>NC_052016.1:30585673-30888703 GCF_015832195.1 Motacilla alba alba | reverse complement strand
TAGCTGTAAAGAGTAAAAAGGTCTTCTCTGAGCTTTCTTTGGGCTATATATCCCCAGGTTGCTCAGATGCTCCTCATAAGAATTGTGCTCCAGACCCCTGTGACAAACCAACAGCAAAGGCCCATGGTCTGACATGATTCCTTTCAGAAACAGGCCAGCCTTGGCCAGAGGCAGGGCAAGACAAACTGCCCCAGAAAGCTGCAGGCAACATGGAAAGGCAGGTCCCTGGAGCACACAAAATGGAACACCTACATATGAGACTTGGCTATCTCAAGAAGGGGGACCATATCTGCTGCATATAAATGCAGAAAACAAGGGCACCCTCACACTGATGGCATAGCCACCAATATGCAGCATTTCTACCCCTTCTTTTTTGTCCTGTGTAGCTACAGAGCCACAAGGAAGGCACTGACAAGCAGTCAAGGAATTCAGCTGCTGGTTCGCTATGCAGGACTTGGGAGCTGGAGGGTGAAAGTGATGCATAGAAATTAAGTTAATTTTAAACCGCAGGCAAGAGAAGAGACTTCCTAGCAGTTACTTAAGAGAAGCTGCTGACTGTTTAAATACCATTAAGAAGATTAATGTCAGCCCACAGAACCACTGAAAAATTAGGGCTGAAAGGGACCTTGAAAGGTCAGACCAGTCCATTCCACTAACCCAAGCAGGATCACCTAAACCTTGGACATGCCTGACAGATGTTGCTTAACTTGATCTAAAAGCTCTCCTCTCCCTTGGCAGTCTATTCTTTATTATCCCTGTCATTTGAAAGTTTTTCCTAACATCTAAATTGAGCCTTTCCTGCTGTGACTTAAGCCTTTTTTTTTTTTTTTCTTTTTTTTCTCTCCTCTCCTCTCCTCTCCTCCATCACAGACAAGGAGCAATGATTGTGCCTTTTTATATGCTTAAAGACTTCAGGTCTCTCCTCCTTTGGGTTAGAGAATTTCGGTTCTTTCAGGCTTCCCTGGTAGGTAATGGTTTCTCCATTTCCGCTTGTCCTCCCTGCTCTCTGCTGGGCTGGATCCAATTATGCTACATCTCCCCTTAACTTATTTTCCATCACCTCAACACCATGACATAGCTGACTTGCATTCAGCTTTTGATCCTTTTCCTGAAGAATTGCTACTTAACCCATAACTCCCTCCCCTGTACTCTGGGAGTTCATATTGTTGCTCAAGTGTATGACCTTCCACTTCTCCTTATTCAACTGCCTCCTGTTTCTTCCATACCCTTTCTTTCCCCAATTTGCCCTCACAGTTTTAAACTCTAATCCTGCCCAACACTACCTCTATGGTTTTATTTCATGTGTAAAATGGAAGCCTTTATGTTTATCCTTTATAATAAAACATAACAAAAAAATTAAGCCAAACTGAACAAGATGTAAGGTGAAACCCCTCTCAAAGCCAACTTTAACCTGGACAAGAAAGTGCTGGCAGCAGTGCCCTAGGTAAGGTTATTCAAGCAGGTTTGTACCAAGTGACATCAGCCACTCCTCATAAGGCTTCCCCTCCAGATGCTCCACCATCCTCCTCTGGAAATGTTCAAGGCCAGACTAGATAGGGCTTGGAGCAACCTGATCTAGTGGAAGGTGTCCCAGTCCATGGCAGCGGGTTGGAATGAGATGTTCTTTAAGGGCCCTTCCAACCCAAGCCATTCTGTGATTCTACTGGAGCGTGTTCCCCCAGCTGGCTTCAAACAGCAAACACCAAACTGCTCGGACAGCAACACAAAGTTACTGCAGTCAGGCCTCTCCCACCTCTTCCCTCCACCTAAAACCTCCTTTTTGTGTTGCTGTGTCTCTGTCCCAGCTTTGACCCACACGCCCCCACCTTCCCCCTCACCCTCAGCCTCCCCACTGCTGTCACCCAGGCCCTGTGTGCCAGTAGGACCTTCGCCGCCTTGGGAAAGTGCCACGGGAAGGACAAAATTTAAAAAAAATAAATGAGAACGGTAAAATCGGTGTTATTTTAAAGGTAAATCTCTGTTATTTTTGAGGTAGCCATATTTTGTCGCCCCGGCTCTGGGCGGCACAGGCTGCGGCTGCCCCCTGGCGGACAGGAGGTGTCCCGGCCCAGCCGGGATGAAGACGGACCCGATGTCACTTGGGCACGGGGGACAGAGGTTTTACTGCCACTGTCCCGCGGCCACTGCAACCGCTGTCGTTGAGAGGAATGATGGGAACAGGGGTGTCCTCTCTGACGTTCCTGGATGACCCGGGCCCTGACCAGGAGGGTTGGATACCCTGGCATGCAGCCAAAGACCCCTGTGGCTTTGAGTTTGACCCATGGAGCCACTTACCAACTTTGTATGAAGAATTAAAGGTCACAAAAGTTTAGATAGCACAGTAGTAGTGATCACAGGGTGAAGGGAAAAAATTTGAGACTTTGTATATGGGGATCTAAGGCTCCAAGATGGAGGAATCAGGGCGTGCCCTGGCCTTCTTCCTTCCTCTTCTTGGCCTCCATGATTTGGGTGATGTTGGCACTTTCAGATTGGTTTAGAGTAGAAAGTCACTGTCTAAAATAGGTGATAGGTATTGGAACACAATAGTAAATATCAAGTACATAGCTTACAGTATAAAAGACAACACCAGCCTCGTGGGCGGGCAGTGTGCCTTTGGCTGACCTGCGGAACAGATCGCGGCAGGCCAGACAAAAAATGTTTTAGATAACAAATAATAAACAACCTTGAGAACAACAGCCGAAGACTTCTGACTCCTTCTTCATCAGCTGGGTTGGGAAAAAGACTTTCTAACACAATCTCGGGATCACCCTGATAGCAGCGACTCCCAGACAGGGGTTATCCCATCAGCATGCTAGATCAGGGAAGGTCAGGCTGCCCCTTAGCAGAAACTCCCCCACCCACCTTTGCCCGTCTGTTCTGCAAGTGAGGGCATTTCATCACCCCTGTCACAGTCACAAAGTAGGGAAAGGCAGTGAACCAAGCCCATGTGACCCCACAACAGATGTGCAGGAGACGTAACCAAGAACTACCTTTGCTCCACAGGTGAGCTCAAGGTCACCTCAATACCATATGGACACCTTCCCTCCCTGCTGCTGCACCCCGGCTCTGAGCATTTTGGCCTTACACATTACTCAAAGCAGGCTGATCTCAGCTCATTTCTGGCTCTCTCTGAACTACCCCACTCAGCAAGCATCTGAGAGTGCCTCATGCCCCTGGCCCCACACGGTGCCAATGGTGCCAGCAAGCACACCTGTGGCTTGGCTGCCATTCCCTGCAGCCTGCAAGGAGCCCACCTGCCTGATAAGGATGTGCCTCCCAGCAGCACCAGTGATTGGCAGATACAGGAGGGGACCTGGGCAGGCAGGCTGCATCCCTCCTAACTGAATGAAGGAAGAGGAACACTTGAACTTGCTCCAAAAGGAAGCTCAAGCTCCAGCTTCCCCACATTCATTTACTTGCAGAGCTTGCCCAAACCTGCAAGGAGGCATCAGCTTGCAGACAGGCAGTTGGAAGGAAGCAGAGTCAGGCCACTGCAAGTCAGCTGGAGGTATTGACCCTTCTGGCAGTTCGGATGCAGACTTTGGGCTCAGCTTAAACATGTCTTTCTTCCCTTCTCCTCTATCTAGAACTGGCCCTTCCCAGCCATTATTTTCTTTAGCATGACTCATTCCAGCTACAAGTCCATTCAACACTGTCTATCCAGGCCCTGCAAAACTCACCAAGGCAAACTCCATTAGGCCCTTCCATACAGGCAATTCCTGGGGATAAATAAATCTACTATCCAATATCTCATGTTTTGTTTTAAACACACACAAAAATTTATGGAATATTGCAACAGTCCAGTTTATTCCAGGGTAAAGGCTTAAGGCCAAGACAATGAGCAAGAATCACTCAAGAGCAACTCTATGCCCTTCAGGTGATGACAGCTTTGAAAGGTATTTCTATGAGATGCACAGAAAGGTCTGGTGTCAAAGCATGATAATGCACAGAAAAAAATCAAAACAAACTTTCTAATGCAAGTGGACAGAGCAGCTATCACTGCCATTTCACATGCATGAACGCCATAAGCTTTAAGTGCTATGAGTAGTAAGGAAGTAGTGTATGCAAAATGCAGGGTGATGTAATCACATAACTGAGAGCTCCACTTCCCGAGCCTCTCACAAATGGGGGTTTTTGCTTAAAAGTTTCTCTGTGCTCAGTACATTGGATGAAGTCTGCTCAGCAATGAGTGCAAAATGTGCCACAGAACAATGACAGCTGCAGGTGCAAAGAAATGCTAGAAGCATGATAATACTTCAACATTTATTTTCCCCAAGACACAGAAAGAAATACAACATTTCTAGAACCCACAAAACTTTAGAATACTTCACAATACAGAAATGCTAACTGTGCTTCCTGCTTACACTAAACAGAGCAGGGAAGTCTTTCATTCAGGCCTTTATGTCAGTAGGTGCATTAAGCTGTTTCATTTATTTCAGCTACATAAGGAGTGACAGGAGAAATGTATGGATGAATCATTCCAGTGTGGTTCAAGCCCAGGAAAATCTCCTGCGAATGACGCTGTGCTGTTGACTGGAAGTCACATTCAAGAGGTATTGCTCACACCATGTACAGATGTCTGCAGTCAGCCAGTTTGCTGTAGTCCCTGTGTAACAGCACAGGGGCTGTGCTAGGCCACGGGGCTCCAAAACAACAGGTACACTGGAGGGGCAGAGAAAATCAAAAGCAGGAAAGCTGACGCAGGTTTCTGTTAGAGGGCATGGTGCTCTTCCATCCTTCTCCCAGGCTGCTAAGTGATTTAGCCAAATGCATAGGTTCAAAAGAGCCATCAGCACCACTTAGGAAGGCTAAAAAGCACCAGAACAGCTGACAGCTTCTCTCTACGGACAGTGTATCAGCCAAAGGGCTAATAGATATCTGTGTCTGGTCCAAGGTTATGGCTGCATCCTCATGCAGTAGGATTTTTTTTTTTTTGCCATCCTGCAGTATGACAGTAATGCAGTCTCTCAGGCCTCTTCTGCAGCACTTGCATTACAACACAGACCAAACCACTGCCTGCCCCATGCAGGTAATTTCACACTACTAAATGAACACTACTCCTGATTTTTGGCAACTGAAGTATCAGCCTTAGAAGCAGAAACAATAGTGTCTTTATTCTGGCTACATTAAAGAATGGTTTCACAGGAAGAAAAAGAAGGTACCAGTTTGCCCAGTACAAATTTTAACTGCTTTGGAAAGAAGAGAACATAAATGTCTTCAGTCCTGTATACTGCACTTATACGCATGTTGTCTTTATCACCTGGAAGTGTCAAAAACTCTTTTTGGATTATTTAACTGTCAGGGGACAAAAAGGAAAGGGTCTGTATGTACAGGGAGGGACTGAGAAACCATTTGTGGCATCACTGTTCAGTCAGTTACACCTGAGCCACAATTAGAATATTTCATGTCTAGGTAGAAAGGGGCTACTCCTGGGTTGTAGTGACAGACCTTCAGCTGTGGGGGATAGAACATGATGGGGTCTGGAAATTCTCATACTAGAAGGTTCCTTGCAATAGCTTTATATGTCTGGGCTAATACAGACACTTCTAAATCCATGTCACAAACTTGATAGTTAAAACAGAAAAGGCATTTCAGAGCACCTACACTTCCTCCCTTTGGGTCATCTAAAATGCACAACACTTCCAGAGAACTGTGGACTAGGTTAGACCAGTGGCTAAAACCAGCCATTCAACAGAGCATTCAGCTGACCAGTCCAATATTACATACTGCTGTCTGCATGTTTGTAGCTTTGCATAAGTAAATGGTGACATCTTTCAAGGTAAAAATAGAACAACCATGTCCCAACTTACCCAAAATACTGCGGCTGCTCTATTTCATGTAGCAACTTGGAGCTCTTCTGTTCCTGAGTAGCTGGATCCTCCTCTCCAGGCACTCTCAAAAATTTTAGGAATTGAAGTGGGAGATGTACACATGTTCTGAAGGGCATGGACATCTAGAATCACAATACAAGTCACCTGAGTTCTCAGGGAAACACATCCTCCTTCTTATCAGGACAATTTGCATGCCATGCAATTGATTTATTGGAGCACTTAAAAGGTAGACATTAATGCAGTGAACTTTCTGACCCTTGTATAAATAGAGTCCCGTGTAATCCAAACCACTTTGCACAGGTTGAAAAAAAGAAGAACTAGAGTTGTTTTAGCTGAGTATGACAAGAGATTATCTGTGTCACCCTGGCTACTTTTACATGTCATACTATTCCCTCTTCTATTTTCTTAAAAACAAGCTAGAGGGTAGATTTGAGGTATCAGTGGCATGAAGGAAAGCTTCTTATGACTAGGTGAGGAGGAGGAGGAAAAGCAGAAAATGTAAAAATCCCATATGCTATTGTAAAGACTAGACTTGCCTTAATGCAGCAGTCACAGCACACAACCCTGAAAGACAAAAGTCTCCAGCATTATCATTTGAGTAAAGCCCAGCAGCTACCAATATTGCTACAAAGTAGCTCAAAAAGTAGCTCATTCCAAAGTACATCTGAATCAATGACTGCGGCAGAACCACTTGATTGCAAAGGGAACAAGTTGAGAACTCCACTATTCAGTTTGTCAGCTTTCCTATTTCTGGTAGTTTAAATAATCTGAAATGTATCAACATCCATAGCTTCAAGGCTTTATCTGCAAATGCTCATTACACTTCACGCAGCGCTACCACCAGACAGTTGCTCAATTTCCAGTGATTGTTTACTTACTGCTTATAATCAATTCAGTGCTTCACAACTGCTTCAAACAGATTTAAGTGAGCCTTAATGAGCCTGAAGTTCCTCTCTCACTCTCCCATGAACAGAAAGCCTCTGACAAATAAGTGGATACAAGTAGGCTCAACTCCTTTCCCAGTCACAAGGTCTGGAGTTCTCTTTTTCAGTCCTTAACAGAAGATTCTGGTGTAGACCCTCTCTCAGAACCTGTTCAAGCCCTGGGCTGAAGTTAGAGCAAACCTTTAGAGCAAAACGAGAAGGTGATCTCAGAGAAACTAATTTAATACTGGCACAGGAAATTTGGCTATTGCTGACTTAACATTAAGACTTAAAACTGAGATACTACTTCAGAGACAAGATTTTTCCACATCATCCCCAGCTGTAGACACTTCAGCCTGGCTTGTGCAGTAAGGCAAAGCTGAAGGGCTCAGCAACCTGGTCCTATCCAGTGGTACAGCCAATGAATATTGAGAATTCTCAGCACTGTTCTTTCACTTTTTTCTCCCTCCTCATTCAGTCCTTTTGTACCAGCTCACCTGCTGCAGAGGTAGCATTTGTAAGGCCACTTAAGAAACATCTGCTTATGGCAGCTGAAACAGATCTGTGGAAAGGAAAGTTATTCATGAATGCAAATGGGAAACATCTTTGTACCAACAGTATCCACTGCCTGCCAAAAAACAAGCACATAAACAAACCTTCTAATTCTAAAGGCTTTAGATTCATGTACAGCAACAGAGGTCCAATAAAGGATAGCAAAGACACAGGAATTAAAAGCTAAAAAAGAAAAAAAAAAATCTTACTTGTAGGCGAGTGTTTTTATAATGCAGAGGTTTGGGGCAGCTGCCAGACAACAGGATTTTAAAAAAAGGCTCTTGAGCAAACAACAGATGTATTGTGCAAGAGTGTAATAGTAGCTAGTTAAGAGAAAAGGAAGAAGAGAGACATTCTTTGAGGTAGACTGCAGCAATGTCAAAGAGATTAAATCAGGGCAAACTTGAATTCAATCCTGAAGCAAAAAATGAGTCATAAGGAAGCTGATGAGTTGCTTGAACTTTATAAAAAGCACATTCATACACAGCTGGCAGTCAGAAGTGATATTATCTTGAAAAGTAGAACTTGAGAAAGCTAAAAAAACAGCAGTGAGTATGCAAGCCATTTTAGAATAGTCACAGAGCAGGTAAGTTAAAGCAGGGTCAGTAAGGCGAGAAGAAAACAAGGATTCAGTCTCAGGAGCAGATAGCTGGTGGAAGTAGCATGGCTCTGCTAGTAGAACCTTTGACTCTGTCCATACTGCTAAATAAATGAGGGCAAAAAAGAGACAAAAGCCAAGAAGCACAGACTTCCTCGCATCTGTGTTGCAAAGGGCCTGTACTCAGGACATCTGCTCTGGAGAAGTGGTTGCCACACTCCCTCTAAAGGAGACTCAGGGATAAGGCAGAAGTTGATAAATGTGAGCAAACAACAGACCTGAGCTATACAGCTCCTTCCCTGTCCCCCTCATTTCCCCCACCTTCATGTCCACTTGGCAAGGTGGTTTGAGTCAGCACCAACTCTGGTGTGAGAGCCCGAGTCAAGCGCCTTTGTTTCACTGTTTAGGAATACCAAATCCCAGCTATTTACTTTGGGATTTCAGAGCTGATCAATAGTCATGGCAGTCAGCTCTCCTTGCATGGAAATCAGACAAGAAGCAACAAGCGAAGGCTGGGCTACCTTCTAGGCAATTTATACAGCTTAAGCTAGATTAGAAGCCATCACTGCACAAATACTAAAAAATTTTTCCAGCCCAGGGCCAAACTCACATCAGCTGTTATGAACAGCATAAGCTGAGGCAGAGGGTGCCTCTGCAGTTCAGCACAGAGGGCCAAGAAACCAGCCAGCTTTTGAAAAGGCAAGGGCAGCACAAAGAGAAGGAGGAGAAACATACCTTTACTCTTGGAAAGACACTATCACCACCTCCTTGGAAGAGGCCTAGGCCTTCGAGCACCATCATTGCAAATCTGGTTTCAACCAGCTCAGCAATGGTTGGTGATGGCCACTTGGTAGGAAAGGGACAGTCCTATTGAAAGAGAGAAGTTAAACATCAGATGAAGTTGAAGAAAGCAGCTATTTGCAGAGGTCTTCTCAAAATTGGGTCCCAAAGGATCAGGAGCATTTTTGTCCAAAATCCTGCTTTGTTTGTGATGGGGAGTATCAGGTGACTCTGACAATACCAGGAGAGAAACTAGTACAGGCAAGTGAGTGGTTGCTACAGTTTTCAAGCAGATTCTTTTGAGACATTTCACCCTTTCGGAACAGGCCACAGAACAGATGCCACCCTGATCTCTCCTGGATACAAAATTCCTTTCCACAGCACAACACTCTCTTGCCCTTCTCTTTCCCAAGACCTACTGGCCGCACACAAATGGAAGCTGTAATCTCATGATCAGCCAGGAGAGACAGCTGTGCTTTAACCCCCAACACACCAGCATCCCCCATCACATTACTGAACAAAGAGGCATCAGAGGTCAGAGACTTGCCAAGGTGGGGCAAGGAGGGATGCAGAAGGAAAGAAAGAGACAAGGGCACAACACACCTTGTCAGGGCAGAACAGGGTGAGGGCATAATTCAGAGGGTTGCATGGAAGCGCATAGACCCCAGTACTTCTCCCACAACCATCATTCAGAGCCCGATAACTTCAGTTCTACATATAATATACATTTAAAAGTCACTAATGCTGTGCTATCCACATCTTGTTAACTACTTATTGCCCCTTACTGCAGCTTAAAAGATACTTGTGAGCATATCAGAATCTAGAGAAAATGAATGGACATGAAGAAAGCAGGACAGTTCCGCTCTCAATTACAGTCTGCTTGAAGAAGCCTTGATAGACACATTCAAGTAAGGTCATGGTATTTCCCTCTTCTTGTATGAGAAACAACTTTATTTCATGTCATTAAAAGGGGGAAGCCACCACAAAGACACTACAGCATCCAGTCTTCTCTTAAGATGTCTCCAAGAAGAGAACAACATACCAACTTCAGATGGGTATACCATATGTCCCAAGACAAAAACCACAGAGCATGCTTATTGCTTTCATGAGGATCAAGGTGCAAGTCATTACCAGATGTTATCAGACCAGGGTTGCTTGCTGACATGTTGGACTTACAAGATCCTTGCTTTTAAGGCCTCTCTCTAAAGATCTGGACCTTCCTCTGTAAGGAGGCAGCTGCCATTGGCCAATGCTCAGAAAAGATTTAGGCTTAATGTCTCCTGGTGTGGGTGCGCTCATGGGAGGAGTGCAATTGGCAGCAAGACCTGGATAGGAAGAGATAGTTTTAGGGTGCAGAAAACCCACTGTCAGTTTCTAAGTATTCACCCTGAGGGCTGGACACTCACAAGCACAACACTGCCTTCTGAAGGTAGCAATGCTTACATCTCTCCCCCTCCAACCCATCTGCTCAGATCACATAAAAAGCAGAAGTTACAGTAATTATGCTTGTCAGTAGGCACTGATGAGGCTTCATTAGCACCATTTAGTTTAATAAAATGAAGTGCTGCACTTTCTACTTGAATATTCAAACCACTCATTTAGCTTTTACTAAAAATTTGAAGTCAGGCCTTTGGGGACATGCAATCGTTGTTTTAAAGCTGCAGGAGCTACACAAGCTTCAGTCAACTGCAGAGAAATTATCTTCTAAGGGCACCTTTCCAGATTCTTTATTTAGTATTGGAACTCGTCCTGCGAAGTATCTTCAGGTGATTAATAAAGTATACATTGAGCCCAGCCAAAGGGTTTGGGAGCCCATCAGGCCACTGGCTGTACTCTGTCACCTGGTTTAGATGTGCAGCCAGAAGTGCACTGACCTGTGCTGATGCAGGATACTCCTGATAGCCTGGTGGAGGAAAGGCAGGTGCTGGCAGGCAGCTTGGGAGTGGTTTCCTGTAGACCAGAGGACACAATCTTCATAATCTGCATGTAAGAGACACCAAGGCCACTTCATCAGAAGTCCTGCTGCCTAACAAAACCCAGGATACCCATGACTGATCAGAAATGTTCAAGACTCAGCCAGAAGTGGAGGAGAGTGAAAAATCAGTGGGGTACATTTAGAAATTTTCTGTTTCTTCTTGGACTATATAGTTAATTCCCCCTGCACTCCACAGGTAGGAAATTCCAGCCAAGTCAGGGAAGTTTCCAATTCACCTGTTCTCTCTCTTGCCCGACTCCAATAGTGGATACAAGTACTTAAGTAGCATCTGTTCAGGAACCAGCTTGGCATAAGCATCCCCATACAATCTATGGAATACATTGGAACCATTTTCTTGGCTCCAACTCACAAATAGCAACACTGGAGAACAGTTGCTGTGAGACTGTGACTAATCCAACTCATTAATTCAACTCAAATTCAATGCTTTATCTCAACAGCATTGTTTCTACCTTGCCTAGAAAAGCAAAGAAACCAAATTTGATTCTATTAGTTTCTATATGAAAGTCCTTCTAGTTTAGCAGTAATACATCAACCACAATGTTGAACATTCCTCCAAGTAGTTCAGACTGGGCAAATAAAGCTAAGATTTTCTGCTTTTATAATTAATATCTGTTTTCTTCAGTTAGGCAACTGCATTTCATGCAGAAATACTTACAGAAAACAGATTCCTGTTTGTATGCCAGAGCATCTGTGCTAGACATGATGTGTTAGGGCTTAAGTTCTGTTCCACGGAATTTTGGAATATGTTCAGACTGAATCCCAGAACCAAGCAGTCAAGCTTTTTATGACAGAGCCAGGAGTTAAAGAACCAAAAGACTCTATTGTAGTTTACTGAAGAACAGTGCTCCCAAAATAACTCCACAGACAGACAAGTGGGAATTGACCCACCAAGTTCCTTTCTCAAAATACATCATTAAGTGTGGGGTTTCACTCCCGGATTGGGGTGACCCCAAAAGATGGAAAAGTCTCTCTTCCAACCCGTGCCTTCAAAGAAAGACTCAGTAGTCTTCTGTTGTCTGTTATCAAGGTAGTTTATTTTTGGCTATCTAAAAGATTCTTCTCCTGAACTGCTGTGGCTCAGACAAAGGCACACTGCCCTCCCAGGGGGGCTGGTGCCATCTTTTATATCATATATTATGTGTTACATGTTTATACTTTTTCCCCAATGCCTACTATCTATATTGAATGGTGACTTTCTACTCTAAACCAATCTGTGAGTGCATACATCACCAAAGACATGGAGGTTAGGAAGGAGAAAGAAAGAGGATAGGGCACACCCAAATCCCTCCATCTTAGATCTCCTGACCCCCATGTACAAAACCTGGACCCCTGCATACAAGGCTTAAAACCCCCCTGTACAGCACTCAAAAATCCTACCCTTCACTTCGTGACTACTTTTACTACAATACCTAAACTTTTGTGACTTCTTGCTCTTCCTGCAAAGTTGGTAAACTGTTCCATGGGTCAGATTCAAAGCCACAGGGGTCTCTGGCTGCATGCCAGGGTCTCAGATGCTTTTGACCTGAGTCTGGAACATCCGAGAATGTCTGCGGAACATTCTGAGTTCCGACAATTAAGTTTTCCTTCCATGAGCTCAAATACCACATGAAATCAAAATACATCAATACATCTAGCATCAAATGCCTCACTGTGAGGCAAGAGTAGGAATATTCTGGTCCATGTTGGCCAGCCACCCATGCTATTATAACTTCTGCAGGATCTAGTTTTAAGAGACCAGAGCAGACTTCAGTTCTGTAGAATCATAGAATATCCTGAGTTGGGACCCACAAAGATCACCAAAGCTCAACACCTGCTCCTGCACAGGAACACCCCAAGAGTCACACCATGTGCCTGAGAGCATTGTCCAAATGTGTCTTGAATTCTGTAGGTTTGGTGCTGTGACCACTTTGCTGGTAAGACCGTTCCAGTGCCCAACCACCCTGCAGGTGAAAAACCTTTTCCTAATAACTAACTTAAACCTCCCCTGACTCAGCTTCAGGCCATTCCCTTGGATGCTGTCACTGGTCAGAGAGAAGAGATCAGTACCTATAGGCTGCAGCCATGTCACAAACAGAAGTGTTTGAGAATGAAATGAGCTTCTGTAGAGGAAAGGACTTCAGTGAACCCAGTAGTACCAGATTTGTTCACTTCTGAGACAAGATTTTCTACACCAGGATTTGTTCCTGCCCTTCCAGGCTATGTATATGCTTGCAGCTCTAATTCCTGAAGTATGCATGTCTCTCTATAGTCCTTCCACCTAAAGCCTTACCAGAGCTCCTGCTCCCAGCTGCTGTGTTTTAGTGCTGGCAGTTTTAAACTCAGTACTGGCATCTTGGAGATGTAAGAAATTGTCGCTTGCAGAGTTCAAGGCAGTATTTGATGCCACAAGCATTTCTGCAGGGGAGAGGGAGAACAAAAAACCCATACTCACAGACTAAATGAGATAGAGCTGGAACAAGAAAATGACAAATTTTGAACACACTGTAATTTAAGATTTAGCCAAGCTTTGTCCTGGTAGCTACATAATCTTTTATTCTTAGGTGATGGTCAAAGTCCTGTAATCTCACTTAGTGGACAGACAAATGTGGACGTCCATAAAAAGAAGGGCAAGTTGAAATATGTTTTGAGTCTTAAAAAGCCACAAACAAATTTTTTAGAAATAATTATTCTCATGCCATACCACCTCTATCACACAAAATTTGTATTTCTCACCACTCCTCCCATTACAAATGCTACTGAAAAGATAAGTGGGATTTTATTTCCAAGGCCATCTATTATTTTTAGCCAATGCTGACTTCACTTGCTTGCTTGCTAGGTCACTCTATAACAGGTACCTTTGGGCCTGCTCCTCTTTTCCTGTGCTTCTGCTGCTGCTGCCCAAAGCTTTGGTGGTGGTTTTATTTCCGCCATGAGCTGTTCATGCCACCTGGGCTCCTGTGGCATACACTGTTTCAGCTTCACCTTCAACATCTGCACGCAAAGCATGACACCACAATGAGCCATTGGACAGAGCTAGGAGACCCATGGTGACAAAACAACTGCATAAGCAATGGCACTGTATTACAAGTGCTTGTCACCCAAGAGGGCACTGGGCCCTGCACATGAGACAGCCTTCAGCACTATGCATAGTGAAATACTTTAGCGACTCTCAAATTTGAAATCAAGAACTCCAGGAGCTCTTTCAAGACCAAAAAAATGTTGCAAATTAAAGAAGCAGTGGAGGAAGTAGGGAGATTGATCATCTTTCTTCTACGAAGATGTCAACTCTCCTTTTTCTAGTGCCATGTTTGGCAGGAGGATTCAAAAGTTAAGTATGGTTAAGATAACCCCCTCCCAAATACAAACCAGTAGCTAAAGTATTAGTTTTATATTGCTTCAAAATGTCCTGTTACTTCCAGAATTACCTTGTTTAGCTATCATCAGATGCAGCACCAGGTCACCTACCGGCTCTAGGTGAGGCTTGAGAGCAGCTATATCAGCTTTGGGGGCACTGTGCTTTTGCTTGATGGTCACCTGAAAGAGCAGAAGTGATGCTTAAGAAATAGCTCTTTCTCTGCTCCTTATATACTCTGCCATTCAGTAGCACAGTGAATGATACAAGTCAGGATTTGGGAACAGGGGAGATGGGGAAGGCACTAGAAAACAAAACAAAACAAGCCCAAACCAAACAAAAATACCCCCAAAACAACAAAAAAAACCCACCTTAAAAAAACCCAAACAAAACCATAAAGACCAAACAAACACCCCCCACCTCCCCCCAACCACGCAAAACAACCAACCAACCCCCCAAAACAAAACACGGAGTTGGAAAGTGTGGACTAATGACGTTTCCTTACATGGGGTTTTGGTAGGGAAAAATTTGCCCGCGGCAAACCAGAGGCAATCTGAAGTACTGCTCAGCATTTACAGGCTTCTACAAGGAGCATAAAGCCTTCTACCCCCAACTGCTCTGAGAAGCAGCTAGAAAACACTGCACTCACATATTAATGTCAGGAGTGATCCCACCAAGCACCACGGTCACATCGTATTCATCAGTAAGAGCTCAGCTCCAGGGAGGAGAGCAATTGAACGGGTTAACAAGACTGTAACAGGAACTGTAGCAGCAGGCAGCTGTATGCCTAAACCAGAGTCCCAGAAACTGGCTTACAGCCCGACATAAACTAGGAACAATAGCAAGATAGAATTGCAGGGCAGATATTCATGTGAAGCATCAAGCCCTGTGCTTGCTGCATTAGGGAGAACTAACAAAAAAGTCAATTGCACCTGCATGTCTTTAGCTGCCTTGTTCACTTATTCGTATTTTGAGGCTATGCCGTTTTCTTTCACTTGTGTGTACAACTTCAGAACACGTGGGAGTGCAGGTAGAACAACATTACAGCTCTCCACAGTAGCTGTGCTTTCATTCATTTGCAAATTAGACCACTGTTCGCTAGAGAAGCTTTAAAATAGCTTTGCAGATGGAGAAATCCTCCTTTAAGAGCCTTCACAAAGACCTGAGCAGTAGCACTCTGCTTTCTTTCAGCATTTCTGACTATTACTCTTCAAACATACTTGAGCTTCTTGTGAACCAAAGAAAAAGTTACTAAAAAGAAAAAAAAAAAAGAAAATCAAGACCCAGATCATCCTGTCACCTTGAGTTACAGTTCTGTACTACACAGTGCACTGACATATAGTTCATTGCAAGGAATATAAGCTACTTATGATTCACTGTCTCCTTACCAATACTATTTATTTACATATTCATCAAGATACCATTTGCAAACACATGACATAGCATTACCTGGAGGCTGGAGCCTCGATCAAGGCAAGCAAGAGCTGGGATTTTCTAGAGGTGCATGGTTTAGCTGGAGTTTTTAAACCTGCTACACTCTAGCAGCACCAACAAAGAGGAAAAAAAGCTGATGTCTAGTGCAGTATGCAAAGTTTTCCCTTTTTGTAATACCGCTCTTTATTACAAGAAGAGTTGTGTCTCATCGTCTGCCAAGACGTCTGTTTGCAAAGCACACCAATGCCACAAGGCCTTGTGCCAATGTTTTAGATCTGCTCATCATTCCCAGCTCAAGCTGCAGCAAGCAAAGAGCATCACAAGCCTTTAGAGACACCCCAGATGTTTTTGTATCTGGTTATTGTCACCCACCAAGTGGTGAAGGTGGAAGTCTCTGCCCCTCGCTGTGAGGGGCTCAACATTTTTTACCCTGACTAAATTCCTGCAGTAGCTGAGTGCACTGCCCAGAGGCCTCTGCCTTAGTTTTCTGCTCAGCCTATCTCAGAAGTGCATCTGCACTTGCATACATGCCATGGCATCTGGGAAGGCAAAGCAACAAATAAAAAATTCCAGGTGCAGCTCTAAAGGAGCCTGGAGGGACAAAAGTGTCCAAGGTGGAAAGCACAAGGAAGCAAGAGTGTGTTCCATGAAACTGTTGTGTGCAGGGCTGAATAACATCTGCAGGGAAGCAAGCAGTTGACCCTGGAGGGAGAAGAGGTTTACTGTTCCGATTCATGAAACTGTGGCTACTCCTGACTTAAAAAGTTACTAGAAATTAAGTACTTGGGTGGACAAACAGGGTGATCGAATGTTGAACTGCAGCTGAGAGGGAGCCCCAGATGCTTCTGGACTTCAATGTACCTTTGAAAAAGACACACCTTTGGAGAAGAGGTCTCAACACATACTGCTCAGAAATGAAGTAGAGTGGATGTTGCCAAAGCTGTCTGGAGACTCTAGTCACTCACCTTCCGCAGGGTGTACCTCTTGTGCTGAATGTCATCCAAAAGCAGCTCATAGGGAGAGCGAATACGTTCCTTTGGAGACACACAACGCTGTGACCGCTCAGGAGCCTTGCGCAGCTTCACACCTGCCTGCAGCTCACAGATGACACTGGGCTGCAGGAATGCCTTGGAGAAACCAGCAAGAGCCAAGTCAGTAGCTGGCTAGAACTCACAGAACATCATCCCTTCCCTCCATGTAACAGGACGTACTTAGCAGCTGAAGTCATTCAGAAATACAGAATTGTGTCCTTAACATGCCCTTCTACTCACTTCCAGATCAGGGAGCAGTACCAAAGCAGAGAATTGCTTTTATTTGCAGAAGTTAATTTACAACAAGGAAACTTCTAGCTGGCTCACCAGGCTCATTCCCAAAATTTGTCATTAACTTTATGGATGTACTTCAGCAAAATACATATTTAGCTGCCAGGTAAATAAATAGACCCATTTTCTTTCTGCAAGTTCTCCAGGTGCCAGAGTGTTTTCATATTACTGGTTCCTAGGAAATACTGGGAATGAAATCCCAAATCTTACCATTAAAATCCTCCCAATTTTCAGAAAGCCAAGGGCTGAAGCGTCCAGAAACAAAAGAGGAAGGCAAGTAGGCAAGGGATCTCATACTTAACGTCAGCATAGCTTAGCAGTCTCAGCCTAGAGACACAAGCTGAAAACCCTGACATCTGCTCATCCTGTTTCTGTACTAGTATCTGAGGATGTTCAGGCATGCAGTATAACCCAACAAAAGCTAAAGACAGGAAAGAAAAGTAATCAATTCAATAGCACGTTTAGACAACGTTGTAAAGGGAGTGCTAAATCAATAGCTTATCTGGATCCCAGTGGCAAACTGAGTAAGAACAAATCATTGTATTATTAACAGTGAAAGGGAAGCAAAACATTTTAGAAAACTGCATCAGAACAAAGTATCTGACTTAGGCTCCTCTCAGTTTTCTACTTACAGCACGAAGCATCTTCTCTCTACTTATCCCTTCAGGTATCTTGGTATAATTACAGAAGTCTTACGCAAGTTCTGACTGATGGCTGCCCTCAAGAAGACAGATATTTTTGTTGGATTGTTTTAGCCTGGATTTGATAGTCATACCTCAACTCCAGAAAACTAGAACTCTCAAATTATGACCAAACACCTACTACCAAATGTAGCCGTATCTCCTAGGCTACATTTAATACTGTGTGGGAGAACATACAAAAGTGTCTGAGCAAACTCATCAGCACTAGAGACTTTTGAAATAGTTTACCCCAAGACATTTGCACTTTATAGAGTTATATTTCACATGATGACTGAACTTGACTGAGAGACATGACCTGGCTCAGACAGACTTCCATACTGTAATACTGCCACATTAGTTTGGGGACAAGAATTGCCTTCAACTGACCATTTCAGAGCAACTTACACACCCAAAACACTTTTCAGATGTTGGTGACATCATTAGCACTCATGCTTTTGTCTCCCTACTGAATGGATCACTGCAATTACTCTATTTTTGCCATCCGATGTATTGTCAAAAGCCACCTAAACTTTCCACAACCTATGAAGTACAACATAAAATGCTAAAACACTAAAAACCCATTACCTTGAGTTCAAACAGGTGACTGCTAAGACAGCTGTGTTTCTAACAGGTCTCACTGCTTAGATTTCAAGGTAAACATCAACTTGGGATGTGTAAGCTGTGCTGAAGCTGTACAACACTGCATGCTGTCAGGCTGTGGTCTGCATTTCAGATCTGTTTTTTATCAGTCAGCATGAAAAAGTGTGGTCCATAGAGCACATTACCTGCTTAGCACCACTCAAGACATCAGCTCTAACCTGTGGGACCCCACAGAAGCTGGCATCCTGGAAGAGATTGTCAGAGCAATGCAAACAGCTGGTGCTTAGGGACTTGGAAACTAGAGGAAGAGGATTCACAACAGACATCCAGCTTTTGGAATTCATGCCTCCTGAAGGAGCAGAGGCCAAATACACTGGTCTTCAGGCCACACGGCAAAACCCATGTTTTTATTCATGTATTCCCTGCAGAAAAGAGCTACAGCAGTTGATGAGTTTGTGGTTTGAGATAGCTTGCCAGTTTATTTTAATAGATCTCAAAATTGAGAATATGCCCAAACACACATTTCACAAATATTTTCATATGAATAGTTTGAGCACGCTTCAAAGCAAGTGCTATTTAGACAAAGGGAGCAAGGCCACAAGTCTCTCAGGGCTTGCTGTTTGTCTCCACAGACTCCAGACTACAGAGCATTTGTTTATGCTGGGCAGAGCTCCAGCCTGAAGAGTTATTTGTTTCTGATTGAGCCCCAACTTTGTAAGGCCTTGAAAAAAGCACAGTAAGTTGCCTTCCCTGCCCCAAACACACAGTCCAACATCTACAGAAGCACAGAAGGCAAAGACAAGAAAGGCAGTGCACAGAAGGTAGGAGTGACATCTCCTCACCCTCTTTCACTCCTTTATTTGAGCTGCTGGAGCTGCACAACCACAAAAATGGACAGTGCTGCTGGCCTTCAGTCCCTGCCAGTCCTGACCAAAAGAGATCCCACATAGTAAGAGTGAACTAGTCCACCCCACGACTATAAACAACAGAAGAGTTTTCCAGGAGTTTTCAGTCCAGCTATGGGAAAGGAGCAGATTGCTTTTGGCAGGTGTCAGTTCCCGCCAAGAGCTAGAATTTGGGGCTCATTTGTGGGAAGAAACAGCCTGCATAACTACTTGTGGGCATTTACTCCAAAGGCTGCCTCCAACTTCATTTTTAGAAGTGGTTTGAGTTGTACCACAAAGACAATCTTTGGGTAGAATAAAAGCCAATGTGAGGTTGACATATGAAATAGTTTAACTTCAAGTTCACTCCCCAGCTTGTTTTGCAAACAAGTCCTTAACTACTCAGGCTCCTGAACAACGCAAGTTGTTCAATTTATGTTCACGCTCCATTTTTCATAGAAAAATCAATGGAAAGCCTCAGAGAGCCAATGCTGACCAAAAAACCCCACTCCCCCATAATGACAAACATAAATCTCTTACTCCATGGGTTTTCTTCTTTTGAATGGGATTTTCCATCCAATCTTCCTCATCCATTTTTCTCAGTCTCTGAGAAAAGCAAGCATATGAGGTCATCACTCTACACTCCTCAGTGATTTCCTATCTATCCAGCATAAATTACTAATATTTATCTGAAAAGCCAAGAAGCTCCAAACACTGAAACTTTCAAATGCTACAATAAATAAAAACAGTTCAGAGAAAGCAGCTATTCACATTGTGAAAACAGAACTTCATCCAGGTGCTCCATTTCTAGTGCAATGAGAAGGTTACTTTAGAACTTGGTGAGGGTGTGAAGGTACAAGAAATAGCAGCTAATAGATAATCCTAAACGTACTTCTTTGGAGGTCTGGATGATGGTCACAAGCTTCTGTAGGTCCATGTAGTCAGTAAACAGATTCTTACAGGTCATTTCATAATGGCTGATAGCCTCAGAAGGCCTGGACAAGTGCTCCTCACAGGCCTGAAAGAAGTGCAGCTATTTAAAAAAGATCTTGAAGTTTTGAAAAAAACAACATGGTAGAATGGAATAAAGCAAGATTCTGTTTCCTCAATCCATGGTTAAAAATCATCTTCTTCACTGCCCCTTTATATTTTTTCCTATTGCAGATACAAAGGAACAAAGAAGGAAGATAGCCAATCTTTTATGTACAATAATGGAAGTAGCTGTGTAATTTGTTTATCTTGTTTTCCATAAGGTGTGCTTTGAAACAAGCACCTGAAAGGGGAAGCCTCTAGTTGAAAGAGCAACAACCCACAGCAGATAGAGTCACCTGCCCTGTTATTTTTCCCTGTTCTGATCAGACAGAGGGATGGGAAGTCTCTCATACCTTTAAATTATGGCTGAGAGAAAAATATCCATTTGAGTTGAGACATTCAAATCTCAGCCTTTGCAGAAGCCAAATACTGTGGAAAGGGAGTTTTTCAATATCCATAGTGTTCTAGGTATTGAATTTGGAGACTGTGTACAGAAGGACTTTGTAGACACAGCTGTGGGAAAGCCATACTCAGTCTTCCTTTTAATTATTTTCCATGGGCACTTAGAAGTATCTTAAATGGTTTTGCCTTTTCCCTCTGATGGGAAAGCTAATGTTCCCTCTCTGTCCTCCAACAGCCCACCCAGCTTCTTCCCAGAAATGGTCTTGCCTCTTGGTCAACAGCACTGTTTCATCAACTCCTCTAAAGCTGCTGTATTTACTAAGGGGGAAGAAGGAAACCTTGATAACATCCTGCAGGGTGACTGGTGGTTTTGTTGCCTTGTCATCCAGCTTCAACATGAGGCACAGCAGTTTCTCCAAAGGATCGCTCAGTTCTCGCTCCACTTGGCTGTCGATTCCCCAGTCCAGGGCTTCATAGATCACCCCTCCCAAGTACTCCAGCAGCTGCAGACAGAGACCAAGGAAGCAATACAGCACAAAGTATTGTGGAGAACATCACAGCTCTTATTTTCCAGCCATGTGTGCATACTCCTCTGCTCCCGAGGACTGAACACATCTCTCAGGATGAGAAATACCCCCATTTAAGCTGGTTTAAAGTTTTTAAATGGCATTAACTGACACCCCTAAGACATATGTCACTAGGACAACAAGACTGTGGCCTATGCCATAGTAGATAGCATCTGTGCACACTGTTTCCCAGCCCCATTGTCTTACTTGAGTTCAGTCCAAGCATTTTGTTTCCTTTTCCAGGTTGCAGGGGAGTCACTCTCATGGGCCACAGCAAATTCAAGCACCTTGATAATTTCCCAAGATATTTGCATCTCCTGAGCAGGCCTTCTACTACAACAGGATTGTATCTGCACACACAATGAAGGTTAAGACACAGGCTTACCTTGTCCTCTGACTGCTGAATGCTGCCGACATCTGAAAGGGAAAAACAAGGATTAGGGGAGAAAGACAGCTGTACAGGCATTGATAAACAGCATTTAGAACCCTTTTCAAGAGAGGGGAACAGGACACATTGTTTGTAATACGGTAACTAACTTCTCTGACTAAAAGTCAGTCCTACCTGGGGAAAGTAGGCCTGTATTTGGGGAGTCCTGACAAACACCATGGGAGACTCATGTTATTGTGAGCATTAGCCCAAAGTAACACCTACTGCATTTTGCTGTTTGCTAATCGACATCCAACCTCCAGGGGAGGCACAGGATCTTTATCTTTATTCTTTACTACCCATTCTAGTCCCTGAAGTGTTAGCCTAGCACTGACCTCTGCTGCAGCCCAACCCAACCCTACATAACACAGAGTTATTAACACTTGCTGGGCTACACATAGTGACCAAAAAAAGAGAAAGTACCAATCATAAATCTGCTGTGAGAGTTACCATAACAAAGGAACCATATGCTGGAAGATGAACAGAGCAGTACATATAACAAAGTCTCAGACTATTTATTTCAAATAACATAAGTGGTATAAGGCTTTCATCAAAGCAATTCCCTAGAACCAAATGACTCAATAGAGCTCTATTAGAGAATTTATCAGGTCATGCATCTGTATTATCACTCATCTACAGTCCTCTGAAATGAAGTAAAGGCAGGAGAATAGCTTAATGACAACATACACAGAAAAGAGAGGGGGAAAGGAAAACAAAAAAAAAAAAAGCAGAGGAAAAGAAACATCCTCTACTTTGTGCTCACATTGCAGCCTGTTATGGAAAAAAACCCTTGGCATCTGCAGGCACCTATGCTCTTACCAGACTTGTGGTAGACCTTAAAGGAAGCAGTACCATCAGCATGGATAAAGATGCTCTCAGAACCCTTTATGAACACAGAATGGCATGGTGGGCTGTGGGCCAACTGCTCTATTTTTCTGCAACACTGAAAGCAGATAGCCCAGGCTTGCTCCTCACTTAAAGGATGTCCAAAACACCTCAGAAGCTCAGCTAGAGAGACCTTTGCAATCCTCTGCTCACACCCTGGAGGCTCCATTTTCCCTTTCACCTCTAACCTCCACTTTCAGCCTAGGGAGCTTAAAACTTCCTTCCCCAGGCTGGGTAAGTCTTCACAGCAGCTTTTTATCGGTTCTAGCTCTTGGTTTGCTCTTATCTCTCTTCCCTACAGGTGCAACCATTAATGCCAACTTTTGCTCTGTCTTTTTAAAGGTACATGACTTTATCTGTACTTCTACAAGATTTCTTAAAAGAACAGAGTAAGTGTACAACAAAATGGAATCAAGAGAAGGTAAGAGTATACAAAAATTGTGCTGAATTTATCTCCCTTGTTTCTCACAAATGTATTAATTGCACCAATGTTTGCAAGTAGAAGAACACATTCAACTTCAGGCAGGGAGGGAAAGAGGCAGGAAATGTCATGTACTTGAGGGAGGAGAACTCAGAACACTACAAAAATCATTTTGATAGGAAACTATTCCAACAGCACTAATAAAATACAGCAACCAACTCCACAGGGTACCTGCAGTGGCCCCCTCCCATTGTGAATTCCAACAGTAGGGGCTGTGAGTATGGAGCGATCAGGATGGCCAGGAGGGTACCTGGTACATGGGCAGCAAGGCCCTTCCTTGCTCAGAACGCCGATATCCCAGAATCACAGGATCAGTTGGGCAAGAAAAGATCTCTGAGATCATTGAGTCCAACCTGTAATCGAACACCAGTGTCAGCTACACCCTGGCACTGAGGACCATGTCTGCTCCTTCCTTAAACACCCCCAAGGACGGTGACTCCATTACTTCCCTGGGCACTCTGTTCCAACGTCTGATCACCCTTTCTGTGAATAAATTCTTCATAATGTCCAACCTGAACCTTCCCTGGTGCATCTTAAGACTATATCCTGTGGTCCGGATATGAATTGCTCCTGGTGTGAAGCCGATCACGCCTCTTTTTCAGCACGTTTAGAGTTGTGTGCGACACGGGAGGGCACAGCTGCAGGGCTGGGGACTGGGGGCCACCCTCAGGACCACACCTGCACCGCCTCTCTGCTGCCATTGCGCGGGCTCCCAACGGCGACAACTCCCGAGGCACACAGTGGAGAATTGCGAGGTTTAGAAAGTGTGAATAACACTCATCATTTATAGTTATTTCCCTTCTCGCTTATAGCATTTGGGAAGGCAGTGCATCAGCGCCAGGGCCCGGGCCATGACGCACCCCCGCGGGGTGACTTGGTCCGGCCCGCGACTCTCCCCCCCGGCCCGCCCGGATGGTGCCGCCCACGCTGGGGCTCGCGGCGCGCAGCGGGAAGATGGCGGCGCCGATGGCGGCGTGGGACGGGCGGGACGAGCCTTGGAACCGGCTGGACGTGCCCTGGCCCGCGAACAACGCCACGGTGCCCCTGGCGGCCCAGCACCCCGCAGGTCCCGGCGCGGTGCCGAGGGGTTGGGGGGTGTTTGAAGCTGCTCCCGGGTGTTTGCGGTGGGTGGTCGGTCGGTGGGAGCCGGAGGAGTGGCCGGCGCTGAGGCGGGCGCTGGTGCCGGTGCCCGGCGCTGAGGCGGTGCCCGGGTCTCGCCCGCAGTGAGGTTGCTGTCGGCGCTGCGGCGGCGGTGCGACATCGCCGGGAAGCGGCTGTCGGGGCCGGGCCTGGCCGCCGAGGGACGCGTCCTGCGCGCCGTGCTCTACGTGTACCACAGCAGGCTGCTCCGGCACCGGCCCTACTTGGCCCTGCAGCAGGTGAGCACCAACCCCGCCGGCCGGCAGGGAGCCGGCAGCTGGGCACTCCCGGCCCCCAGTCACCACTCCCCGAAAAGCCTTTTGAGTAGCACGTGGCGCCCGGAACATCGTGCAGAAAAAGTCTGTGAGCAGGTGCATTTTTGTTCTCTCACGGTTGAGCCCGGTTGTTTTCTTGGCCCCGTGCAGCAAGTGCAACTTCAGTTTTCCTACCCTGGTCTCCGATACTCACGTTGAGACCTGAAATAGGTACAATTCCATACCTTTGTATACATGAATAATACAGGGACATCATTCTCAAATAATTGTAATGATGGGAGGGAGGAATAATAATCCTATCCTACTTATTGGATACTTTCTCTTTTAAGATGAAAAGTGAGCACCTTGCCAGTTTCCAGGAAAGGGGTTGTCAACATTTTCAAATAACTGTTTTGAAATGGAATAGAAATGGTGCTTACCTTCTTGATTTGTTTACGTGTTTTCTTTCTTGACATCCAGTAGTAAAGGCCCTTGTATACAGCAGGGAAATCATGAAGCACCAATTAAACATGGCCTACTCCAGTCCTTCACTTAATTCTATATTTAGAGCAGAGTGATGAAGGGATGTTTTTCACCATAGTGCAGATCAGAAATGTCCCAGAACATCCCATCACACAAAGCTCCAGTGTGGGCTGTTAAACTGATAACATAGTGACAGTTTAATGTAGTGTCAGTTCTTAGACCAGTCTCTCAAAATACCAGTCAAAGGAGTTTTCTTTTCTCCTAGGTAGAGCAATGTTTGAAGCGCCTGTGGAAAATTAATCTGGTGGGCTGCCTGGAAACTCTGGTAAAACTGATTCCCAAGTAAGTGTCATGATCCCATATCTTGTACTATCCATTAACTCAATCTGCAGAGCTAAAGGAAGAGGATGCTAGATCATAACCAACTCTTCATCCTCGTATCAACACAGGAAAAATGCATCCAAAGCCTACACAGACTGCTTGGTTCCCAGCCAGCCTATGCTGGAAACTGTGGCTTTGAAGGTATTGGGAGGCTGCAAGCTCATACTTCGTCTACTGGATTGTTGCTGTAAAGCTTTTCTGTATCCTTTTTTCACCACGAAAACATTATCGTAGAGTTCACCAGTAGCACCTCATGAGACCAAAACAAGTTTTTGTGTAGGCCCTGTATTGCTGATGGACTCAACTGTGCAATTCATATGTGCAACTTAAAGTCTCTTTGATAGCCAGAAACCTTCTTTTCAAGTTATTATGTAGGAACCTCAGGCTGTTTAGCTAGCAGCTATTCTGGCCTTGAGCCAGAACAGTATCCAAACAAAGTTTGGATACTCATCTCCCAGATTATTCCAGGATATTGCCTTGTGAATTGCCTCTAGTTGATGTGTTCAGCAAGTCTCATTACATGCTGTTTATTTTTTAACCTTAACTGCTGTAATCTTCAGCTTGTCTGTTAAACACCTCTGCTTGAAGGAATTCATACTCCTGAATACTGTGGCTTCAGGGCTCCTGAGCCGGCTCTGGTTTGTGTTTCAAAAGTCGGTCTTGTTTGTGTCTGTCTGTTTGATGTGCCTGTCAGGGAGAAGGGCTTGTAATTAGGCCTTGCTGCTAAGGGAGCTTTTTTCAGTTGGGAGTAGGAGAAGGGAGGTCCCTTCATGCCTTTGGACTTGATTCTAGCATCTGCAGAGTTGTACAAGTGGAGAGAAGCTTTTTACACACTCTTATGGAAGGCTTTGTTCTTGGATCTTAGCAAACTGTATGTACCTCTAATGAAATCACAGCGTTAGTGTCATCCTGCCACAAACACCTGGCACTCTGTGCAGCAAGGAGTAAGTCCCTGCCTCATGCTGAAATGGAAAGGCTGGGTTAAACATGTTCTATTATACTACTGAGTTTTCTAGGGAAATTAGTTCTGGTTTCTCTCAGTCTGGGAGATTAACTACTGTCTGTAGCTGAAGGAGTAACAATATTGTTGGAACAACTTTCTGTGGCACAAGAAATCTTCTAACTCCAGGAAACGTAGAGCAGGCAATTGTATGGCATCAGGCCTGAGTTGGTGCAGGGTGCTTTTGTGGGAAGACCTCATGGCACCTTGCATGTGACCCAAGAACCTGATGGGTCCCAAGTGTGGCACTCAGCAAAACTCTCTGGAAGTGGAGGGGCTCCTGATGAGGAATTTTCAAGTCACTCCTGCATTCTGATCTGGAACAGTTCCTTAAAGCTCAGACTTAAGGAAAGCAGGGTGATGGAGTATAAAAAGATAAATTTGTACTGAGGGGAAACAGGGAAAGGACCGTTGAGCTGAAGGTAGTTCTTCAGTGAGCTTCATGTTTTGGTAGAGGAGACTCCATTCCTTTTTGTCCTTTGTCTACAGGATTCAGTACAGGTGTGTATTGCAGACCCTCATGTCCTTGTACAGTGCCTTGTCAACAATGCTTCATCTGGTATCTGAGACACAACAGACCCCTTATATCAAGGGGTTTACCTTTCCTTCTGATATCGGCGACTTCCTTGGAGTTAATGTATCTTCTGAGGCAGAGAAGCAAAAGGCTAAAATGCTTACAAGAAAAAAATCTACCAGCTGGATGAAGAAGTTCTTCCCAGTAATGGCAGAGGCAGTATCAAAAGTTGGGAAAAAGAGAAAATCTGAGACCTGTACAAGTGCTATAAAAAGCCATAGCATCCTGTGCCCTGTGGACATTGGAGAGACAGTTGTGGTGCCCACAGCCAGGAGAGGTAAAGCCTTGTGCCAATGTAATGATTTCTGACATCTTGGAGACTGACTGCAACTTCTGTCCAACAGGGCCAAGCACTTCTACTGCCCACAGTGTGGTTCTCGTACAAACTCCCTCTCCTTGGAAGAGAATACTGCATGTGCCCTTGCCTTTATAAAGCTGTAGATAATGTTAGTATCATGATTTCTGGGGATTGTTCCTGTTAAACAGGATACAGCCTTGAGAGAAGCAGGTAATGAATGCAGTATACAGGTCCTGGAAGTAGTTATTTGTACTTTCCTGCTTTTGCATAGCTAAGAAGCTATGGGCACTGTCTGTAGCCCATACAAAAGTACATAAGGCTATAGGTACAGGATGCAAGTATCCTGTGCTTGTTGGTTCTGAACTGTGCCCAAATCTTCCTCTGCAGTGAGGGCTATGGCCAGTGACTGCAGCCATCCATGTGTTTGTGTGAAGCTTTTATCCATTAAGTTCTCCTTTGCAGCCATCTGTAAACCTCTGCTTGTTCTTCATTCCTTGTCAGCTGCAATGCAAAACGACTGTAATCCCCTTGAGTTTGCCTGGAAATGTTGAGTACAGGTGTGAGCCTGCTGCAAGCTCTGTGGCATCACTATGCAAAGAAATAAAACTATCTCAGTGTTGTAATGGGAACTCTCTTCTCTCTCTGTAGGGAAACACCCAGGGTTTGATGTGAAGAGCTTGCTTAGGCCATCCAGACATCCCACACAAGAGGTTTGTATGGTATAGTTTTACATGTTAGGTTGGTGGTTTGGGTTTTTTTTTACACAATAGTTTTTTTATATTTTAAAGACTCTAACACTTGAAACATGATATCCTTGATTGAAAATGTCCCCTTTTCCTGCCTTATTTTTGCTTGTGTAGCAGCTCAGGTTAGTGTGGAAGTTTTGCACAGAAAATCAACCACTGCCTATTTCTGCTTAGGAATTTGAGCATTTGTTCGTTTGTCAAGTGAAATGACCAGACACAAAGTCAGCAGTAGACAGGAATACAAATTCTAAATATCTGCCTCTTCTTTTTGTATTCCAGAAAGCAAGACTGCTCTTCCCTTTTCTCCATAGAAAATAAGGAATGTTCTCACAAAAGTCCCTGTGTTCTGCTCCCTTCCAGCAGAAAGGATCAGACACATCATATTTTTAAAACGGTGTTTCTGTTACTGTTTGTTTCAGGATGTAAGCGTTGCATCAACACCTTTTAAGGCAAAGTCATCACCACTTTCATCTCAGATACCAAAATCACAGCACACTGGATCTCTTGTACAGATGGTCCAAACAGCTGCATCATTTGGGGAGCTGTCAGAGGCACTCAGAAAAGCTATTCTGTGGTGCAAAACCAACAAATTCAAATCAGAAGCTTATTTTCTGCGTAACAAGTTGTTGAAAAGCAACCGGCTACACCATGTGGAGGCTCGAGGATGCAGGTAGTTTTGCCTTGGTGTGGGATTTCTGAGTCTAACACTTGTATTTTAATATTATGTATTTTGCTATAGTATAGTGAAACACAGTGGTCTAAGCCATTCTTTTAAAACTCACTATCACTAGTTCAGGTTACTGGGTGCTCTGACCATGGGCATTCTGTTTAGCTTCAGTTACTTGTGATTTAAAAAGGATTTAAAAGGCTAACAAATGTACAGTACTTAGGAGGGAGGATGAAAATGCAACTTAAGTCATCTGCATGTTCTATGGTAACAAATGTATGAGGCATTTGGATGCCTCAAATCAAGGATTGTGTTCATTCAGACTGCTTTGGCTACTATTGTGCAAGGTGCTGTTCTGTTTCCTTGGTATGATAAGGAAAATGATAGAGACGGGTAATAATGAAATCTCTCCAAACTCCAAATGAAGTGGCTCTTTAGTAGCTGATAAAGTTCTGTTTTGTGCACTTTGCTCCCTTTAAGCTTGAAGAAAAAACTGCGCTGTGTCAAAACATCTGTCCGTAAATACCTCCTGTATGGGTCACAACACACGCACTGGCCAAGGCAGCACCTCCAGTTCTACCGAAGGAGGATCAGATCATCTGCACTCTTGAAGACAGCTCCAAAGACTGGTGGGCAAAAGCCTCCTGAGCTTTTTGAGGTCTGTGGGAAAAGTGCGTCAGTCATCCTCCCAGCTTACCAAGATGGGTCTCCGAGTCAGGAAGAACATTCCAGCATTGTTACAGGACATGTCAGACTATGCACAACAGGGACCCCTAAGCGGCTGCTGCTGGAAGGAAGCCCTGGCCCTGTGTGGAAAGAAGCTGCTGAGAACACAGATATTGATTCTATTTTTGCAGCAATAGGTGTCTGATCCTGGACTTGAAGGAGGAAAGGGCGGGGGGGGGGGGTCAAGTCATTCTAGTTGGTTTGGTTTTTTTTGTGGTTTTTTTTAAGTAAACCCCTCTGAACCCTAATAGTGTCTCAGTAACTCACATCGTGAATTCTGTTAAGAAAGGAACAACCATTTTATTATGTTTTTGCAAACCAGCTGCTTTTTATTGGCTGATTTTTATACTTTTAAGGGTGTTTCAAATAACTGAATAGTTGCCGTCCTTTTACCTACCCTTGTCCAGGAATAGTGACTTTGTTACCCTTAATCAGTGTCCCCTCTCTATTGCCTGACCACATGTTAAATGCTGCTGTCAAATCCATAGTGCAAACAGTTCCCATCCATGGCAGAAAGGCTGCAGCTTGTCACTTACTGCTGCTTTGGACAAAAGACTTGCCAACACCTTTCCAAGCCTTGAACCCTTTTTTCTGTGCTGCTTGTAGAGGGAACAGCCTTGATGTGCAGTATTATTGCTGTTTCAGTATTTGTTATGCTTGTTCTGAAATGAGTTAACTGAACAAACCTCCCCATAGCTGTTCCTACTGTTCAGAAGTAGGGAAAAGCACAGCTGTGGCCTGTATTACCTGCCTTGTATGAACTGATCAATGTACATTTAGTTATGAAATGTGGGCACAAACATATGTTTTATTCAAAAAGCATATACAGAGCAAAAGAGCACAACTTTGATAGTAGTTTGGGCTTAAGGTCTTTATACAGATAACCAAGATCCATTTTCAGGGTTTCTTGTCACAGGAATACTTCAGTGACAACTGAAACAATTTTAGAGGATCATGAATCATCAGCCCTTGATGCAACACAGGCCTACTTAAAACAGACTCCTGCCATTGCAGGAATTTTTAGAGCTCTTTTTCTCATTTCATTAAATGGTATAAAAATACCTAAGTATACCACATACAATCAGGTAATGTTTCAGCTCCTTGAATATTTATCAGAAAAGACTGGGAGTGAGGGCAGACATCCCAGCAGTGACCTCCATCCTAAAAAACCCTTCCAAACAACACGCATGATCTTCCTTCTTACTGGACAGCAGGTACCCAAATAATGCCCCAGTGCACAGCTTGTGCACAGAATCAAGACCCATAGTTTGCTTCATCAAAGGCCTTTCTGGCCCGTTTCAGTTCTTCATTCATAGTTAGGAGGTCTTTAACTCTGGCAAACTTCCGGGGGTCCTTGCGTATTAGAAAGACAATGTCCTCAACCTGCACCCGACCCTGCCGCCCGATGGACATGGCCTTGTGTGTCTGTTGGAGGGGAAAAAAAAGTCAGCAGTATTCCTTTGCCACGGTGCTTTTTTTAAAGTCTCAATTCCACTTTAGTTCCTGTCATTTTATAATAAAAAAGTAAGCAATTTCATCTTCTGGGCACCATCATCCTAGTCACAAGAGAACTTCTCAGTAAACCATGGACTTACTCTACGGTCACTTACACCCCAAACATAACCACTACATATACATCACATAATGGTATCAAAACAAAGGCCAGATTACACATAGGACACCCAGCCTGCAGAATGGCTGAAGATTAGGCAAGATTTGGAAGCAGTTGGAGGTAACTGTATCAGAGGACAGTGTAGGGCATTTTGATAAGGAGAGGAAAGACCAGCATTTCAAAAGAAGGGAATGTGTGGATACTTAGACATGGTATCCAGGTTTGGAAGAGAAATGGCCTCAGGCCCAAGAATGCATTCCTTTTGTAGGGCAGAGCTAGTTCCCATCCATGTACAGACACTGGGCAAACACAAAAAGCTGACAGACTTTCAAATCTGAGCCGCATTTTCTGTCAGCTGCACATACAGTGATGCCACAGTGAGCCCCAAAGTCAGGTGGGTATTTCCCCTTCCAAAATACTAATCTCAACTGCTCTTTAAAGACTTGTGTTCTAAATCCACATGGAGCAAGGTGCATAATTTTTGCTTCAATCTTGGGAAAACAAAATCCAAGTTCATGTTTCTCCTACTAATGCCATGAGTTTGGGGCCTGGGATAATGCAGTATTTAAGTCAGAGGTATTCACCTTTAAAAAGCTGATGTTTCGGTGAGGATGTTTTGACCATGCCACTTAGAGCTGACTTACCATTTCAGTGATAAACTCTATTACCAGGTCCTCAAGAATGTCCACTGATTCTGTGTAAGGGTTCTGGTCGTCTCCGAATCCATACATCATGCACCTTACTGCACAAAGAAACACTCAGTATGCGGCTTTCATCCATTCAGTGCTGCATGCATCTAAAGCTCACCAGCCTGCACCTTCCTGCACCAGGACAGCACTCTCGTCTGTCAGGCAAGACAAATCTTGAGGAAACATACAGGAGATAAACAGAAGCCCTCCTGTACGGACAGGAGCTGTACATAAAGAAGAGCACGTCTGAGGACAGGCTCTCTGTATATTCATTTAGGCTGCAAAGCACTGCATAGTGACAGTGCAGCTGACTTTGGGCACCGCTAGGTCCAGAGGATGCACTCAGCAGTATTTTTGAGGGGGGTCTACATGGCAGATTTCTGCAGTTGCAGCAAGGCACACTATGAAACTCGCTGTTTTGCTAAGGAGAAGTGAGTTTTAAGACCCCATAGCTGTCGGCTCGGGATTTCAGCTGAGTGACCCGGCCGCGCAGGGCAGGGCTCTGTGGCCCGGCCCGACTTACGCTCTTTAGAGAACAGCCGCTTCCTCCTGCCCTGTCCGCCGTCCAGGCCCCCGCCGGCGTCCTCCGCGTCCTCTTCGAACTACACGGGCACAGCGGAGGGGAGGCCGCGGTCAGCGCCCGTCTGGCCCCGGCCCCTTCCCGCCGCTCCTCCGTCCGTGGCTGGGCTGTGGATCCCCGGGAAGGGCAGCCTCTCCACCACTCACCGGCACATCCTCCTCCTCATCGGCCATGGCTGCCCGGCGGCCCGGAACAGCTTCGACGGCCCGGCCCCGCCCCGCGGCCCCGCCGAGCCTCCCCGGGCGGGGTGGGCGGCGCTGGCGAGGCTGCCTGGGCGGAGGGCGCCGCCGCGGTGCTGTGGCGTAGGGCTGGTACCCCTCCCCAAACCTGGATATGACATTCATTGTTGTATTGCCGGATCGGGATAGCGTGGTTTTAAAGTGAGCTCGGGCGGTGTCTGTTAACCTCCCTGCTCGCAAGAGGGTCAGCCACGAGGTCAGAAAGGGTGGCTTTTCACAGTCGGTTTGTTCGGTTGGCAAGGTCTTTTCCTTCCCTTCAGCGAGGCACACGTGCCCATGTTCACAGAATCATAGAATGTAAGAGTTGGAATAAAGGCCCTTAAGGACCATCTAATCCCAGTCCCCCTGCCGTGGACACGGACACCTCCCACGAGACCAGGTTGTCCAAGGTTACTTCCCCTCTTTCAGTTTGTACCCGTTCCCCCTTGCCCTATCGCTACAGTTTCTGATGGACCCCATCTGGCTTCTCTTTAGGCTCCCTTCCCATACTGGAAGGTTGCTATGAGGTTTCCACCTTCTGGATCGCACCCGACTCTTACTAGCTTGTCTTTGTAGGGGAGGTGCTCCAGTCTTGTTGTATTTCCTACAGTTGCTGTCAGCCCTTTTGCTCCAGCCCTGCCTTTGATCATGTCCACTGTTCCCCACAGTTTTGTGCCCTAGGCACGTTTGATAGCAATGCACCTCCTTCAGATTACTCATAAAGATGTTAAACTAGACACATTCCAGACACATTTCAGAATGCATCCTTTGCTGTGTTCTGCTTTTAACTGCCATGTGACTGGAGTATGACCCACTGGCTTCTATGCTCTGAGCTCGATTGTTTAACCAGTTTTTATTGATCTACTAGTGCACCTGTTCAGACTGCAACGTTCTCATTTTGCACACTTGCAAAAATACTGCCTTTGTAGTGTCAGGGTTATGGCGACCAGACCAGATGCAAGACAGAGGAAGAAAATGGAGAACGTACTGCTGAAAGACCAGGAAGATACACAAGGTGAAATCCTTTTCCATGGAAGCTAATACTGAACACATAATTTCTTTAAATAACAGCTGTAGAATAGGCAAAGCTTTACCACATAACGACAGGAGCCTTAAGTAAAGCTTATGCACTGCAAACAACTAAAGACACTCGAATTTAAAACTGAAATGAGCTCTATTGTATCAGTGTGCTGCCAGGCCCACCCACCAGTCATCAATGAGGGGGAAAGAAAGGGAGATCTTTTGTGTCCCTGGCCTGAAAAAGTGCAACTCCTCACTCTGCAACTCATCTGGCTCCTTAAGAACCTGGCAAAAATATGTCCAGTAGTGTGTCAAGACACCTGCTTACCCAAAGCCTGTTTCCACAAAGGCACTTAAGTCCAAGTTTTACTGTTTAGGGAGAAGACTTGATTTTATTTACTGTTTTGTCACAGGGGCACTGTCACACTCAGGAATCAAACTGTAGTATTCACTCCTGCAAATGGCTGAGCAAAATGCAGGAGTTATTCTAGTATCTGAAGCACTTCTGAATAAAACCAAGATGTGTCCAGGGGTTAAACTGGTTCTTCTGGAGAAGATGGTAACTAATGTTCCATGCACACACATCCAGTTTGTTTGTACAAATGGATTAACTGGACGTATTTAAGTGGTTAGTAAAAGACTTCTTAGCACTGTAAGGGGTTGTAATGAAACATAAGGGGGTTTTTGTTGCAGTGTGTTTTCTTTAGGTTTTAGTGTCAGTCCCACTGTTTGTGATTTTACAATCCCTTTGTAGTGTCCTCCCCCTGTCTTTTGGAGTGGCGCAGGCTCCTCCTTTTGTATCCCATGTTTCTGAAATTAGACTTGCTCCTCATGGTTATTCGGTTGTCAGTCCTCCTGTCTGTTACCCAGCCACTCCCTGCCAAGTTTCAAACCCCTCCCCTTCCCAGTTGTCAATCCCTCCTATCCCTACCCTTTTCCCCAGAACCTTCCTTGCTCCTCCTCCCACTAGATGTCAATCCTTCCCCGAACCTGCCCTCTCTTCCAGAAAGTTTCCTGTCAATTTTGTACCCTTTAGAACCCTATTGGTTTCCTTAAGTTATTCCCCTCCCTAATGCTTCTGCTTTAAGTATAAAATATCCCACCTTAGACCCCTCCCTAACCATACTCCTATTGGTTTGTTATCTTAAACCCCTCCTCCCGAGAAATATTATAAAAACTCCTGTTAAGTGGGAGTTAGGTCTCCGGTGCTTTGAAGTGCTAGAGTCAGGGAAATCTACCTTCATATAAAACTACCCCGGTTCCACCCCAAGAGCTGTGTTGCTGTTTCTCTGTTCCTGTGCTGGACCATCACTGCTAGCTGGGATCTGCAGAGCTTGCAAGGGCATCTGTCACACCCCTGTTGTCGCCGAGTCAGGACATAGCACACTCCAAGAGATTTTGTTCTGAGAAGGGACTAAAACCAGAAGTGCACTTTTTTATATATTTGGGGTTATTTTCAGGGGCTCTTCAGTCAAGGCTGAGGCCCTGAAAATTACAGCCTTGAAAAGATTGATGTGTCTGGAAGATCCTGGTTTAAAGATACTACAAAAAGGCTCTTCCTGAAGTGTTCACTGTAAATGATCTGTTCCATCTGTATAGCTACTACTGCATTTCTAGGATCATGCATCCCTTGGGCTGGTTTGCCCTGAAGCATTTTGGGATTAGAGATAAAATATTAACAGAACTACAGGTTTGATCACTAAGATGCAGATGCTAGAGAGCCACATTTACTGCATTCGTCACATGCTGCTCTTCTTACATGTGATCTTGTCTCATGTCTAGTGTGTTACAAGAAACTGCATAGTGAAAGAAAGTGCTATTTCTAGTCCTTTTGCACTGTCAGAGTGGTTTAGAAAAGAACTTACCTTTCTTGAGGTTTACACACTAAATGCAAGTAACTCTGACAACTGCATAACCACATTTGGCCACGTTAAGACATGGCAAAGACTGAGTGCCAGGGTTTGATACAGGCACTTCATAGCTTCAGACTAAGTTCTTCTGTATGAGTGCTGCTATTGATGACTGTCCTTTTGTCCAGTTCTGCCTTGTAACTGGACAGTTTCAAGTGCTCTTAGACACAGCTGCTGTGGGAAGCAGTTCCCCTGAAGTGTACGGGACACATCAGTGTTGTGCATCAGCTGCCAGGGTAGAGCCGATACAGATCATGGCTGGTGTGCCTCAGATCTGGCAATTCATCCACGTGCAGCGGCAGAAATTCATGCTGGAGCTCAAAACAGAAGGTTGATGCAGCACTGACTCATGACAGTGTGCAGGACAGGGCTCCTCTAGATGTCAGTCTTTTATTCCACTCTGTTTCAAGCCAACACTCCTGGAAAAGCAGATTCCATAAAAGATGTGTTCTTTCCTTCATCCTTGTGGAACAGGGACAACTCAATGTCTGCAAGCAAGGCTTGCTATCCTGCTGCACTTACTGAACACAGGACACAGCAGAGTTACAAAAGTAAAATATACAAGACATTAAACACACCTTCATAGATAACAGTTTGGCTATTACCACTCTGCATAGCCTTAGAGCAGGTAGGTTGCACAGGAGGTAGTTTTTGGCTTCTGCTATCCTAACCCTAACCCCAGCTAAGAGAAGTAAACCTCTGTGTATCATACAGTTCAAGTGGGCAATAAAGTTTGGTTAATGTTAGGGCTGTAGTTTTTCCTTCCTAGAATAAATGCCTCTTTATTAATGATATTACTGACTGCTCTAGTATCCTAAATCTAGCAGAGGTTAGGCATGGAGTAATAGATTTTTGAACATTTCAGTGTAGGTAGAAGAAATGCTGTATTTCCTTCCCTTCTCTATGGAAGTTACCTACTTTTTTTTCTCCTTAGCACAATCATGTAGGTTTTATAATAACCTGGATTAATTCACACTGCAAACTTCTTGAACTGATGAACCTAGTAAAGAAATAATTTACCTTTATAAATAATAATTTATTCAAAAATACCATATAGTAACTTGGGTTATTTGCAACAAAAACCCCAGACCTCTGGTTTTGGTACCTTTTGTTCCTGATGAGCCAAGCAGATCAGCAGGACTTTTCAGCTGGCCTCTACAGTGAGCAGGTTTCCAGTTACATGGGCTACAAAACACCTGAGCAAGTGAACCCCCGAGAACTCCACAGAACTGTGGAAACAGAGGCATAGATGTTCAGTGCCACATATTGATGTGTCTTGGATTAATAAAGGCAAACAGCCACTGGTTGTGCTCAGTTACATGTCTCAGAGTACACCTTGGGAAAAGCCTGCACTTTGGCTATGTAATCCAACAATTGCAGCTCTTACTGTTACCAGAACTCCAAATAAAATGGGAAAGCCTGCTACCATGCAGCACAGGAACTGCTGCCCTGCTTTGAGAAAGGCCAATGGAAGAAGGACCCTTGGAAACAAACTTCACTCACTTGCAGAGAAGGGGGAAAAAAGGGAAGGGACATTTCCCCATCAGCAGCCCACCCACTATCCTTGGAGCACAGAGAGGTGCTGCCTCGAGAGCAGACAGACCCTACTGAACTCATCACCAGAAAGGCAACAGCAGCAGTGGAGAGGAACTTTACCTGACCAGGAACAGCTGAGGAAAGCATCCCTGAGTGCTCTCCTTTACAAACTCCTGGATCTCCAGTACATTCTTTAACAATAATCCCCTGGAAGCTCGGTCAATTTTTGTTAACACCATCTGCATGGATCCAGAAAGGGAGGATTCAGAGAAGAAAGTAAGATTATTTTGCTGTTAAGCTGGAACATCTGTTAAGAAAAGAATCCTAGACCATCTTACAAAGCAGTTTGAAAGCTCTCGTCATATCTAGGGGAAAAAATAGTCTAACACTGTTCACCAAAACTATGGCCTGCATAAGGAGCACTCCTTTTCAAGCTGCTCAAGCTGAGCACTGAAAAAAAACCAATCTATTTAATAAATCACATAAAAATCCCTCTTAAATCCCATTTGTCTCCCTCAAGACATTATGCACCTATTTTATTAACAATAAAGGGCTACTGCTTAGATAGGTCAACTTGCATAAGCTCGGGGGGGGTACCTTTCTAGATTACCCACACCTTATAACCAACCCAAGAATGAAGCATTACCTACCACATAAGGAATCCCAAACTCTTCCAGCATCTCTACTGCAATATGATCTGTTTTCTGGAGTCCAACTACACCATCAACTAATAGGAAAGTCCTCTTCAAGCTGCCAGAAATACAAGCAACAGTAATAGTCACCATTATTTCGTGCCTGCTCTGCTACTTCCAAATTCTTAAGCAAAAAAACAAGTAACATGGGATCTGGGGATAGGAAGAGCCAAGAAAAGCCATGTATGGAAACTGAGGGTCAGCATGGAGCAGCACCTCAATATTTCCTGCTGTTTTGACCTGTCTGAGCATGAATGAGTGACAAGGCAGAAGCTTCCAGAGAAATGATGTCAGAACTAATGGATGGAAGCAGCTACCCCTCTGCATTTTCTCCCCTTGTTACATGACGCTGTATAGGGGTGTCTGTCTGGTTTTCCCTGTGCTGAGGTACAGGTAGATCCCTTACTTGTGCCGTTCCTGCAGATAGGCCTCCACCATCTCAACAAAGTCCTGCGGGGCGCGATAGCCGTATCCTGGCATATCCACCAGAGTAAAGTACTTCCCTACTTTGAAGAAATTCATTTTCTTGGTGTGGCCCTGAAGAGAGGATTTGAGGCAAGATGAAGCACAGGGGTGGTTTCTAAAAAAGCTGCTTTAAGCAGTGTACTAGGAGGTGCTCTGCAAAATATCTCTATACCAGACCCCTGCCCACCCCAGAATGCTTTAAACTGCCCAGTCTCCTACCCATGTAGCAATCTTACACGGCTCTAATCATTAAATGGACTAAAAACACCTTAGCACATCTCTAAGCTTGGTTCTTATCAAAGGCCTTTACAGCACACGTGCTCAGGTTGTGCAGCTCCTTCATCTGCCTGAAGAGTTAGGCTGGGCTCCTTCTGCCTCTTCCTGGGCTAGAGCAAGGCCAGTGCCAACCATGAGGATGGCTACCAGAGCTGTCACTTTCTGTCATTTCAGGCTACTCAAGAGCTTGTTCCCTCCCACCGTTCTCAGCCCTATCCTCTGGACTGGTACCAGCTTATGACCCAAAGGAAGGGAAGATAAAAGGTCACTTACCGGAGTTTTTGACACTCTTACTTCCACTTCTGGAGCCAGTGAAAACAAGGCCCGGATTAAAGAGGATTTCCCCACATTGCTTCGGCCGATGAAGCACACCTGCAGGGGGAGAGGCAGAGAAGGCTCATCTACACCTACCCAGCTCTCGCTGCAGCCAGTCTTGGTCACTTTCCAGCCACGGCCATGTCAGGCTGCCGAGCCGCACAGCGGGTAACCACAACAACAAATTAACGATTTGGTAAAAAGCAGCAGTAAGTGTCCCACATATTGCGCAGCGCTCTGACAGAACTGCACAACCACTCCACCACCCCTTTACCCCCGCAGCTGAGCCCAGCCCGGGGTGACCCGGGCGGGGGGAAGGCACTGCCCTGGGACAGCCCGGCCGAGGGGCGCGGGGACAGCGCTCGCCTGACCTCGGGCAGGGCCGGCGGCGGGGCATGGTCCATGCGCACAGCGGAGCTCACGTAGTCGATGGGGTGCCCGCGATCGGACCTGAAGAACGCCTCGGCGCGCTGCAGGGCGGCGAGCCCGGGCTGGAAGAGGCGGAACGGCGCCGTGTCGGTGCCGGGCGCCAGGTACCGCTCCAGCTTCTGCAGCGGGAACACGATCGCGGTGCGGCGGCTCCGCTCCAGCCGCAGCACCTGGGACAGGGCGGCGAGCGGCGGCGAGACCCGACCCGCAGCACTACCCGCCCGGGGCAGCAGCATCCCAGCGACTGCAGGCGGGACCCGGCCGGCCCCGGAAGGCGGCGGGCGGGACAACGGGGCGGTGCTGCGGCTGCCTGGAGCAGGCTGGGGGCTGTCAGGGCCCCGTACGGCGGTACACTCGCCCTCCGCACCCACCCCCGAGAGCCGCAGGTGCTGCCCAGGCCCGGCTGTTTGTAGAATCACAGAATATACTGAGTCGGAAGGGACACACAAGGATCATCAAGTCCAACTCCTGGCCCTGCACAGCACCATCTCGAAATCACACCATGTGCCTGAGAATGTTGTTCAAACACTTCCGGAACTCTGCCAGGCTTGGGGCTGTGACCACTTCCCTGGGGAGCCTGTTTCAGGGCCCAGCCACCCTCTGGATGAAGAACCTGTTCCTAATATCTAACCTAAACCTCCCCAGACACAACTTCAGGCCATTGCCTTGGGTCTTGTCACTGGTCACCTCAGAGAAGAGATCAGGGCCTGTGCCTCGTGTTCATGAGGAAGTTCTAGACTGCGATGAGGCCTCCCTCAGTCTTCTCCAGGCTGAGCAGCCCAAGTGACCTCAGCCGCTCCTCATACGGCTTCCTCTCAAGGCCCTTCTCCATCCTCATTACCTTCCTTTGGACACTCTTTAACAGCTTTATACCCTCCTTATGTTATGACCAGAACTATACACAGTATTCCAGGTGAGGCTGCCCCAGCTCAGAGCTGAGTGGGACAATCCCCTCCCCTGCCTGGCTGTGATGCTGGGTATGATGCACCCACGACAGGGTTGGCCCTCCTGGCTCCAGGGCACTGCTGGCTCAGAGTCAACTTTCTATTGATCAGGACCCCAGGTCCCTTTCCATGGTGCTGCTTTCCAACTCATTCAATCCCAGTTTGTCCATACAGCCAGGGTTGCCTTATCCCAGGTACAGAATCTGGCACTTTCCCCTGTTGAACTTGATATGATTGGCAATTGCCCAGTCCTTTAATTTATGGAGATCTCTCTGCAGAGCATCTGCCTTTGAGCGAGTCAACAGCTCCTCCCAGTTTTGTATCATCTTTTCAGCTCGATGTCTTATTATGTCTGTTCTCAGGCCAAGCCCAGCCACACTGTCAAGCTGCTGAGGGCTCTGTGTGCTGATGCCCTGTTTGGCCAGTCCTATAGCACCATCCACCTTTGGACTGCAGCCACCAGTTTTCCAAGCGCTCTTCTGATAAGTAAAAAAATTAAGTTGTTTCAGGGGAAAAAATAAAACCACAACAAAACATTTTTTCAAGGACAACTATGTAGAGGTCAGTTTTATTTTGAATAAAATAAACCCAAAGCAACCATAAAACTGTTGTCACCTGTGTCCACACTATAGTAAGAAGACCCCTGAAGTTTTACTATTTAATTGATACATATCAGAGTGCTGTTTTCCTGTAAAAATACACATAAAGCTTTTTGCATTGTTCTCCTTCATGACTATAGTTCATAGGGCTGTAAAACCACAGAAATAAATGTATGTCCTTGAAACATTTCAGCTTCAAAGTACTGTAATTTTAACACCAAATTTTAACATCAAATGAAACTAAACTTCATCAGTATCTTCATAAAAGTAATACATGAAAATATCCTGCTGTTCAACCTTACACCCAGGACAGCCTGGACATCCTGTGGAACACTGCCTTTCCTTTGAGACAGAGACCCCTTTTTCTTCTGTAGTCACAGCCCTCTGTTTAAAGCCCTGTAAGTCTGGAGGGTTTCATTATTACAATGAATAGATTCAAGGCCAGGAAGGACTGTTAGACAATAACAGAGGCTATATCCTACTTTCTTTGTATTGACCTCAGTTACACACCTATAGGAAGAGAACTTTGATCCCTTAAGAAAAGGGCAGCCAACAACATACAAGTTTCTCAGAGATAGCTTTGAATATTTTCTAGTAAGACAAACTTCTACTGAAATCCATAAGCTGCTTCTCAAATTTATGATCAGTGAAAGTTCTTAACAGTGAGAGGTTAATTGGGTAAACCTAGGGAAAAACCCCTGTATTCTACCTCAGTCCTGTAAATTAAGTCCTCTTAAAACCTGCTTCGTTTCACAGTGAGACAGAGCTCAAATGTGCGTAGCTCAGGACAGATAGCAATCACTGGCTGCTACATGCATACTTAGAAGGGTGCTCTCAAATAAATCTACAGATGACTTTTATTTATACAGGACAGGCCTCTCTCCTGTCACTGCCTATGGCACAAATACTTATAAATGCAGAAAAAAAAAGGCTGAACTTTCAAGAATTACTTCAAGAACACTGCTAATCCTTTTTTGGGGGATGGTACTAAAAGCAGCAACTTAATTGAATTGAAGTCTGTGGTGAATCTATTAACAGAAAAAAATCACTGGCCAGAGAGAGACATCTCCATAACCACACCAGCAGGTAGATTTCCTCATTTCTGTGCCAAATTGTGACACATGAAGCAGAACAAGTGCTTTCAGCTACTTTTGCCTCAGAGTCCCACAGCTGCAGGCAGCAGACTTGCCTGCTTCAAAGCACCCTGCAACAGTTACCCCTGCCAGACATATGTTCTGCAGCACCTTACTCCCAGAACAGCTGGCCAGATGCAGAAAGGAAGGCAGCAGAGAAACTGATTGGCCCATTGAACACCACATCCTCTGGTGTGATGATGAGAACAGAGGTGCCCAGTACACTGGCCAGGGTCCCAGCCACTAATTAAGTCTTTTTTTAGTGTGACTACATAGGTAGAAGGGACAAATTAAGGTGGTATAGGACCTTTTGAATACTCTAATTTTTGCAGAGAGCATCCAGTAAAACCACATTTAAAACCTGGAGACTGGAACTGTGCATTTCATTTAATTTCAACACCTTCAGTAGAAGATGTTGTTTTTTTTCTTGGACCAAACTGCAATCTAGGTTCTCTGGGGCAGACCATATGGAGATGGAAGATGGCAGGTTACTGTGGACAGAGCTGGTAAATTACCAACATTTAAATCTGCTTTGTATCTCACCTGAAAGACTCTGCCTTTTATTGTGCATGTTATTGTCAAACATCAGGCGTTCACACTGACATTGCCTACGGCTTATGTCTGTGGCAGCAGAGGTCTCTTTTCAGTTGCTGGTTATGTAGTTCAAGTGTTAGGGAATTGCTACAAAAGTAATTTAGTCCACATTAAAAACTCTGACAATCATTCCTCTGGAGTTTGAAAGAGGGATCTATAATCATTGACACTGACCTAAATCCCAAACAATAGTCAAGAGCACAGAGCTGGAAGGAAGTGGCAACCCCAGTTGTCTTGTCTGATCCAATCTTGTCTATCCCAGCATTGTGAGACAGGTCAAACCATCATTCCTTTCAGATATCTGTCGGAGAAGAGTAGCTGTGAGACCAGCTGGAGTTCTGGGAGAGCAGTGAGGTGCATTTGGGACAGTTGGTTTAGGTCCTGTGAACCAAAACCAGCTGAGTTCTCGAGTTTCATTTTCCTCAAGAGAAACGTGGACCAAATATTGTCAGCAGGAAGCACACTGGAAAGGACAGGGTGAACACACCAGCCTGCTGTAGTTATGGTATTTTATGAAAATCCCTTTGCCAGGATTTTTTTCTCCTGAGAAGCTGAAGGGCCTCAGCTTCAAGTGTAAACAATTTGTTATCTGCTGCTGTGGAATGCAGCAGGTGCTGTCTCGATTGGTCAATGTGGGATGTTTCTACTTGGTGGCCAATCGAGGAGGCAGCAGCTCTCGGACTCTCGGGGAGTCACAGAACTTTGTTTTTCATTCCTTTCTATTCCTGTCTTGCCTTCTGATGAATCTTTCTCTCTGTTCTTTGTAGTATAGCTATAGTGTGGTCTTTTTAATGTAATATATATCATAATATAATAAAACAACCTTCTGAAATGGAGTCAAGATTTCTCCTTCCCTTCACCAAGTCCTAACTGCCCTGAAGACCACCGCATTAGCCTGCCTGCTTTCTTTTGTGACATTAACAGCACTAGTGACTGTGTCTGAATCTGTGCTTCCCCTTTAAAGTACATCTTGTCTTCTTTTCACTTGGAAGGTAGTTTAGGAACTGGAGTTTCTAGCATATGGAGTTTTAAAGGTCAAATTATTTGTATAAAATGCTAAGAAGCTCTGCATTTTCTTCTATGCAAACTATGCGATTGGGGGCAGGGTGAAGTGTCTCTGGTCCCAAGAAGGAAATCAAGGCCCCAGATGTCTGGATGGCTGGATATTCTGAGATGTTAACAAAAATAGTTTAAAAATTAAAATACTCATTATAGACATTAGTGTAAAAGATTTTTTAAAGGTTCTATAGTAAAGTAATGAAAGAGAGAGTCATTATTATTCATGTGGCAGCTAACACTGCTAGCCACAGCTGGAGTCGTTTCCACTGGTTTTACAGAACTGAAATTCTCTTTTCAATATCTGTGTTAAATTTGTTGGTTTTTTTTTTTTCTCCTGGACCCAAACTTACAACATCAGTACTAGGAAAAAACCCAATGAACATCTCTGAAAGTTAAATGTTTTGGGGTTTTTGACTGTTAAGTAAAGAGAAAAAGAACTTTTCAAGGTGAATGCTGTTGCTTGCTTTGAGCAGGAAATGAAAAAGAAAGCACAGCTATAACATGGGTCTGACAAAACCCCTTGTAGCAGCAGACACAGCGGCAGTAGCAGCAGCAGCATGAAGCCAATCTTTGCAAAACTCTGCTTTCTCAAGGGGTGAACCACTAATGACCGTTAGGAGGTTGCTCTGAAATGTCCAGGACGGCAGCTAAAATCAGAATTTGTTATGTCTGTTATGGGGGATGCAGGGAGTGGCTAAGACACTCTCTTGGAGATGTGATGTACATCCAGAGCCAGAAACAACATAAAGGAAACAGGATGTCATGGTGATTGTGTGCTATGAATTGAATTAAAACAGGGTCTCAGAGCACAGAAGCTTTCTGAGCTGAGACCCAAACAATCTAACAGCGAAGGACACTTGAAACCAGCTCCAGGGCTGTGCTGAAGGTGGTTGGAGAACCACCAGGTCCAGCAGCACAGCTGCTTGGATCCACTGCCTGGGACACAGCAGTGATCTTCTTAAAACAATACTGCCATGCTGTCTGGCTCCAGCTTGAGTGTCGGAGTGAGAGTTTGGGCTTTCAAAACCAAAAACCTCCCACCAGTCCTGCCCCTGCTAAATCACCCACAGACAGCCTTTCCACTGACCACAGTCATGCAGTAAGTTTCTGTGTTGTGGACAGACTGTAATCCAGAGACTCAAATCCCAAAAGGCTAACTAAAGAAATACCAACATGATTTTCCAGCTATCACTTTGAATATCAGATATGAGGCAGAATCTTTAGCAAAAAGCCCCAGACCCAAAACCATTAGGCCTTTCCCCAAAATAACCAGACCAAGTTGCATCCCATACTGCAGGGAATTCTCCTTATTTATCAGGAGTTTTCCTGCCTTAGTTCCTAAAATGACCCTACATTCTCCAGGTGTATGGGTCTGTTGCTCCTGATTAAACCCCCAGTGATTAGGACTCTAAACTCTTCTGATTTTCACGACTTAGACCATTATTTCATGCTGCCTCTGCCAGGTAGTTCTGAACTACCTTACCCACAGACCGTATGGTTAAAACTATGGTATGTCTCACACCACAGGGATCTACATGTGGTCTTTGCATCTTGGACCTGCCTTGAAACATGAGTAATGGTTGTTGCACTTCACTGCTAAACCACACAGCGCTGGAGCAGAAGCTGTGTTGAGGAATTTTTTTCAAGAGATTTTGCTTTTAATATGTTGAGCATACTTAAAGTGGTTAACTAAAAATATCCTTCCCCTAATTCAATGATAAAATCTTATGTGAGTGTTGAAAATTCTGTGTTATTTGAAATAGGTGTTTACTTGAAGTACACAGAGTTGTTAGGCTGGAAACTGAGCTTTATCTGAACTATACAAATATGTTGTGTAAATCAAAGATGGATTGTAGTGAAATGTGGAGATAATAATCTGAATATTCATGATAGTTATGACTGGTAAACCTAGGAGCTAAATATTACTGTAATATTAATAGCAAGAGTGGCCAACCCATAGATTGGGTGCTGGAGTGTGTCCAGAGCAGGGCAGCAAAGCTGGAGAAGGCTCTGGAGAGTAAGTCATGTGAAGGTGAGGAAGCTGGGGCTGTTTAGCCTGGAGAAGAAAACACTTGGGGGTGACCTTATCACTCTCTTTAACTATGTGGAAGGAGGTTGTAGCTAGATGGGGATTGGCCTCTTCTCCCAGGCAACAAGCCACAGGACAAGAGAACATAGCCTCAAGCTGTGCCAGGGGAGGTTCAGGCTGGACATCACGAAGAATTTCTTCACAGAAGGGGTGATTAGACATTGAATTCAACTGTCCAGGGAGGTGGTGGTGTCACTGTCCCTGGAGGTGTTGAAGAAACCACTGGACATGGCAGTCAATGCCATGGTGTAGCTGACAAGGTGGTGATCAGTCACAGGTTAGACTTGATATTGGAGGTCTTTTCCAACGTAATTGGTTCCATGATTCTGTGCTATGAACTGTAGCAGCCATATTACAACAAGGACTATGAGGCTGACCCAAATCCCCAATGACACCGATGTAGGAGGATGTGAAGCATGCAAGCTGGATCCTCCCCAACCCTGTCAGCTTTGTCTTCCATCCTCTCTCTAGTGCAACTACAGGTGCTGTTACCACACATGCAAGTATCAATCTTTTTGTATAAGGTCAAATCTAACATATATGCAATTGGAAATTAACTCATGTTCTATAAAATCAGGTCATTCCATATCGGGTACCTTGTATCCCAGTATTTAAGTAGCATATCTTCTAGAAAAAAAATAAAGAAAAAATGTCTGTGTGTAGTAATTGAGCAGCAGCTTTCCCAGGAGGACCACACAGGACTGAAGATAAATTTGAACAACTCTCATTTTTGCAATAACAATTTTGAAGTGTTTCACCACCAGCTTAAAAAAAGAAAAAAAAAAAAAAAAGAGAGAAAAAGAGAGAATCTTTTTGAGCTTAAGCAGTTATTTCTGTGCTACATGAAGCACAGAAATTATTCCAATCCTGGGATCTAAGGCTCACTCTAATTTATCTCTTTGCATTATCCAGAGAGCTGCAACCCACAGAACACAGGTCTTGAGTGTTAATTTATTTAAACACATTGTACTGGTCCTGTCACAAGGGAACCCTTGAGTTTAATTGCTCATCTGATGACATACTGCCATTGATAAGCCTCTGAACCATGGAAGAATACTTGTCTAAGGCTAAGTTAGTTTGCATGACAAGTGCAAGGAGGAGGAGAGGGCAGAGACCAGAGAAGCCCAAGCTGGAGCACAACCTAGATCTTTGTTGTTCTTTCACTGCTTCTACCCAGGCCGGACCCCATCTCTCAAGCTTTGTGATCCTCATTTCATATCTGAATCAGCTACTGAAGGAATCAGGAACAAACCCCTCATCTAAACACTGGTGATCAAAAAATCCTGCTTTTCAGCCTCAGCACAGTAACCTATGTAGTAGTTTTCCAGCTTTATACCTCAGAGGAAATGCTGTGTCACTGCACTCCCTCTCCTGTGCAGCTTTTCTATCCCTGCCCTACTGCCTCTCACCCTTTCATGGTGCAGCCAGTACACTGCTGTAAATCCCTGCCTGAGGAGGTTTCTGCAGGACACCAGCAGGATGCAGACAATAATTCTGCTGGCTCAGCACCATGAAACTGCTCCTTTCACATTTACAGACTCAGTTCCATTCTGTTAACACATCTGTTAACACATGAAGCTGTTTGGTCACAGCACAGTCTGCATTCTGCAGAGCTGACATGCAATATGAATGCACCCAGAGATAAGCACTAGAACAATAAACAATTCAGAAGCTAAAAAAAAATACTGGTGACCTAACTAACTGGAGGCCAGCAAGCAGAAAACCACAGGCACTTCAGCTGGTACTTGTAGCTGTCCTGTTGTCTGAGTTTCCATAGTTCTCATCAGCTGCCTGCCCGCAATTCGTGCTCAGCTCCGTCTCCTTTCTGCAGCAGCTGAGCAGCTCTGAGCACCTGCCCCTGCAAACCTTTGTGCTCAGAGCTTCTCTGCTCTCAGGCTCGCTCTGGGGCTGGACCATCCAAAAACCTGCAGCTCTGCTTGGCTCTCAGGGGGTGTGTTACAGACAAAGGGACCACACAGAGAGGATCATCTCTCTTCTCTCTCTTCACAGGCTCCAGGGCAGGTCGCAGTTTCAGAGATACCAACAAAGGTGTGACCTAGGTCAGCCACAGCCACCAGTGTCCACGGTATTCAGTTCTTTGTGAGCTCCACTTACTGTGTTTCTTTTCTCCAGATTGGCCAGGTCTCCAGCCTGAAAGATAGCTGACAGCTTTTGTTACAGTTTCCATTCAAAGAGGTCAGGATCTCTCTTTCCTCCATGAGGGTAAAAGATATCAGATTCACATACCAGAGTCCACAGGGTTCTATAATGAGCCTTACCCCTACTCCTTGCTCTATTTACTCTCAAAGCCATCCCAAATCCTTCTGCAGGAGGGAGCATATAACAACCTGAGCATTCTGAAGTCAGAGTTTCAGCGCAGGCTCCTGGGCAACTCCCAGAGCAGACAAGAGCATCTCTCCTTCCTCTTACTGAACACTGCCCTTCTTGCTGGTGTGTTCAGTACATGATGATGACAAATTTGGTTGGAATGTGCTAGATTAAGTTTATAGCTGTGACTGCTGTTCATCTGTTGATCAGCATGCAGCACACCCTGGGAGATATTTGGCATTATGACATTTGTCTTCCCAAGCCACTGTTATGCCTGATGGATCCCTGCTTTCCTGGAGACAGCTGAACACTGCCTGTTGATAGAAGGTAGTGAATTAATTCCTTGTTTTGCTTTTCTACACATGCAACATTGTTTTACTATTAAACTGTCTTCTTCTTCTCAACCCACAAATTTTCTTATTTTTACCCTTCTAATTCTCTGCCCAATCCCACCTGGGCAAGTAGTTAATAAGCAAGTAGCTGTTGGGGGGCTTAGTTGCTGGCCAGGGTTAAATCACAATCGCAGAAGAAAATTGCATGCATTTTTTTTGGTACTTGTCTTTTTTGTTGTTGTTGTTGTTGTTTTGTTTGTTTTTTTTTTCATAAATACCAGTATTAAACTATTGTCTTCCTCAAAAAAAGCCAAAACAAAATAAAACATAAAAACAAACCCAAACAAAAAAAACTATTCAAAGCCCCCTAATACCAACTAAAGGAAATAGGTTATAACAAATTTAGTGTTGTTGGCAAGAGTGATGCCCTGTGCTATTTCATCCATGACCCCAGTGGATTGACCTGTTTGGGAGCAAGGAGCTGTAAGAGCTGGAGGTCAGGGAAATGCATTCCAATTGCTTCTTAGCATTGTGGTCCCCACTGCTGTTGGACACTTGCATCAGAGCCAGGCTGCTAATCAGCAGCTCAGTGGAAAAATAAAAGAAGACTATTCACTGCAGGAGCTATGGTATAATGATATTGGCCTGTGTTCTCCAAGAATCGGAAGTCTTCCAGAAGAACAGGGCCAGTCAGGGGGTTGACTTCAGATTTCCTTGTCACAAGGCCACACTGCAAACTCACAGCAGAGAAAGTATCACAATGACCTTTCTTTATCCGCTCTTGGAATAAATGGGGAGAAAGGAGTGAATGTCATAGGGATTTGTTTTTGGGGCGACAGGTGGCAGGGAGCAGCTTAGGAAAGTGTTCATCTTTTGTTAGGAAAACAAGAAGCCCCAAATCTAGAGGTTTCCAGCTACCTACGCATGCATGCCAGTTGCTCTTACGTGACTTTTTGGCCTGATGCAAACTGATGATTTCTCTGTGTTTGGGCACTCATAATGAGATTTTCCTCAAAAAAATAGGTAGGCGAAAGATTCATATTAAGAAAATCTCATAACTGAAACTGCTCAGAGCAATGCACCAAACTGTGCTTTTTACTGACATGTAAAGTTGAGGAAAGGAGGTTGTTCTGGAGCAGACTGCAGATCCAACTGGCTGCTTGGGGCCCCTGCCCTATGAGACACAGGCCGAGTTACATGCCTTCAACAAGGCATACCAGATTTGGGTATCATCCAGAAAAACAAAAGCATTTTCTGGGGAAGACAAGGAGCACATTTTAAGTGAGAAAAATTGTGCACTCCAGGTAATTAATGGAGTTTACTTCTGTGAGGGTTTTTTGGTGTTTCATGGTGCCACTGCAGCACTGTCACTAGTGATAACATGGGCTTCAGCAGTGACTGTGTAACCAAGGTAGTGACTGGACCTGCTCTGGGCAGCAGGGAGAGCAGGCAATGTTGTATGCCTTCACCTAAAGATTTTTGGCATGATCTTCTACAACTTTCCTATGGACAAGTGGGAAAAGTAAGGGCAAAGTAAGTGCACAGTGACATTGATGTACAACTGCAGAGCTGGAAATACCCTTATGATGAATGTTGAATTCATGAATGCCTCAATTTGCTTCAACTGAAAATGCCTTAGAATTAAATATTCAGATTCAACATTTAGAAAGACCTTTGAATCTTCCGTGAAGTGACCCAAAAATAAAAAAATGCACAAAAAACCCCTACCCCACAATGAATCAAGTGCTGTTTTGGCTTAGTTTGAACTCTTTGTCTGCCCTCAAAGATAAGTGTTATTTGCCTGACTCATAAGATAGAGATTAAAGAATAGATAGCATATTTTAGAACTGTTACCTTGGTTTTACATGTAACAAACACATGAGAAAGAACACTGGCAAGTCTATGTAGTCTCATGCACCAAGATATGAATAACCAGATTAAAAAATATCTGGAGGCATGGCAATAAATGTATTCCCATGCAAATGTAAGATAAATAGCATTTTCAGTCCACTTTTGAAGCAGAGAAAAGGTTGGAGGTGAAAAGAACATAATTTCTCCCCCACAATCACCCAGCTGCTTAATTGTTCTGTATGTCAACTCATGATGCAGCAGCAAAATATTGTACTCATATAGCACAATTGGCATTATGCTGGTGAATGTAGTCCTGGGTGAATTACTCTCTCTGCTACAGTCATTCTTAATAATATTCTGATGAAGTGTACAGCCTGAGACTTGAGACAAATGAAATCGCCGTGTAAATCTACAATTTTGGAGTTTATTTTAACTGGATCTTTGCTTTTGTTTCTTCTTCAAACCTAGCCTTCACCTCATGCTTATTTCCAGGAATAAAGGAAACATATTGTAGTAGCCCTGGTGAGTGAGTTTTCATAGGAAAACAAATATAGCACAATGGAAGGCACTCAACTGATTTGAATCAGTTGAGCTTTGTACACACTGTCAGGACACATCTCATTAACAAGTGTACTTGTACTGAACATTTCATTCAACTTTGAGCCCAAGCAACTTGGTACAGCCCGGAGTGATCACTAGTCTGGGTCAAAACTTCCAAGTGCCGCAGAGAAGTTGCTCTGGTCCTTCCCTGCTAGGGCATGTCAGGCTGGGATTGCAGCAGTAACATCATCACTGCAGATGGTCAGAGCATGAGCGAAATCCAGCCAGAGCATGAGAGAAAAGAAAGCAGTAGCACCTCTTTTAGCAGCTCCTTTCTACAAACCCAGCTACAGGTTTTGCTTCTCTTGATGACAGCAAGGCTCAGCATTGCACCCTGGACACCACAGGACCACAAACAGACTTTAGAGCTTTGCCCATTTGCAAATAATCCATTCTTGAACTCTCTTGGGGGAGGAGAGAGAGAGCACCTCAGACCAGGAGAAGACAGTACTCCAAGTTCCAGCACGGTGTCTGTGTCAAGCAAATGAAAGGCTATCACCAGATCTAATAAAGCTGTTTCCCCTGCAATTTCTTTTCTACTACAGACACCATTTACCTCAGCTGCAGGCCATTCCAGTGAAGGCCCAGCCACAGATGGTCAAAATAACGAAGTCCCTCATAAATTCTTTCTGCATAGTGTTTCCCTGTGGTTTGTGTACACTGCCACATTCTGACTAATTACTGACTGTAAAATAATGCACATATGCTATGCAATGTTTGTGCCTTTTCTTACTGCTTCTAACTGCCTAATTTTCAAATCTTTAATAATGTGCATTTAACATATATCTTTCTTTGCTTTTTTTTTTCCTATCATCTTCTTGATGTAGAATGTAGTATGTTCTCAATAATGGTGCAAAGTGAACAAAGAGTAGGTGGAGTTTCTTGTGAGAAAACAAGCCATTGCTTCTAACTTTCCATTACCAAAACAGAGATCAGTAAGTTTCAAGTCTTCCCCTGCCACACATTCTTATTTGCTAGGGAGAAAATCTGTGATCACAGGTTCTTTAAAGTTTTACTTAGTGTATCTGTCCATCAAAAGGATTATGAAAAATCTACCCCCACATTTTCAGTGTGTGAGCTCTCCAGAGAGCTTTGTTCTATTTATCCTAAATTAGCAATACCTTGCTGGGTAAGCACCTCTTTAATCTTCAGCATGTTTACTCACACAATAGCACTTCTAATATGCATAGGATTATAGTTAGAAAACTACATGCAATTACCTGCTCAATAGAAAACAGGAAGTCTGAAATCTGGAACAAGGCTGAACTTAGGTTAGTCTACAGAGTGTGGCATCTTAATCCAGGGATCCTTTTCTTTTATGCAGTGGGCCTAATGGAAGTCATAGCAATGGCTTCAGGACCTTTTGCTTAGTGAAATATGTCACTTTGGAAAGGGATTAGATTAAAAAGGAGAGGCTAAAAAGCTTTAATCCAGAAAAGAACGCGCTGAAACATGAGTAGGAGAGAAAGCTTTTTAGTCTGGTGAAATTATACCTTGTTTTTTTCACAAGTAGGCTTTAGGCAAGTCTTGTGCAGAGTGAGTGCTTGTAGATAGGATGAGTACAATCAACTCCTTAGAGTGTGCAGCTGTTCCCATGATAAAAATCTGTTTTCCTCAGTTTATAATATTATCAAATGTTATGAGTTTGGGCTGGAATTTACTGTGGTAAATATCTGCCTCAGCCTGATTTTTTTCGTTTACTTTTTAATTTAGATTAATAATTCAATAACATTTTGCTCATACTAGAAAGTGTGAATAATCTTTCATCTGAAAACCTGAAGCAGTGACATATCTGAGATTTGGTGGTAAATGTTTTGTAGTGTTTACCTTTCTGTTAGTGCTGAGTCCCCCATAAAGGCCTGGCCAGAATTAATCAGGGGACAAAGATTTCATAACTGTACAATTCATATATATGCAGTGCACTATTCAGTGAATCTTTCTTCCCAAAGAAGACAGTCCTGCATGTTCCTTTCTTCCCAAAGGAACATCCAGAGAATGAAAGCACAGGTATAGTCCAGTGCTGCTATAAGATTTTATACTCAGACATGTGAGCGTAGACCTAGATCCTAGGAGTCTTGGGAAAAGCAATTATATAATTTTGAAAGAGAAAAATTACTAAAGACAGGAAGATGTCTGTATAAATTGAAATTCAAGCCAATTCTAAGCATTTAAGTAGGAGCAAAATAAAAAACAAAGGGCTAGGCCTGCCATTTCCAAAAAGGGAAATGGAGCAAGAGTGACACAGCCCTAGGTGAGTAGCAGGGCAGAGAACAAGACCCATTGCATTTCCCAAGTCAGGGGGATTTAGGATTGCTAGATTTGTCATAACCCTCTAGGGTTCAGATGAAAAGTCCCATAGGAGTATCTCAAGAAGAAACCTGTAACCAAGACCATCAAACCAAATCCCAAATAGTCATGAAGAGCAGCAAGGAAACTGGGGAAGAGTGACAAACAAGTGTCAGTCTTGTCGCACCATTTGGTCCACATGCCCCATGCAGAATGAGCTTGCTTTAGGAGCTTGCTTATAAAGTTTTTTTCCTTGTAAATCACATAAGCCTGAAAGAGAAGTCTGCAAGCCAGAAAGATGACAAGGGTAAAGAGCTGTGAAAAAACAAAGTTTAACTTTACCTGCCCTGTGGGGGTCAGTAGCTGTCCTGAGAGTCTGTGGCACTGAGATCCTTGGGTTCCACTTTACAGAGGTATTCCACATAGAGACACTTCCCTCAAAAAATGGGTCAAAACCAGCAGAGCCAGTGGTTGAAGCAGAAAGTCGTGAACCAGCCTTTCTTTCTGCTTTTTGCCTCTAGCTGTGTCAACACCATGACCAGTGGCAACTACTTCTAGGTGGTCCCTTCTAGCCATTGATGAGAAGGAGCACTGCACAGTTTCATTACTGGAATTACATGTGTCCAAAGTCCATGTGAAAACCTTTATTTCATTAAGTGTTTTGTATCTTTCTCACTCTCTGGGAGGCCATGAATCTGCCAGTGAGTGTGCACTTCCAGAAGGGAGACATTGCAAGGATGCTTTTTCTACAGAGAAATTCTATGGTTGTTCTTGCTTCTGGGATATAAATAAACCAAATTGTTCTTTGGAAACAAGCAGATGCTGTGGATAGGTTTATTTCTATTTTATTTTTTCCTGTATCACTGAGCCACATGAAGTTGCAACCAGCGTTGGGAATTTTCACTGAAGACATAATATGTCTGCATTGGATAAAACCTCTGTTTTGTTTTTCTTTTTGCATGCCTTGACATACCAAGCTCTTTTCTTATGACCAGAAGAATGACCACATCAATGACTACATACAGCAAGAGACAGAGACCTGTTATAGTCTGATTTTGGAGGTTTTGAGATTCCCTGTGCCCCAGACATTTCTTATGCTTTTTCCCCTCACAGCCACTCTGTCATCAGCAGTACATCTGAAGAACACAGGCAAAAGTAAGATTTCCACCTAATACAATTGGTAGGTTGACTGTTAGCTAAAAGAAGCTTCTGCACAGACCCATCCTGGTTTTATTAATACTTGAGAAATTATAAACATACTAAGAGGCACCACCTAGGCATGCAGGCATATATATGTGCCTGTGTAGGCACTAGAGTTTCTAAGCAATGTAAACTCTGTTTTAAAAAAGTGGTTTTTTGAAAATTTCTTGAAAAAAAAGACAGTGTGGTGTGTAAATCAGCTACCAGAGTAAAAAGAACATTTTCCTTTTGCACTGAGAAGCAGCACAGTAAGCACTTCACAAAACTAGATTGGGGCTGCTATTAGTTCTTTGTGGTAATGCAACTGCATGACTGAAAGCCACAAAGAATCCCGTAGCAGAAAGCTACAGTGCCCTGAATATATTTTTTAAATTAACATGAAGATCAAGTCTGCAGTGAAAGTGGTCTTGCTGCAGCAAAAAGGTGCTGGATTATTGTAAATGGGAGTGCTGATCATGTATCTAAGCAAGTAACTTTCTACCACTGAGATAAGTTATGTGATTGTTCCAGTATTTTAGAGATGGGGAGCAAAGAACACAAACCTAGGATCTGGAACAAGGCTGAACCTGTTAGGCCTGCGAATAACTGCCAGAAGTGGCAGGAGCAAATGATAGTAATAGAGGGTTCTTTCCAGCACAGCTTCTCATGTAGGCAAGTATTCAATGGACAAAGGCCTGACAAGTGCTCCAAGTTCCCCCAGGCTATGTGATTTTGCTTCTGATGATGCTGAATTTTCCAGAGATAGACAGTATGCAATAGAACAGGCATGTGGAAGAGGACTGGTACCAGTTGCCAAGATTGAGGAGAATGTGTCATGTCCATAGCCTCTGCTCCATTCCTTATGTTCTCTTGAAGTATCTGGGAGGCCTTCAGTTTCAGGACATTGGCTCAGAACTCCACTCTTGCTAATGCCTGAGCACCACTTCACTGCAAAATCATCAACGTCACAAACGTAAGAAACTGTATATTTTTACCATTTTGTAGAAGGACTGGGGAGAAGCTGTGTAATTTTCACATTTTCAGTCCTAAAGAAAGAATACGCTTTTTCCACTAGCTCAAAATAAGAAAACTCTCTCTGATATGAAACACAGACAAGAAGAAACTCCTACCCAATCTGAGCTTTGCTGTGGGGTTTATCAGCCACAAATCAGCCCCATAACAGAGGCAAGGCAAACAAGGTACAGGAAGCCCAGCTCTGCAAAATGACATGGGGTGGAAGCTGCCCAGCTTTAAGGACCTAATAATCCACCAGAACAATGGGGTGTCATGGCACAGAAGTGAAGAGAGAGCCATGACTCTGGTTGTTGATGATGTACTGCACAACAGGAATCTGGCACAAGCCAGGCTGTATGGAAGACCCTGAGACAGACAAGATCAGGCCTGAATATGAAGTGCAAAAGCTGCTTGTGCCTTGTGTGAGAGAAGCACAAGTGCAATGGGCAAGTCAGACTGTTCTTTGGAACTGCTCTTCCAGAGATAAACATGCTCCAGGACAATTGGATGATATGACAGAAAGAGCTGACTAGAGATCTAAGTTCTCTGGAATTTAATGTCTTCATCTGGTGTTAGGACAACTGACTTAAGGGAGGAGTAAAAACCTATGAGAACTCAGTATCAAACTTTAAAAACTTACAACATACTTATGAACTAAATATTAAACTTCTGAAAACTAAATACCAAATAAATATCACTGAGGATATGGAGTATACACAGTTTTTCTGTAAGTGCTTAAAATGCAGTTCTAAGGACTGCATCCCTTTGTAATACCTTTTTGGTTCAGTGCTGAAAATATGACAAGATTTTCTGAATGTGATACTTAAAAGGAAATGGTGTCACAACTCCTCAATGAGTTCTGCTCACAGCTGCATTGCATGGGAGCCATGAAATCTCTCAGACACATAATTCTAACAGCCAATGGAAACTTTTGTCCTAATCATATCAGTGATTTAGATACTTTTTTTTTTCTTTAGAAATAAAAAATAACTGCTGAAGAACTAATGACATAAGAATGCAGCCACCATCCTTTATTGCATTATCTGTGAAGATTTTAGCTACCATTAAAAGGGTTTTTATAGTGCCCAGCGTGGCAAAACAGCCATAAGGCTATGAGGTATCTATCAAGGTCTGCAGACACCCATATATCTGCCTTCATCTGGATTTCTCTCAGTAATGAGATTCTCTCAGTAATGATTTTAGTAGTAACACTACTAAAGTCAGATTTAGCTCCTGTTTACAACAGAGTAAAAGGTCAGAATTTCAACTGCAGGAATATCTGCTGTAAAAGGGAGTTAATAACAAATCTGAGCTATTTTTTTTTTTAAGTACAAATTGCTATTTGGAGGATCATAAAATGGGCTGTCACTCATAGCTACCACTGAGCAGGACATCCTTGGTTCAGAGGGCTGCATTCAAAGTGCACATAATGCTAAGGCTTCACATAGACTTTGTCAGCATCCAGACTTGTATTCACAATCAAATTTGGATTTTGCTTCAATTGGATTGTTCTTTGGATAATAATCAACCTGGAGAGAGTCCTACTTATCTCTCTGCAAAAGGATTTAAAAATCTACAAGCTCTAGCCTGACAAACAGTGCAAAAGATCTGGCTGGGATGATCTCAGAGATTTGGAACTTTCTGGTGTTAAATCCTCAGGATAAGATTGCAAACGCTCACAATGCACCTGGTGCAACAATACAAAAATGATAGTGCCTGCCTAATCTTCTCTTACTGCAGTCTGTCTTTCAGCAGTAGGCTTGTTGGCCCTTGCTTATTTTTACTGCAGCTGGTATTTCAACTCATGCATATGAACTTTTTCCTATTAAGTGATTTGCTTAATATCTTTATATCAAGAGTTTATCTTACATTGAATCAAATAAAGTTTATTCATTTCATGTGTTGCCTCATAATGTCATCTGAACACAACATGTTAAGAGACAGGGCAAGCACAAACAACCTTCTAAACCAGTGAGTCTCAACCCATTACACCAGGAAAAATATTGAATTATCAAACTCCTTCCTATATGTACCTTATCACGATAAAAAACTGTGCTTGTGTTCTGGCCCGTTTATTTAGAGGCAACTACAAATTCAATGTTTTATTTGAAAATTATTTAAATTACAGCTATCAAGTATATCAGAGACAATGTTCCCCTGATTCAATTCTGCTTGTTTCAGATCTTATGCCATGGGGTTGAAGCATGAATTCTTACAATGCTTAAATTCTTAAGTCTTTCGGCTTAAAGTGAAAAGAATTCTCATTAAATTATATTTCGGCACTTTTCTTATTCTCAAATGTACAGAAGAATAAACTTACTTTAAAAAGAATAATCTTCACAGGAGTCTAAATGGAGATGATTGTCAGTATGGATTTAAGAAAATCTAATTAAAGTGTTCCATTTAAATACTTTTAAGACAAAACCATATATAATGATGACCAATTATTATGCCATACCTATTCAAGCAATTACATTAGGTAAAAATCATATGGTGGTACATTCTTTCTCCTAAAGTTTCACAAAAAGTAGACCTTCAAAACTATTTTATCACCACATCCCCTTTGCCAAATTCTACTCCTCTGAACAAATAAAATTTAGGGCTCTGCGCTGAATAAAGTATTTAACTTCAATTTCATTTCAATGCATATTTGAAACAGGACAGCATCATCTGGAATGACCACAAGGTGGTGATGCAAGGGTAACTGGAGTGGGTTTTTTAATCTGCTAAAATCAACCACAAGTCAAATGTGTGTTTCCCAGGTGCCTGGTCTTATGAACTGAACAATGAGGAAAATAAGGATTACCAGACAACATGTTTTGAAACAGCTGTAAAAGAGACATTTTGGATCTCAGTGAATTCTGGCAAAACCCAAGGACTAAAACAGAGGAAAAGGGCTGGTTTTCTCCTCTAGAAGAAACAAAAGACCCATCCCTCATCCTGCTGCTACGATAGCTGAAAAGTAGGATGGGATGGAAACAGATACAATGGGAGAACTCTGCAACATAGATGATTACTTTTAAAGTAATTTCTGGTCTTTCAGTATTTCTGGTGAAACAGGGGCTTGTAACACATTTCTCAGCAGATATATCAAGCAAGGAGAAAAGGCAGCTGGTAAATATACAGATTCCTTCTCACATATTGTATGGGTGGTCAACTTCATCAGGTTAAAAGTCCAATGCAACAAATATTAGTTATTTCAGCTGCCTGGCCCAGGTATTTTTAAAACAGTTGCATGATCTGAGTTCTCAGATAATTTTTTTCACTCAAGACAGTACCTGTAAAAAGGTTTGATGCATCTGTAGGGCACAGAGCCTGGGCTGAACTCCATGTTGCAAGTGTTCTCCAGTGACTTTTGTTCTGTTTGTTCTGATCCTTCTGGACTTAAGTTTAGATCTTTGATCCTCAAAGAAATGAAATACTAGTGTGTGCCAAGAAACCTCTGTGGTTTCAAGGCATTAACTATCTATGCCATTTCATACACAGTCATTAGCTCTTCTAGGTGATATTACTGAACCAAGTCCTTTCAGGGAAAAGTTGGGAAGCTTGAGCTGGTCTAGGTAATGAAGTAAATGCATGTATCCCAACATACTCTGAAAGCAAGCAGAATATTTAATCACAGAAGATTTAATTCTCTGTTCAGACATTATTTGGATCACAATAACATATTGAAAAGGTGATCTGGGAAGAAAACAAAGCTGCCATGCTCTTGCTGCCTACTCACTGAAAGCCATGCAAAACTCATTAGAAAGCTACTGGTGGTATTTATAGCTTATCAGGGTGAACAGTTCATTTTGCAGGGCCCAAGTTGTAAGTTCCCATTATAATCAAAGGGTACAGGGTTCAGAAAGGCAGCCCAAACTGGGAAGCCTAAAATGCTCTGCTCAGTACCACATTTGTCTCATCAAAATTCATGTTGCAGCATTTCCTGAATTTTAGTGCTGTTTCATTCTACTTTCAGCATTTTTTTTATCTCAAAGAGTAGCTACAGCAGTTTCTAAAGAAAGAACAGAGCAGCATGAGGAAGCACATCCCCAAATGACAATTTTTGGGCTTCTGACTCACTGTCTTTTTCTTCTTGCTATTCAGACAAGTTTGCCAAGTGCTGGAGTGTTGAAAATGTCAAATGTCATCACTCATATTCACCAGTATCTAGTTTAAAAATTCGGACCTGATTAAAGCATAAAACCCCAAATTTATTGTGACTACCAGTACATAGTTGTACCATTATGTTCTTTTCTTCACCTGAAGTGTTGTTAGTATTGCCAAGTTCCCAAATTAAGTGATATTTGGAGTTTTGCCCCAGATAGAGCCATATGGTCCTCTGAACTCAAGTTTTAGCCATTGTTGTTACAGAGCAAAACCCAAGCCAATGCATTTCTTTGGCAATGATATGAATAGTGGACAGCAAGCTGAGAAATTGTTTTTCACTTTTAAGGGATATGCAGGCTCTATTTTCCAGATCATAGAAATTACATATACTACCAGTCTGTGCCAGATAGGCCTTGTTTGTTCTGCTGTAGCAAGCAGGGCTGATTTCTTGTTATACATTAGTATCAGAAAAAAAGAACTGCTGGGTTAGCAAGTCTGCTTACATGGGAGAAGTCCATGGGTTCTCAATTTCCAATTTTTGCATCCCCATCATCGCACAAGCATTTTAGGTATGGAATATATGTAGACTTGGGAGTGGAGCTTTTCTGAGACTAAGAAATGTTTACAATTCAGTATAAAAAGTAAAGGTGACAGACTGAGCCAGTAGAGAAACAGGAAGAGAGATCTTTACCTCTGGCCTATCCGGAACCCCCCAGATCAAGTCTGCTTTCCTCAGAAAGTATCAAGAACAGCACCATGAAATCAGGAAGTTCCATTCTACATATTAAAATAATTGAGACTATCAAGAAAAATCAAGACTTGATGAATAAACTGATCTTTCTGGAGTTATACCAGAGATTCTTTTGGATTTACCCATCTTAATTAAACCAACATTCAATTAACTATTGAACACTGAACACTGAACTATTTTATGCCTAACACAGCTGTGGCGGACTAGTCTCAACTCATCTCATACCAATTCAAGGCAGGAAAAGGAAGTAATTTTACATTAGCACATAAATGAGCTGTGTACATCCTTATCACCAGATATTGTTGAAATAAGAAAGAAATCAAGCCTGCATAAAACATAAATAATGAATTATGGTAAACATGAGAAATTAGAACAATGCAGACACAGTACTGAAAGAGGTACTAGGCTTTATGTACTGTCATTTAAACCAATACCTAACTCCTGAAGATTAGAAAGTGGCTTGCACCTTTGAATGATCTGATGCTGGACTTGAATTTCTTCAGTAGAAATAGATATGTCCATTCTACTAGAATCATCTGCTCTCACCCTTACTGCAAAATAAGACAGAAATAACTGTCCAAACCTGCAAAATCAGGCAGAAGAATGAGTCTCCTGCTTCTGTTTACATGTATAGCATCTGTAGCAGAAAATGAAATTAATACATCTACACTCTGCAAACATCTCAATCCACCAGTTTCTTTCCACTAACTTCCATTGACTTATGTCAGATTTCTCATGTTTTCTTACTCCGGGTGCTTGAAATAATGGAGGATAGATCACATATCTTAGTATTCTGTGCAGCCACGGTGGGGATAGTAGACACAGCACAATATTGAGAGCAGTGCCAAGGTTAGTCCCAAACTTGCTAAGCTAGCAGACTTCCAGGCCACATCACTGGAGTGCTGCAAAGGGTTTTCAAATGCAAAACTTCCTGCTTCATATCCTTAGCTTGCTTATCATGGGAGATTGATAGGGAGCATCTCCACTGGAAAAAAAAATAGCCCCACTCTTTGTTGTCAAGTAAAGATATCCTGTCCATCTCTCAAGTCAAGTATCTAAGGAATCAGAGAAGTGAAACATCTTCCTGTTGTTCAAGCAGAGCCTTAAAAATTCCTCATTTCTCTGCAGCCTCCTGACCAAAGAAAAGAGGGTCAGACTCCAGTGCTTTGGGCATCCAGAAGTGAGGGGAGTTAGGCTTCATCTGGACATGCCTGCCCCTTTCCTCTCTTGAAACATGTGCCCATTCATCCGGTCCTCTGAGCCACTTCCTCCTCACTTTTCAGTCATCTGCTCCCAGAGCCCTTTTGCAAGCAAGCCCAGTATTCCTTGCACAGTCTGCAGTTTTGCTCAAGGGGAGGCTTGCTGGGATGTAGGCTAGAACATAACCACAGTGTGTCACTAAATAAAGCAAAGGCATTGTGACCTGCTCTGGAGCCTGGGTGGGTGAACATGTTAATGCTGATTTCAAAAGAGCCATGACATTTCACCCCAGCAGGAGCTGTGAGCCCTTGCTGTGTGTCAGTGACCCAGAACTGGCTCCAAGAAAGCTGACAGGCCATTGCATTGTATGGGGTGGACCCTTTCATTCCCACCAGGTAGCACAGAGTTGCACACACAGGTTTCTGTGCCCTGGCTGGCTGCAGTGCTGTGCTGACTTCACTGCACAGCTTCTGTGTCTGAAGCAAGCTCAAAGGCAGCCCAGGAAGCTCTGCTCTGTCAGCACCTGCACGGCACGGATGTGGCCTGCAGAAGCTGTTAGGACAGGACTCCCAGAAGTGATGGGAAGTGGAATTTCAGACTCGGCTGCAGGGAGGCCTTTAGTACTTTTATTACCTACACTGAACCCCAGCAGTACTTTGAAACATAAGCAATATTTTATATACCTATACATGTGTATAAAGGGTTCCCAACAGCTCTGAATTCAAAGTCAGGTTCCCTGGTTTCAGTCTTGTTATTTAATGTAAGCTTCCCTGAACGGAGAAGGACTCTGGGAATGTGGGCTTCACCTCAGCCTTACCTGCCCTCCAGCAGGAGATGTGTAAAAGGAAATTTATTCTCATCAGGACTTTCAGGTGCGTGGGTGTTTCTAGGAATAAGCAACACCCAACCACAGAACAACTAGGATGAGGCTTTATAAGCATACTGTGCCACTTTGCTGCCACAAAGGTCATAAATTATATCTTCATAGCCAGCCTGATGGATTATGCCATTCTGCTAAGGGACTTGGCATGTGGTGGGACCCATGAGCTAGGAAATGATCGCTGCACATTGGCCTTCACAGCATGGGGAACACAAAAGCTCAGATTACAGAGTCTGCAATTGCAAACATTCAGGCAATCAAATCTGAGGCAGACCTGTCAATTATGTTACAGGTAGACTGGAGGAACTCTGTTAGAGTCAAGGAGTGTAATAGCTGGAGGAACATCAAAGTGCATCAGCTAAGTAGAAAGAGAAGTTTTGTATCTGCCTGCACAAAAAGAAGATGCAATGGATACTTTCATTTTCTCTTTCACATACCTCCATATGCAAAATTAAAGTATTTATTACAGAACATACAAATAAAACTCCCGAAATTCATTTTCTACCATTGTAGCAAGATCTAGGTTCTAAGACAGGTCATCAAAAGGCAGGAAATTCACTGACAATTGTGACAGGCACTGCAATCTCTGAAATAATTAAATTGGTTTTAATGCCCTATACCTTAAACAAGGCTTATGCATACTGGAATCCAACCTTAATTTTACCTTCTTGTCAAATTGCCAGACCAAAAAATTGTTAGGGTGAGCACTTTGTATCTGAAACAGATCTGTTAGTACACAGAGAATCATGATACTTTCCCAGAACCATTTCCTGCATCAAAGATTTACTAATTTATTTGCAGACTATCAAGCTATCTGAATCTTTAGGATTCTTAGCTGACATAGAAGGAGACAGCATGGGGAATTCTCACATGGAGAAAGTAATGGAACCTTCATGAGAAGTCAACAAAACCAGGCCAGCTCAAGTTTGTACCAGATGGGATTCCAGCACTGTGATATTCACATCATCATTGGAAACTCAGTTCCTGGACCAAATTTTATTTCTGTCTGCACTTGGTTTAAAGTTAAAAACCAGCTTTACAGGTTCTTGCACGTCTTGTTGAATTCGTTATTAACAAGGAATCTGCTGTCAGCAGTGACTTTAAGCTGAGTAAAACCACTTCAAACAGAGCAGATCACAGAGACTCACAAATAATATCTGATGACATTTATGATAATTAACATAAAATGGCACTGCAATAACCCACACTGAAAACCACAGGCAGAGCCTAGATCTGTTCTCTTAGAACTCAGAAGACAGGGAAAGTTCAGTCTCCAGCTAGGCTGTGAAGATTCTTCACGGCACCTTAACCAAATGATGCTTGAGTTTCTCTTCTGTTGCGTGGAAACGGGTACTTACTTGAAGCATATCTTTGGTTGCACATATTGGCAATGTCATCATCCTCTACTGTGTCTCAGGCTTCAGCTATCCCAGCGTCTCCACTTTTTTTCCTTTACATTAAATGCACACTATGTTTCTAATTAATGCAGCCAGCAAATCTTGACAACTTTCATTCCTTTACATGCATTACTTCTTTGTCTAGGTCATCTGTCCCACTCTCTCCTTTCTCAGATCAGATGTGGCAATCTGGTAAAGCTCCCACTGACAGGAAATGGGGAAACATTCCCCCTCCCGTCTTTTTAAAAGGAAAATAATGAAGACGCAGGGACACTACAGGCTCAGTCTCATCCTCTGTGCCTGGCAAGATCATGGAGCAGGTCCCCCTGGAAATTATACCAAGGCACATGGAAAGTAAGGAAGTAATTTGCAACAGCCAGCATGGCTTCACTTGCAGATTTGAGGGCCTTCCATGATGGGTGATGGCATTGGTTGATGAGGGAAGAGTAACTGATATCATCTACCTGGCCTTATACAAGCAAAGCACATAACACTGTCACACACAACATCCTTGTCTCTGAAGTGGAGAGGCCCAGACCACACCACCGTGGAGAAGGATTTGGCTGGATGGTCACACTCAGTGCACTCACTGGCTCAATGTCCCGGTGGAGACCAGCAATGAGTGCCATTCCCCAGGGGTGGGGACAGGGGCAGTTTGACCCTTTTGCTGGCTACATGGACAGTGGGACTGAGCTCACCCTCAGTGACTTTGCCCACAACACCAAGCTGTGAGGTGCAGGCAACACGCTGGAGGGAATGGATGCCATCCAGAGGGACCTGGATAGGCCTGAGGACGGGGCTTGCACAGACCTCATGGAGTTCAACAGGGTCCTGCACCTGGACCAGGGCAATCCCAAGCACAAACACAGGCTGGGTGGAGATAAATCAGTAGCAGGCCTGAGGAGAAAAGACTTGGGGGTGTTGGTGGATGAGAAGCAACATCCTCTTGCAGCCCAGAAAGTCAAACACATTCTTTTGCACACTTCCAGGATGTGCTTGGCTTTCTGGGCTGCATCCAAGGCAGTGTTGCCAGCAGGGCAAGCAAGGTGATTGTCCCCCTCTGCCCTCCTCTGGTGAGACACCCACCTGGAGTCCTGTACCCAGATCTAGAGCCCACTACAAAAGAAGGATGTGAACCTGATGGAGAGAACCCAGAGGAGGGCCACCAAGATGATCAGAGGGCTGGAACACCTGCACTATTAAGGCAGACTGAGGAGAGTTGGGGTTGTTCAGCCTGGAGAAGAGAAGGCTCCAGGGAGACTTTAGAGCAGCCTTCCGAATGGCAACCTGCTAGAGAGCTGGGGAGGGACCTTACAAGGGCATGTAGTTAACAGGACAACAGGGAATGGCTTTAAACTGAAAGAGGGTAGGTTTAGGTTAGATGTGAGGAGGAGATTCTGTTCTATGAGGGTGGTGAGACACTGGAACAAGTTGCCCAGAGAAGCTGTGGGTGCCCCATCCCTTGAAGTGTTCATGGCCTGGCTGGATGGCACTTTGAGCAACTTGATCTAGGGAAAGATGTCCCTGCCTATGACAGGAGGGTTGGAAATAAATGATCTTTAAGGTCGCTTCCAACCAAAATAAATCTAGGTTCCTATGAATTCTGTGTCATGGAATCCTGGCTCTCAATATATAACTTGAAGGAAAGTCTGCTGTGATTACTCATCACTCCTTGTGGTAAACTTCTGTTTTCTGTCATGACCTTCTACAGACTTCTCATATCTCACTTCCCAAATTCTGCTGCCCTCAACCAGAAAGTTGCTTCCAAAGTATCTTAATGACATCTTAAATTATTCTTCCCTACCTAAAGTATATAGCTGTCTAATTTCTGGATCTGAATGGAATTTCTATAGTAAAGATCTTCCATGATGACAACTTAAAGTAGGACTTTTCTTATTTAGAAGAGAGTTTGCCCTCTTCCAAAATCTCCTTTATCCCATTGCATCTCCTATTTTTTTGGTTTATACAGCAATCTTGTATCCAGTACACTGCAAGTCTGGACATTTTCTACATCTTAGTATCCTCTTACCTTTGCATCAGATTTGAGCACCACTTCTTTTACATTTGAGGCCTGACACTCCTTACATTTTGCCTATTTCTCTCTCCAGTCTTCTTATCTTTACTTACATAAACACATCTTCTTCCATGGTATCTGTTCACATGCCTTACTAATTCCACAGTCAGTGGTAAATACTCAGCAAATAAACCAGTGTTACTGCGAATAGCACATTGAAAACCTCAGAACAGTCAAGAGGAAAAATCCTATACTGAATGTTAAAAATCAACAGAACATGCTCCCACAAAAAGCAGTAGTCAATGAGATTTTCTTGCAACTGAGATCATCCATCTGAATTTGTGTTTTGCATTATTTTCTTTATATGATCATTATCAGTCTTTCTTTTACTTATTTAAATAAGACTTTAATTCACACTCCTCCGTTCCAGTGAACATCAATGCAGACCATTTTGGAACACCAGTCTGATCGAAGAAAACCGGAACACCAGACTGCAGTAGTCAGAAGAGTTTAAACACAGTGTGCATTTCAAGCACCTGAGCAGCTAATTTCCTGCCAACTTTAATCTGTTTTCTGTCTTTTCCTCTTATGTCTCTGTCCTCACTGCTAATTATTCTGACTTGTAGCTTTAATAGCTGAGGCCTTTTCTCTTCCACTGACCACAGAATTGTGCTGGGGAAATGCTGTGGCTTAGGAAAAGAGAGGGACCCTGGAGTTTAAAATTATTGTATCAGTGAGGAAGTGGAGAAACTGATACAATATTATTTTGAAACAACCCACACAAGAGTATTCTGGGAAAAAACAACCCCCAAACATATTTTTCAGTGAAAAATGTGGGCGACATTCAGTTTCTGGTGACAAGTATTTAGCACAGACTTTTTGTTCTGAAACAGCTTCACCCTTCCCCTTTGAACAAGGGCAAGTCTCTTCTTCATTCTGATTGCAAGACTAAATATTACCTGCCCTTATCCACAATAATTGTTTTTCCATTTTTTATTCCTAAACAAGGAAAAGAGAAAAGCGGTTTAAGACAAAGTTAAATGAAATTCATCACTTCTCTTTAAAATACTGATTTAACCTCATATTTTTGAGGTAGCTTTTCCTCAAGGGGCACCCCAATTTGTTATTCAAAGACAGTATTTTCCTGTGGAAATTTTCAGTAAAATTACTGCTGTCAGTAGCAGAGTGAGCCACAGGATTTTGCAGCTCTTAATTCAACCCATGCAGGATTAACATAATTCACACACATCCTTTACCTAAATCCTTCTCGTCTACACGCAAAACTCCTGTCTGTCCTATTTGTGTTCCCACAGTGCTCAGCATTTTCACCATGGTACCAACATTTATGCTGCTTTATGCATCCATCTTTTTGCTCTTACCGTACCCACGGGCTGGTTCCCTTCTTCTCCATGAAGCATATCTATTTTTGCTGGTACAAAAGTTATGCACTTAGTGAAAAAAAAAATGTAAAAGGAAGGAATCTTATTAAACTTTGAAAACAAGTCTCTGTGCACAAAGAGTGCTTCATTTCTTTACAGCTTCTAGTATCGACAGAATTTCACCAGATGACACAAACTTCTCCACTGCTGCTCAATGGATAGCCCATCCTCTGGGATAACACATTTAAGCAGTGGGGAGCAATAGCCAAGCAACTTCACCTGGCAAAAGGAATGAGAATGTGTGAAAGAAACAGCCCTGCAGACACCGAGGTCAGAGAAGGGGGGGCAGGAGGTGTTCCAGATGCTGGAGCAGACAGTCCCTGGTGCAGAGATTCTGCTGCAGCCCATGGAGCAGCCCCACATTGGAGCAGGTGAATGTCTGAGAGGAGGCTGTGACCCCATAGGAAGCCTGCATTAAATTAAGGGCACGTAATAGTGAATTGTTTTTTGTCTTTGTTGTCCAGAGAAAAATGTAATTTCAGCTGTGCAAAAAAAAAAAAATTGCTCAATATTTCAGCTTTTGTACAGATTTCTGCCCCCTTCAAATTAGATCAGTTTCTAAACAAAAGCATCATTTAGACGTGAAGTATCAGTGTTTCATTTTGGAAATATTTACTGTTTCCTTGTTTCAACCCTGAGGAATGAGACATTCTGAAGTTTTCCTGAAAACTGTCCCATATTCACAATTTTCTGCAGATTCTGCAAAAAAAGAGTTTTGGATTTGTAATATTTTAGATGGCAGGGATGGAGATGGAGTAAGGGTACACCTACAACTTATTTAGGAATTCACAAGGTCAGAACTTAAAAGTTCACATGAAGCTGTGTGTATATATGGGAAGTGTAGAATTCCATGTGCTAAGTAGATACTTAAGAGAGAAATAATTGAAATTGTCACTTAGAGAGAAGATTTAAGACTGTTTTTTGGGGTTTTTTTGAGGAAGACATGTGGAAGAATTTTCTTGGAGGCTGTGCCAAAGATGTGATAAAGAACCAGCAGAAGTAAAAGTAGAGAGAAACATGAAGTCTCTCTCTAGTTTCCCAAGACTAAGATTTCCTTTTTGATATTAAACTTAGCATTGAATGATCTCCTCTGGTTTTACTCTCTCTGAACTTTGCTGCAGGGCTTATCTTCACTCATCGGCCTCCTGAGGAGAGCCAATGAACGGAAGACAGAATTGCTCAGCCTGTTTTCTCAGTGTTTGCCTGGGTTCTCAGCACAGGAAGCTCTGAAAAGCGCTCTGAAAAGTCAGAAGGAGGAACCTCTCCAGTTTTGAGGAGCCAGTCAGTCAGGAGCATGCACAGCTAAAGGAGAGGCATGGGAAAGGGGGAGAGGAAACACTGGCTGCTGAGGATGTACTGGCAGGCAAGAAATGCTCCCCATGACCACAGTTAAGCTGGTGGAAGGATGGATGGAGTGAGGGAGCTGCCTGAGCCATGAAAGCAGGAACCAACATGACGATTGCTGGGAAGATCGTGTATGTTCTTCTGCTGCTCACCATCACCATGGTCATGAGATCAGCAGGTGAGTCTAATTTGGACCAGTTGGCCATTGGGATGTGAGAATGGGAAATGTGCACAGCTCCTTTCTTTATAAAAGTTATAAATAATTCTGTGGCTTTAATTAAGTGCTAAAAATTATGAAGCAAAATTAAGATATGCTTTCCCAATACCCACTCCTGCTCATCTTTTCTTAGAGGTCACAAGGTTGCCAGGTATTTTCCCTGTGACTTCCATGTAGACAACTATGTAGTGACCCTTAGCTGGGAACATACAATTTGTCACAAGTAGCCTTTTTGCTAAGACCTCCAAATGCACATCATCTGAGAAAATGAGCCTTTTGGCACCCTGAAAATATGCCTGGGAAAGTGTTTGGGAACTTGAAGCTTTTGGACATGTAGTTTCTGCTGAAGAGAGGCTGCAGGCACTTTAAAATAGGGCAGGCAACTTTTGGACCTTTCAGAGGAGAAGTGGAAGGTCTCAGATGTGCTGATAGAGGGGAGCAGCTTCTGGAATTTTGTTCCAAAGGGCATGGCCAGTATCAAGGTGGGAAAGGATTTTGTACTGAGGGCAATGGCAGTCCAAATTTTCTGTCTTTTAGTGTAGTTGACTTCATTTTAACACAGTTTAACTGCAGTTGTTAATGTTTCCCACATACTGCTCATTTGCATTTTCAGAGCATATGCTCTTCCAGACTCCATACAGCAATCCAGGGATTTGGTAACGGAACTAAGGATTTGAGGAGCAGTTCCAGAAACTTGAACTGTTTCTGTATAGGAGGAGGAAGGCAAATAGGTCCATGAGATCTAAATTAAACTTTGGACATCTCTGAATAATATGTAACATTCAGGTGTCCATTCTTTATATGGCCAGATAGAACCAAACTACATGGACATGAGTTACTTTCCTGTTGGTCATAAAATAAAAATATCTCCTTTGTGATGTTTTAAAGCAAAACAGATGCAGTCATTGTTGGCAGTGATGGAACACCCATGTATAATGTCTTTGGTGTGATGATGATGGGTTCTAAATGGTTACCCCAGTGCTACCCACTGGAAAAAATTTAAATACTTCATGAACATCATTAACATATATTTGGATCATTAACCTCACAACAGGCACACTGGTGTTAAAAGATCTGTCCCTATTCTCTAGGTAAGAACTATCTCAAAAGAATACTGGGGAACCTACTCAAGTTCATGCATATCAATTATGCTGTCATCACAGATAGTCTACATTTTTGAAGACAGTTGCTCAAAAAGTAAAGGAGTGTGGATACACCACAGAATATTGAAGAAAAAGTGGGGAGACAGGGGAATCCTACTGGCAAAAATTATTTTAAAAAATTCACCTTCCTGGAAATATTTTTAAAAGTCCAATGCCGAAAAGTGGGGAGTTTTCACCCTAAGGTATTTGGATTTTAACTTCTTGGTGTCTTGGTTAACCAATTATATTGCCCTTTAAAGAATATAGAAAAAGATTTCCCATTGAAATCTAATTTCACACCTGAAACCTCTTTCTTCAACCTGCTCCCAATAAAAAGCAGCCTACATTTGGTGGGAAGTTTTTAGCTAGCACTGCTCCTAAACTTGTTTCCTTCAGTATGAGGGTGGCTCTTCTGAGCAAGATCTAGCAGCAAGGGTTTTTCCCTTCAGAGATCACAGGCTAAATGTGTCAAGCTGATCTAATGTGCATATTCTGTCCACGTAATTTTAGTCTTCAGTGTTGCATGAAGCTCAGAAGGAGCTATGTCCCCCCCTTTTGAAGACTAGAGCAAGCTACTTTGAAAGAAATAAAGTCATGGAAAATTTGTTATATGTAACCAGACTTTATCTCCATTAACATTTTCCTTAAAATTTCCTCAGTGTGCTGTTTTGTGTGACTGGGTTAGTTTTTACCACAGCAGATGGGGCAGCTCAGAAAAAAGGCTGAGGTTGCTTCCTAATTGACCTAGATCTGCCCTCAGGTAGAGATTGATAATAAGCTACTGAAGCTGTTGGGGCATGATCTCTACTAAAAATCCTTTTGTGACAATCCTCCGTAGCAGCAGTGGAAAAGACTCAACATTAAAATATTTTTGGTAATGCTCTGAAGATTTCTTTAGTTTAGCTAAGCACACATGACACCTCAAGTGGTTGTGTATACTCCAAGGGAGAGTGGTAAAGACAGGCAAGATCTTCCATGAGAATTCCATGCAATAAATCTCTTTTTATTGAAATAACATTTGCAGCATTTGACTGGGTACGTACTTCCTCTGTAGTTTATCCTGTGACAATGGATATGTCCAAGTGCTTCACAGGAAGCTGCAAGAAATCCATTATCAGTAATGAGATGCGATTCCCTGTGGTTGTTCAGTTTTCTCAATAGTGAAAAACTGAAGTCACTGGCATTGTGCTGGAGTAATAGACTATGAGGTGAATGAAAGTAAAGTTGATTTACAGAGCAACAGTAAACAGTTCAAGTTTGCCTGCATATATAACTTCCTTGAATGCTACTGCTCTCATTTAGTTTCTTTCCTTAATAAAACCAGTACATTATTTTTCACTAGTGTGCCAGTGTTTTATTGCCTTTTGACTATCTGTGCCCTAGTATGTTTCACTGCATCTGTCTCTGTTGAATTCTGTTCTAGTTTATGGTGGAATCTTGCTCCAGATACAAAAAATCATAGCCTATTTAGAACATATCTAAACTGCCGTAGTACAATCTTCCAGACACATCCTTATGATACCAACATTTTACTTTGCTGTGGTCCAAATGCAGAGGGCGTTTGTGCCTGAATTTGTCTGCTTTCAAAAGCATGGAAAGAAGGAAGTTCAGTCTTCCAAATTGACCACATACTTCATGGCTTACAAAGCAAGCAGATTTTCTTTAACTGTGAGTGCACTTCTAGAGGTAGGTGCTACTTAAAACTCACAGCTGATATATTTTGTAGTTAGACGCGCAATCATTCTTAAGAAAAAAGCATAGAGGATTTTCTTATGCTGCCTTGGTGTTGAAGAAGACAATGCTGGGATGAAAACTGCAATGCTAAAGGTAAGCATTAAACAAGGTATGACTGTGATTTTAACCATATAAATGTGAGATCAGAAATAGGTTTTCATAGCATTTTGTTATCTGCTCTCTGCAAAGTATGAAAAAGAAGGCATACAACCTACAGTTTGCAGACAATGATCTATTTTTGTTTAGAATAGTAGGAAAACACTGCTTAAGCATAAGTGAAGAGTCCTTGGTTTATTTTTCTTCTCACGTGGCTGAGAGTAAAAGGCCAAGTTCAGCACAAAGAACAAAATATAAAACAATCTGTCTCTGTTTTTATACTGAGAACTGGAAGCACTTTGTCACGTGTGGTGTCACAGTGCTGCTCTGAAAGCAATATTGCCCAAGGCACTTGGACATCCAGTGCAAATCCCTTTTGCCCTCATCCATTCCAGCTCACATTCTGCAAGGAGGAAGATTTACTTACTTTGCACAGTTCAGAAGTAGCAAAGTTCAAAGTTCACAGCCAGACTGATATACTGTGTGACAACTTATTAAGTTCAGTGATGATTTATTATCAGCTGAGGAGTTGGCCAACAGTGTTTATTCTCTAAACTGCATGACTCTGGCACATAATTTAAATAACAATTGATTTCTTCATTTAAGAAGTGTACCCATCCTTTTTATTTTTCTACAGTCATATGATATTGAGACATAACCTATTTACATGGGGATAAATCACTGAATCACTGGATCAAATTGCAGGCATTGTATTAAAAAACACTTTTCATAAACAATTTGAGCACCAAAACAAGCACCCATTTTATTGAAAAGCTGGTTTTAATACTTATTAAGGCATGGTTCTATATTCTACTTTCCAATCAAAATTTGTTGTACTACCTGTTTTTTATTATTAAGACATTTTTAGCTGCTGAATTTTAGTACACATCTAACATTCTACTCATCAAGGTCAACTGGTTCTTCTTGTGTGATAGATCAATTCTTTATACTAATAACACTGTGTTCTTCCTGTTTTCAACAAATTTCCTCACACACTGCTGATACAGCCGATGGCATTAGTAAAAAACTTAAACAGAATTACGGCAAAAATCAGCTGCCGAGAAACATTATCAGCAAGCTCCCTTAAAACTGCCACCACCATTTAAATGCCTTTTCTTTCTCTCCTTAAGCCAGTTCCTTATCGATCCCTTGGACAGCTGTAGTCCCTGTAGTTGTCCCTTTATTCTTTCAGCTTAATATTTTTTCAAGGGGACACTGTATCAAACTGTCAGCTTTAGCATCTTTTCTTCAAAATCAGCTGTCTTGAGAGACTGCTTGAAAAGATACTAGAGAAAGCTTAAGAGAATTGGAAAGATCATAGAAAAATTACACACTAGGAACTGGCAACTGCAAAGGCATATTCCACCTTGAGAGGGAAGACTGAAACCTTGAGATCACTATTGACTGCTATCGGTGTCCTCAGCCCTCTGCAACATAAAATCATGTTGAAGTTTGCAATCTTAAAAAGTCCAGCCATTCTATGAGCACTTCATATTGTAAAACCAATGACAAATCATGTGAGATTACTATCTCAGCTTGCATGAAACAGCAAGAAAGAGTGATAATACTTTTCTTGGTGGCAAGAAAAGTACTGCAAGTGGCATGGTAGTGGTGACAGAAAAAAAATGTGTTAAAAGAAGAACAAAATAACAATTTGAGTATGAGGAAAAAAGGAATTTTGAAGATAAAGGTAAAGCCTAACTAGAATGAAATGAGAATAGGCCATCTTTTCAGGGAATAATGATAAGTATGGGTAAAAGAGTGTGAGTGTGATACTAGCAATAAAGGTATAAGTCTTCTAATGTGTCCTTTTAAAGATACATCCATGCTGAAAAAGCTGTGATCTATGTTTCAAGATACAGAGGCATATGAACTTAGGTCAGCTATTTGATGTGTTTCTATAATGAAATTTAAAAGAGTCTAACTACTTGCTTCTCACCTGCAACACAGGAGTGGTTTTTAGCCTATGCTCCATCCTGTGTTAGTGTGACTATTTCAAAGTCACAAAGCTACACTATATAAGAATTTGTCAGTACATCAGCAATTCCTACAAAGCACTTCTATTTATCTTTCATTTCATTCCAGACAAGCCTTGCTGGATGTCACAGGAACTCTGTGGCAGTAGAAGGGGAAAACAGATGCAGAACACAGACTTGTATCTGAACTCTTCTAAGGGTCCAGTGCTGCCTTTTTGATTATGACTTGCTGTGAGTCATATATTACATTCATTCCAAGATACAGTTAGTCATTGGCTGTGGTATGATCATTGTTTCAGTTCATTATATCCCTAAGTTTAATACCTACAGAGGGTATAGGGGGAAGATGCATCAAAATGCTATGGTAAATTGCTACTGTAAGAAATAAAGAATCAATAGGATATCTGAGAAAGCAAAAAACTCTTTAACAGTTAAATTTTGCAAGAGGCTGTCATGGAAATTGAGGCAATAAAAATTTCTACTGTGGTTTAAAACCTGCTATGAAGAATAACAGAGGCTGGAAATCCCTCATGTTTGAAAGCAGCCAAAAGCACTTTCAACCTGCGTAGCTGTCTCTGATTTTGCAGTGCTTCCCCTCAAGTTTAGTGGCTTTACAATCAAATGTTCCTGTTCTTAAAATCTTTGTTCTTTTAGTGTGAGAAAGTCTCTGAGAAATAAGAGAAATAACAAAATAAGTGATACTGAAAAGAAGCTGGTACAACTAGTTATTCATAAGAGCTTTCAAACACACTGCATAAAACACTGAAAAAAACAGAGCAAAGTTTTCCCCCATTCTTTTCAAATTACAGTAACCTTACAATGACAACAATAACCAGCACATTTTTGAAACACAAATGTGAACTCCTAAACTGAGTTTGTTTTTTCCATAAAAGGGGAATCTGTCAGTGCGTTGGAATGTGCACTCGGTGCACTGCAATAGAGCTTGAGAACCTTCTCAGACATGGCTTGAATCTTCTGCAACAGTCAAGGAGAGACAATGAGAGATGGCATAATTAGATTTCAGAGGCTGCAGTCAAACTGGAGAACCTCAGTCTAAAGGGCTGCTACTATCAGATGAGTCTCCAAGGTGAAACCTGATTACAGTGGATTTGCATTCACAACCAAAATAAAATGGTTCAGTCTGCTGCTGTACAGAACTCCCAGAACCTGACTCCTCTGTTTTCCACATTAGTGGGATGGACAGCACGTACTCCTGGTTTCCTGAGCTCTGCTCTTTCTGGCTAACAGAAAAAATGATTGCTGTTTTCCAGAGTCAACTCAATTGAGAAGAACATGACTGAAAATGAGATGTTATTTACAATAAATATGTGACCCTTTATTTCATATCTCTTGTGTGCAATGAAATAGTTAACAGTGCTGACATTTAATTACCATCCCACAGTTAGCACTGCATCAAGATGAGCTTGATAGCTCACACCTCTTCAAATCTCTTGTTTTCTGCAGGCCCACAGAGGATGAGGCCTTGCTTCACTAATTATCCCCCTTTTTAGCCACAGCAAGCTGCCAGTTCAGTTCAGCTGTAAGATGAGATTTCACGTCAAGAGCTGTAGCTGTGCAACGTGCTGGATTGTTTCTGAGCCTTTGAGCAGATAAATGCTGATGTGGACGCCATATATCTGCCTTAAAGCACTGGTCACAAACCAATTGGTTATCACAGAGGAAACAACAGCAAATGACTTTTAGCCACTTTGCAGCATGAAAAGACCGTTCCAGAAGACAGTGGTGTGGTGAGAGGTCTGAATTAAAACACTTGCAGCACTGAACATTTTCTCTTTAACAGAAATGGAATACTGTGCTGGTTTTTGGCAGGAAGAGAACTAATTTTCTTCATAGTGGTTTCTATGGAGCTGGACTTGTGCTGGAAGCTGTGTTGACATTACAGAGATCTTTTGAGCAGTGCTTACACAGAGCCAAGACCTTTTCTGATTCTCACACCACCACTGAGTGGACTGTGGTCCAAAAGAGCTGGGAGGGAACACAGCCAGGACAGCTGACCCCAGCTGGCCATAGGGATATTCCAGACCACGTGGCATCTTCCCCCAGCATGTAAAACTGGGGGAAGAACAAAGAAGGGATGCTTGGAGCCATGGTGTTTGTCTTCCCAAGTCACCACTATGCATGATACAGTCCTGCTTTCCTGGAAACCTGGCTGAACACCTACCTGCCCTTGGGATGTTTTGTTTTTCTTGTCTGCATAGCTTTTGCTTTGCCTATTAACCTCTGAGTTTTCTCTCCTTTCTGATTCTCTCCCCATCCCACTGTAGGGGGAGTCTGTGAGAGTGAGCTTGTGGCTGTGTGGGGCATTGTTGCCAGCTAGGATTAAACCACAAGAAACACTTCTGTTTGTTTAGTTCTCCTGCAGAGTAAACATACACCCTCTAGGTTTAGTGAAATTCCCAGAGGAAAGGGGAGAGTGCGCCTTCCCTCAGAGCCGATGAGTACATATCCAAGAGCACAGGCTGGGGCAGGCAGCATAAGGAGGACAAAGAAAGCAGATCAGGAGACCTTGGCAAAAGGCTTGATTGTCGCAGGCCCACAAGAAGTCATGGAAGTGAGGGGAAAGGAGCTCAGATGTGATCATGTAAAAAATGTGCAACCTGACAAGTCAGCAAGCGTGTGGAGTAGAAAAGAGGACTGAGGGAAAGAACCCATTCTTTAGAGGCAGAGGAAGCAGAGGAGATTTATTGTCATGTCTTTCACTTTCATGAATAAAGCCAGCAATTTTGTGTTCCCTGCAGACCTGTCACTTTATGATATATTGATTTATGTTCTAATAAAATATACTTTTAGATACTTTGATGGCTTTTGGTATGCTGATTAGAAAGAGAAAGCAGAATATGTCCAACTTCAGTACAATGAGAGGTCCAACGAACATCTTCAAAGTGGAGGAAATGCTAAGGCTGACCAGGAAGGATGGGATGGGGATGAGGAAAATTTCTATTTAAGGAACTGCCTTTGTGCTTGGGGATCTCATAGCTATTTACATATTAATTCTGGGAATATAAATCTTGGATTGCTTCTGAATAAAGCTAACTCTGTGGTAAGAACTAGCGAGTTTTGACATTTCCTGAGATTATATTTTAGTTTGAAATAGAAAGTTCATCAGAAACTAGTATGAAAATAGATGACATTATTCTTCATAGTTTGGAAGCTCCCCATCAAGTATCACCCAGGCCCAGTCCTATTTTGCTCGTGAGTCACTTTGAAGTCACTTCAGAAATAGAAATTAACCAAACCTTTAAGGATTTTTAGCAGACACATTCTTTTGGAAAAGAAATCAAAAGATCATGTTTCTAGCAGCACGTACCCAAAAAAAAGCAAATCAAGGAAGAAAATTCACAATTAATATTTACACTAATGCTGCTTACCTGCACTCTAGCAATAAAAGAGGGCAGTAAAGTGAAGACAATTTAACCTTTTATATTAATAAGACCGCTTTGCAAAAGTATAAAGCTGTGTGGATAGGATAAGCAAGAAGATTTTTACTAAATATTGTGTCATCTGGGGAAAATTCTTGTCATACTTAAAGTCTTCTGAATCAATAACATGATACAGGGGATTTCATAAGCCTTCTAAAAATTTTCTGTAAACTTAAAATTGTATTTATTCAGCAGATTTTAAGCTTTCTGATGTGGTTTCTTATTTGAAGTGAATGGTACCTGATTCATTCAGAGGAGAATATGACAGAAAGGCATAGCAAAAAGCACCACTTTCACTGCTTCTTTCTTTACAGCCTTGAAGCTTGAAAACCCATTGTATTGGGGAACTTTTACATTGCAATGAGCTGCTTAGGAGATGCTGAGTTGAAAGACAAGTAAATTTCTGCTGCTTTAATATGTAAATGGAAGTCTACCCAGTTCAATATGCACAACATTGCCATTCTTGATCAACATTTGCAAACATTATCCAAAAAACCTCCAGCTCCAACACACGGATGGTTGGAGTGCTTAGGTTTGCTTAGTCATTTTCAGATGAGTTCAGCCATACTTTGCATGGCTTGGAGCTCTGAGGCTCTCAGCAATGTTAAAGTGGGAAAGGAAACACTTTGTAGTCCAGTTCTCAGAGGCACTCCTTGAACTCATCCAGAAACTTTGACGAGACAAAAGACTTCTTTCAGTTTTGCTCCTGGTAAAATCATCTGAGTTTAAAACACATACTTCACATTTTCTTGGAATGCCATTAAGGAGAAAAATACTTGCCATTTAAAAACACCTCCAGAGTAATAATGCATCACAGAACACTCTTAACAGCTGAAGTGTCTTCACCCAAAGGATACTTAATGCTCAAAATGAAAAGACAACAACCTTTGAAGGCATAGATAAGAAGTTAAAATACAGTGAAGTGTGTTCATTTTGCAAGTCAGAAATAATTTCCCCAGAAAACAGTCAAATAAAACCAAAAGTAGCTGGAAGAGCTGGAATGGTTCATTCACCTAGATTCAAGAAGATAATGAGATTTCAGGCAATATTAGTAAGGTAAAACCAAATGTAGTTTTCTCAAAGAAGCTAATAGTAATGATTTGACTAATTACTTAAAGTTGATGCTCATTAAGACCACTTCCTATAGCATTGCGAATGTTTAAGAACTGGGCTTCACAATGTGCTGGACAGCAGAAATAATATAATTCCAGATCTGGGTAGGGAGTAGCAAAACCCAACAAAGTCAGATCTTGTACCACAAAGGAAGACTGACAAGGGTTTCACTAATTCATGAAAAAATTGAATCTTCTAATTCTTTGCATACTCCAGATGTACTTTCAATTGCTGCTTTAGTGTATTTGCTTGTAAGCTTTGGGGAGTGGAGTCAATATTTTTGGAATAACATGTGAAAAACTTATTTGTCAGTACCAATCAGATTGGTTAACTTCAGCTGTCTGTCCTGATTAATACAGGTTTTGAAAGTAGTACTCTAATTTTCTCCTCACGCACAGCTTTCAGAATAAAAAAATTACTCAGCCAAAAGAAAAAGCAACTTGTGTCTCACCAGTGATGCAAAGAACTGAGAGATCAGTGGTTTACTGTCCCAAAGTTTAATGGCCACCAACTAAAAGAGGATATGAGTGAAGCGCTAAATAGAGGTTTGTTTGGACTACAGCTATGGGTGTTATTCCTATAAACCCATTAATTGCAAAGTTTCATTCACATACATTGTGAAATCTAGGGATTGCTAGCTTTTAACTTCAGCAGAAGCCAGAGGACACAAAAGTCCCATTCCCTCAGCTACTCTTCACACTGGATTACATCCTGCGTCTCAGACTCTTTTTTTCTCTCGGTCTCACAAGTGCCTCACAAAAGAGGCTGCCTTTGTACATGTAAGCAACACTAAGGCACATGTAAGAGAACCCTGAGACATTAGGAAAAATCCTTCCCTCCTACACAAAGCTCCACGAGTGTTATGTGCACTTGTGTAATGCCTGAGAGGTGTAGACAAGGCCTTTGCCCTCAGTGTTAGATTTCACATGAATGCAGAAGTAAAAGTTGTTTACTTTGTTGGCAACAACAGTTAGAGAGAAAAGCCACTGTCATGTGGCCAGATGCAATAGTCATATTTCTGTATTTTAGGTCCCGTGGGCAACCCACTAGAGGATTTGCTCACACAAGCACAGTCTTTTGATGCGGAACTGCTGAAGACAATTGGCAGGAGTAGGGTCCTCCTCCAGTATCCAGTCTTATCCACTAAGATGATCCTGAGTGGCAAATCTGTATTGCAGGGGTTGGCCATGATAGGCCACTGGCTCAATAATACAAGAGCTGACAGACAATGTGCAGATGAGCACAGCCATGGCCTCATGCATGTTTGTAGCACTGCAAACATTTCCCTGTGAACTCCAGACCACAACTCCTGGGCTCTTTCTCACATATTCTCCTTTTTATCTCCTCAGGGAACAACTCCTCAGTGTTAGTGATGACTGTAGGCAACAGCTCAGTTCTCACCTGCCCTCTCAAAGGAAATATAACTATGCTAAGATGGACCATAACCCCCAAGGCTGGAGGCCTGTGCACCTTGGTATACAGGGTTGATATGAACATGACACACAGAACAACCTGCAGTGACAACATAAACTGGACATTCAGAGCAGGTCTGCCTCCTGCCCTTGAGATCCGGCAAGTGGGAATAGCCCAGGAGGGAAATTACAGCTGTGAATTTTCATCAACAGAAGGGAATTTCCACAAGATGTACCACCTGACTGTGCTGGGTAAGGAATGTGCAAAAGTGGAGCTGTTTTTTAAGTTAAACTAAAGAGGGTAGGGTTAGATTAGATATTAGGAAGCTATTTGGTATTGTGAGGGTAGTGAGCCACTGGAACACTGATTGTCCAGAGAAGCTGTAGACATCCCAGGCCAGGTTGGGTGAGACTTGAAGCAACCCAGTCTTTTGGAAGGTGTCCCTTTGCATGGCAGGGTGGTTGGAACTAGAGGATCTTTAAGGTCCCTTCCAACCTAAGCCATTCTACAGTTCTGTGATTCTTGCTGGGATAAACTCATGCATTTCATTGGGAGAATCTCTGTGTCTCCTTTCTCCTTATTTCCCATAACTCTTCTCCCTTCTGCTGCTCCCTTTTTCCATTGTCTAGTTGAAATGACAGGCGTGAAGCAATTTCCCATGTACACACAGAGGATATGAATGGCTGTGATGAGCCTCAGCTGGATGGGGGAGAGTTGGGCAAAAGGGAATAAGAGAGCTGTTCTTCGTCTCGTGTGTTTTGGGCCCACGTTGCTGGGTGGGATGGGATGGGATGGGATGGGATGGGATGGGATGGGATGGGATGGGATGGGATGGGATGGGATGGGATGACAGCCCCAACCTTATTCTCCTCTTTTCACTGGGTTCAGTTTGGGTTCATTTTGGGTGGAGGACAAGAACAGCCCAGTCCCGCTGTGCCAAACTAACCCCATGCATCCCCCCTTGCTGGTGCTTTGCAGCTCCCCCAAGGCTGAGCCTGTCCTGTGATGAGCAGGGCAGCCCTGTGTGCGAGGCAGCCGCAGGGAAGCCTCCGGCTCAGCTCTTGTGGGTCCCAGAGAGAAGCTCCACTGCAGATGAGAAGTGCCACGACAATGGGACAGTGACTGTTCTCAGCAAGTTCACAGCATGTAGCACCAATGTCACCAATGTGACTACCTGCATAGTGTCCCACCCAGCTGGGAACTGGAGCCAGACCATAGCCTGCTGTCCCTCAGGTGAGCTTACCTTTGGGCTTTCAGTGTTCAAACTCCTTTTCAGCTTTCTCAGCTCTTGTTCCTTCTAGGAAGGAAAGTCTCTAAAATACACAGAAACCTTCAGTGAAGTTCTATAGAGACAAGAGTATCATCCCTGACTGCCTTTGCCCAGAAACATCACCGGTTTGTTTGTGTTCTAGACATTATTTCCTAATGCTTTCTTCCCTAAGAGGGATATATATAAGTGTGGTAGTATTCTTTTGGTACTGGAAATGCTTTTGGAAACAGAGAGAAAGCAGTCATTATCTTTTGTATTCCAACAATCATTTGGAATGAGAATATTAGGGTTTGGGGGTTTTTTTTTGGATGCAAATTTTAATATCATGCATGGTAAGAGAGATGGAGAGCCAAGTCTTGAGTGGCTAGCAGAAAAAAAAAAATATTCCTTCATTCCAAATTGGGAATGTCTGATATTGTATGTCCCTTGGGTTCTGGTCTCTGGTTTTCCTGTTGCTTTTGAGAATACCTATGAACTACTGAGAAATAATGAGTCCTTGAGAGGAACTCAGGTGTGGCTTAATGAAAATATATTATGAATGGCCACTGTGACATTAGTGGAATCTACTTTTGCCTCTGACAGAGATCCCATTTGTGTTTCTCAGCAAAGTTTCATTACTAAATTTCCCTTCTGCTGAAGGACATTCGATTTGTTTTACAAGCATGCTGAAAATGCATTCATGTGCAACTTTATTCTTCTACTGAAATAATGCAGAAACTGAGAAGATATAACTGAGACTGTGTATTTATGTTTAGAGAAAATCAACACCAACGTTTTCCTGTATGCCTGCAGCATTACTTGTGTTCTGATGATTATCACCTTGCTGGCTGTCATTTACTATTTCAAGCTCCACAGTGATAGGTATGTACTTATGCTAAGGTACTAAGGAAAAATTTTCTAGTGCTACAAGAAATTTTAAAGTACTCTTTGTGTCTTGAAATAATATGATTCTGTCAGTCTGTGCTGCTATGATTAACCAAATTAACTACATCAAATATTTCTGTACTGCAGACACTGTGCACTGTGCATTGCACACACCTTCACAGAATAGTGCCCTGAGTAAAATACAAATGGGAAGAAGTTGGCCAAGGACCCTGATTGCATTGCCTTCTAAAGGGGAACACTTCATTCTGATAGGAGTCTGTGAAAGTAAATCTTCAGATACTGTCATAGTCTGCCAATATCTCTCTTGGTTAGATCAGGGCATTGGTTCTGCTGCCTAATAAGTTCCACTAAATGCCAGAGGACTGAGCAATGCCAGCCTGCCATACGAACAGAAGGGACAGCAGATTGTATCTGTATTTACTTAAAAATTCCTTGAGTGAGGCTGGGCTCTAGTCCCTTTAGGATTTCTTATGAAAAAAAAAAAAAAGTAGTTCTGAGGAATACCTACAGAAATAATTTGTGGAGTGGAAGGCTGAATTGGCGCCTCTACTGAAAAGCTCAGCTAGGTTCCTCATTTGCCTGTTACAAACTGCTTTTCTCTCAGGCCTCTTCCCTCAGAGGTGAAGAATTAGTTCAATACCATTTCACTAACTGCAAAATGTATATCCTTACAGAGGGCTTTGATTCTAATCTGCTTCCATGTTATGTATAAGCACCCACAAACATAAGAAAACTCTTCTTAAGAAAGGTAGGGTGCTATAATTTCAGAATCAAGTCAAGGAGACATGAGAAGGTTTTACTCTTGAAGACAAGAAAAAGAAATGTTTCATAAGCTTTTGATCAAAGAAACCAAGCTGTGATGCAGCCAAACATATTTTAATACTTTTCTTTTTCACAGATCATGCCACAAAACCAAACCTCCTGAAATTGCTCCTATACATTCCCAACAGGTAAGGAGAATTAAGCAAATTAGACCATCACCAAATCATGGTGATTCTGGTAGCCCTGGAAACATGATCAGTGAAAGGAAAACATTAGATTTTTACTCTCAGCTTTCAGCAAGTACTACTGTGTCTGATATATTTACCTTTAGCTCTTTATAGGACAAAATGAAGTTATTATCTTCACCATAACTTTGACTGGAAGCAAACACTAGAGGTGTGTTCCAACAGCAAACACTCAGCTAAAGCCATCCTTTAATTTTAACAAGGAGTCAGTCTCACCACATTTCCCTTGTCATATCACATACTGTGACCACAACTGCTCTCCAGATAATAGTCAGGAAGGGAGACAATAGCATGGGTTGGGGGATATTAAGAAAACTATAAGTGAACAAGACGATTAACAACAAGATTAACAGACACCAAAAGAAAAAGAATATCCCTTTTGGTGTCCAGAATGATAATTGTGTGAATTTTGAAGGCCACTTTTTATCTTGCATGGTCAATCCACAATCAAAGAAACAATCATACTCAAGAACATGGAAGGAGAGCTGAGCTGCAAACTGGAAGATATTTTTGGATATCCTATATTGGTAGAAGCTTCCTGTGTAACTGAGAAATTCACTTCTCTATTCTCTGTCTCTGTTCTCTGCTGCCAAATCCGAATAACAGCATCTCTACGCAGACAAGATATGTTACAATTATATTGTATCTGTGCACCTACAGTATACACTAGACTCAAATTCTGCCATCAATTTAAAAAGATGCTTCAGTTTCTAAAGAGACTTAGTCAATTCTACTTATTAATATTCCTGCTGTCCTGCTGCCCTCCCTCCCAGTTGCTGCTGACAGACACAGTTGCATTAATGTAAAATAATGGTTTAAGTACCAGCATTCTTGCTGTCATTTTGTTGGCATGTCTGTAGACTGAAATCCAGACTGATTAGGAATGAATCAAGGTCAAGACTCCAGCATATTATTTGCTCTTTCTAGGGAATCAGATCCTAATAAATTTTTTTCAGGCCAACAAATGTGGAGTAGAAGGGAAGATAAAGGAGGCAAGTGAAACAATACCTCAGCTTCACCCTCCAAATCTTTGATATAAACAGCAATCCACATTTCTTGGTAGAAAAAAAAAAAAAATAGAGGGTTTTTTTTTTTCTTTAGTTGAAGAGGAGTAAATATGAGAGTACTATTTCCCAGTTATTTTCTTCAGTCCAGATGAAAGATTGGCAGAGTCTTGCCAAGCCAAATTCCTCTTTGTATTCACAGTTTTTGGTTTTGTTTTGCTAGGATGACACAATGGAAGTGGAACCTTATACCACTTATGTGCAGAAGGAAAATGTAATTTACAACTCGGTGTCTGATCTGACAGTGGGGCAGAATCTTCCACAGAACCTGTGTCCAGGAACATGAATGATTCAACAACACCAGAAAAGAAAAGAGATTCTTTATAGAAGACTGGTTATAGAAAGAAACTTGGAGGATTTCTTCAGATTTTGGGGCATCATAGATCACTAGGTCTGTTCAAACATCTCTGCTTGCTGATGAGTCCATAGCTCTTTTTTTCTCCCTGTTTTGCCTTCTTCCTTGGGAAAATGTATTATTCCTTGGGAAGATGTGACAGACCATACACCATAGTTTTTCCTGGAAAAGAAGTTGTGACCAGTCTTCCCTTTGCTGTTGTTGCTGTTGTTCTGTCAGTCACTTGTAGTTGTTACTTTGATGCACTTGACACTATGATGTACACATTTGGGAGACCAGAGGAGTGTTCTGTGTGAACTGAAACAAAACACTCTTCCACCAACAGCCACTTTTTTCTAGTACATATGTTAGTAACACAAGACCTGATGACCTACTGATCATCACTGAATACCTCAAATAGCAGAAAATAATGGTAGGGAAGAATTAGTTCTGAAAATGGAAATAAGGGATAAATTTAGAAGGTCATCCACTAAGAAGGAGACTGCACTAGCATGACTAATTCACTTGTTAGGTTAATATCCAGTATTTCAAGATGCCATTATGGGGTGTCATCCAGAAGAATCTGGACAAGATTGATAAGTGGGCCAATGGGAATCTCATGAGATTTAATAAGACCAAGTGCAAGGTGCTGCACCTGGGTTGGGACAACCCCTGGTATCAACACTGACTGGGGCATGAACAGATTGAGAGTAGCCCTGCTGAGAAGGACTTGGGGTGGATGAGAGGCTGGCCCTGACCCAGCAAAGTGCACTTGCATCCCAGAAAACCAAACGTGTCCTGGGCTGCATCCAGAGCAGCATGGCCAGCAGGGGAAGGAAGGGATTCTACTCCTTTACTCTGCTCTTGTGAGACCCCACCTGTGGTGCTGCATCCAGCTTTGAGGTCCCCTGCACAAGCAGGACATGGACCTGCTGGAGCAGATCCAAAGGAGGCCATCAAGATGATTAGAGGGATGGAACACCTCTCCTATGAGGAAAGGCTGAGAGAGTTAGGATTGTTCGGCCTGGAAAAGAGAAGACTTTGGGGTGACCAAATTGTGTCCTTCCAGTACCTGAAGAGAACTTGCAAGAAAGATGGAAATGGACTTTTACAAGAGCATGAAGTGACAGGGCAGTGGGGAATGGATTCAGAATGAAAGAGAATAGGTTTAGATAAGATATTAGGAGGAAATTTTTTTCTTTGAGGGTGGTGAGAACTGGAGTAGATTGACAGAGAAGCTGTGGATGTCCCACCTCTTGAAGTGTTCAAGAACAGGCTGGATGGAGCTCTGAGCAACCTGGTCTAGTGAAAGGTGACCCTGCCAGTGCTGGGGGGGTTGCACCTTGATGATCTTTAAGGTCCCTTCCAACCCAAAGCACTCTATGATTTTGTAATTTCCACTAAATATGTTCATTCTGTGTTTCAGATCACGGTATGATTATTTTTCTATAAGATTCCATGAAAATATGGCATTCCTCTCTTTCTTAAGAGTATAACCATTAAGGTACTGTAAAATACTTATGTTACTCAAAACCCATGGGTTACTTTAACCAAAAACAAACATAAAATATTTCACAAAACAAAACAAGTACAAATATATCTTCTATAAATGTGCAATAATGTACAAAAAAGATAAAATGCTTGCTAGTTGTAGTAATATTTATTTTTATTACCAAAACTGAAGTTTTGTTTCATTTGTATGTCTAGGTATTTTACCGATATTCTTTTCAATGTACTTGCAAGTTCACTTATTTGTATGCAAATTAGCTTATGTATCTTATTGTGTCTCATTTTGAGGTGACCTATTCTCACCTTCAGAAAATATCCCTTGGAAATAAGTAAAATAAATTCTCCTGTATATAGTATAAAATTTTTTTGATTGATGCCTTTCTAGCATGCTAATTGACTTTACAGTAAGCATAAAGAAACATGTCTATAAGCCTCTGTTGATTACCTCTTATTTCAGTATTTTAAAAGACTGACTGGGTACTTGGTTTGATTGCAGCATCAGAAGAACTGGATTTTTTTTTTTAGATTTAGAAATATCTTTTGACACACATTGTTAGAGCTTTCTTTTGAGCTAAGCTCCCAAGGACTATGACACAGTGCTTGGAAAACAGACTTTTAAACTAAGTGCAGTTCCTAAATGTATTACTTATGTAAACTGATACCGTTGGTTATTTACTCTCACTCTAGCAGCTGTCAAACAGCCATTCTTGTCCAGGTGCTTTTTGCAAGCAAGTATTGCTTTTCTCCATTTTTGCATGTCATTTTAGAGTGGAAGGGATCAAAGCTGAGTATCAAGCAGCTACAAACAACTTTTAAAGGAACTTCAGTTTCCAGTGACTGACAAGGAAGAGAGCCAGTGAACACAGGCATAATCCTCTGAAATTCCTCACTTAAAATAGGTGTTATACTGACCAGTGATCTGTTTTTTCCACTTGAAAACAGAGTGCCATCACTTCTTAAGACTGTTTTTCTTAAGACTGGAAAGTGTTTTACGTTGTTCAGTGTTCATAAATAGGATTCATCAGCTCTTGAATGTAGATTGTTACCAGTTTATAGGCAATATATATTATATTTACAGAAGTGTATTACCTGCTAACCTACTGTCTAGCTGTAGGGTTTTATCATCCTTCACAGGCCTATTACACTGGACTATATCACATAAGTTCCAGACCTGGACACTGCTAAGTTGCTAATTGGTTGATTATTTTCTTTGTCCTTTACTTTGTTCTACATTCAGACCTGCTATGGGCAGAAAAACAGAATTTTAGTTTGTGATTGAGATAAATAATATTGAGTTAGGGGTCTTATGTATACACACATGCACAAGTATGTTCTTGGTCCTCAGCAGCACAGAATTCTAAAGCAAAGAGTCCCATTGTGCACTCCTCTCTCCCTCAGGGTGCTTGCTGCTCCTCTGTGCACCGTGCTGCTGTTGTGGTGCAGACATCCTCCACACAAAACTGCTGTGTTGGCTGACTCTTAGCAGCCAGGCCAGCCTGCCCTCTGAACTCCCCAGGATGTCGCAAAGTCACAGGAAGAAAGTCAGCAGCTTTTCAGCTCATCCCGTACAGAACGGTTTTGGCTTTCACCACATTTACCAATGATCTATCTCATGCCGCAACATTTAATTTTGGTAAATTTGCATCTTGCAGTTTTACTGCTGTTTTTTATCTTCACACGCATCTTTCAGTCTCCTGACAGGTTATAACTGCCATTCCTGCTCTAAACAAGCAGTTCATACTCACAGTTATCTTATGACTGTAGAGAGTCCTGAGCACCCAGCTCACACGCACAGCACGGCAGCAGATTCTCTGCTGCTGTGCATCCACAGAGGAGCTGCTCACCTATTATTTAGGATGGCAGTGGAATACTAAAAAATGGATGCAGCACAAATCCTGAGGCTGAACATAGCTTCTGTACATGCATCAATTTCTGGGCGTCTCTAACTGGAAATTGTTTCACGGGAACAAGGTCAAGCCCTTCACCACTGTAACAAAAACACCTAAGATTTGGTTACATTGCAAATATCAGCAGAAAGGTAATTATATCCTCACTTACCTGCTTCAAACAGCTTTCCTAATAACAGAATCCAGTAAAAGGGGTGTTTCAGACATTATCTAGTCCCTGAATCCCAACGATTTGCAGGATTTACAGCTATGTTCTCCTGCCAGTATCACCTACTCATATTTGATGGTTTACTACTTACAGCCTAGTTTGTAACCCTGCTGTCCATTGTAACCCTTTGGTTCAGTGTGTGACTGCTGAAGTACTGCTCAGCTTAGTTTCAGTTATGGTATAAAATGACCTGGGGGTCTTCTCTGCTTATCCTCCTGGCTACAGATATTTAAGTTTTCCTGTTAGAGCTGGGTGACTTTCACATGAGCATTCTCCCTCTAGATGTAGCAGGGGTTTCTTCATACAAATCTAAAGAATAGGTGTACTTACACAAATCTTGAGAATGCAGGTATTGGCAAGGGAATTAGAAATAATTTTTTTCAAAATGCCCAATTTATTAAAATGAAATTTGAAAAAATCTAAAATCCCTAGCAGAATAAAAACTGATTCAAATTTAATTGGTAGGGAAATAAAACTGCACAGTGCATTTAGTCATAACTAGAAAGTAAGATAAAAAAATACATTTGCACAGAAGTTATGCAGTCAGATCAAAACCTATTCACAGAAAATACTCGGCAAAGAATATTCACTACTAAATATATTTCATAATGGATATATAAGAAAGGCTTCCACATCCTAACTTTTTCTCCCTTGCATTCACCATTGAGAAATCTTTTCTCTCTGATGGACTAAAGATGACAGCTATTTTTGACCATGTGTTAAGTTTAAAAATAATCCACCTCATGCTTTTTGTCATTTACCTCAGATAGCACTGTCCTCAGTCAGGAAACTGCATAAACATCCAGAAAGGTACCTCATGATTTTTTTTCAATATCTTTGCTAAACCTCTTCAATGGCATCTGCTCAATAGCAATTACATTCTTAAGCGTGTGGGTATACTGAAATTACTTCTAACTACATAAAGACTGTCTTGTAATTTCCTTGTGGTCCCCATCATCTGCCTCTGTCAGTGTTGCCCTTCAATATGGCCTTAAAACTCGAAATATTATAAGGCAGATGATATCTTGAAGTTCTGAGTTTGCAAAGTACCTTGAATAAAGGGATCCTGATCCAAAACTAGGGATTCACCACCTTTTGAAACAAAAAATTATAAATAGAGTCTGAAAACCAAACTGGACAGGAAGCTTGTTTACTAAGTATTATGATTTATACTAGCCAATTCACTTCAGGAGATACTGTTTGTATAAAAGCTTCCTCATTCATGACTACAGATTAATTTCTCCATTAAAAAAATATCTGAGAATCACACCTGCTTCTGTCCACAGTATCATAGGTACTACATGCAAGTGCTAATGCTGTGGAGTAATATTCCAGCCTGAATCATCAAACTCATGACACTGCATTTTGCTCTGCCAATTTTCCTTTTTTTTTGAGAGCATATTCTTATTACATCATGTACAAGTCCTGCTGCTCCTCACATTTATTAACTGAACTCCAGTAGTTATTATGTAGATGTCAGATTACCTTTACCAATCAGCACCTGCAAAACACTGGCACACAAAGAAGCTCAAAGTGAGGAGATGCACACAGTCAGCTTTATTCTGATAGCATTAACATGCTTGTTGCAAAGTAGTTGAGACTGACCTGTAAAATGACTGTAGCAGGATAACTATTGAGAGGTTATTTTGAAGGCCTATTTTAGCTTCAGTTTTCTTGATCTTTAGCCTCCCACAGCTGTTCAGTAAAGCAGAAAGTGATATGTCACTAAGGTAAATTGTGGGAGAAAGAGGAAAAAGGGACTTCATAGCTTTGCTGCACAAAGTTATAAATTTGTTTATGAAAGATGCTAAGGTTTTTCACTTTACCTCAAAGCCTTTCAGACTATTTTTTTTTTTTTTTTGCTAGCTCAGTATTTTCAGGTATACTTCAGTATATTTCATCCTGGGTATAAGAAATATTCTGGCTATATCCAAATGAAAACAGTAATTCAGGAAGAGATTATGACCACTAGATGACAGTTTTACCTCACCCTGTAAAAACTGCCACAGAGAGGCATTAGTTCTCTTCATACTTTCTTATTAGATTTGGGATAGTAACTAATTTTTCTACATTTCCTACATTTTCCTACATAGAGCTTAATTTGTGGCAGAATGTTTTCACAAAAAGAAAAAAAAAGTAATTTTCTTGCTCATAACAACATTGAGAAATAAGAGAATTCAAAGGAAAAACAAGAGAAATAACATACTGTACACCAAGAAACCAATTCAGAAATCATTGGAGATTTCTCCATGATAAACACAACACTCAAGTGCTCAGTGGTAAGTAGATTCTGAGGGTACAGAGAAAAGAATAGGGAAAAATCAGTGGGATCTCTAGGGCTGGCATTGTAAAAGGCTAATGAGGGAGTGATTAATGAGACCTCAAAGGACTGAAGACATCAACAGGAGTTCCCTTCCTTTTTCAGCTTTGCAGTGGAAAGGCTCATTCTCCTCTATTTTATTTTGACTCTTCCCCTGCACCCTTATGGCTCTTTCACAGTGAGAACCAGGGACCAAATACTATTAAAAGTTCGCATCTTATCACAGTCACACACCTTAATTCCCTTCACATTTCTAGTGAGTGACCCCTTCATATCCTCAGTTCAACCCACCCCTCTAAGCACTCAGACCTCTCAGTACTGAAATGCTGATAAAAATGTTGGGTGCTGCCAACAAGAGGCTCCGCTATCACCACATTCCAGACACACTGTAGGTGTCTGATGACATGCACACTGGGCTATACAATGTGAAAAGCTGTTTTTCCAAATAGAAAGCAAACAGATGTCTGGGCATGGACTTGTGTGATCCATCATGCTCCTTGGCATGCTGTTTCAGGAAAGGGAAGTGAGTGGGTGTGAGGTCTCAGCAAAGAACAAGGACATCTGGGTTAGCTAGTCCTGTTAAAAGGTGGGACCAGCATAGATCTGCAGGAGAAACTTAGGGGAGGTTATATGGAGGTGGTTTATAGATGAATGACTGTAGTACCATGCTTTTTAAAAGTGTTTACTACTGTCTGGGTGCAGTACAGCTGCCTCTTTCCAGCTCCAGAACCTTTATTTGAGGAAAGCAACTCAGCACATTACAAATCTGCTATCAAGGTGAAATCTGATTGAGAGAATATCCAAACCAAGATGCTGCTGTAAATGTAGGAACTGACACTACCACAGCAGTGCAGCATGGGAGGTGAGAAAAAAGTGATTCTTTTAAAAACATAATTTCCTTTACTTTGTTAATCCAATAGGGCTCATGTAAGTAGACAGCATGGCTCTTTGGGTTTAGTATCAGTATTTCAGGAGCAGTCCAGAAAGTTGTAGCAGACGAATTATATTGCCTTGCCTGTCATTAAATGCTTCCGAGCTAAAGGTCTTGCAGCACTTCACCATTACTTCTAAATGTAACTTTATTAATCCACTTTGAATTATCATCAGTATTTTAAAATTAAAACCGAAATATCATCACTATTTTCAATAGACAAGAATATAAAGGGAAAGAAGGATTCAGTGATTTGCACACAACCACCAAGAATCACACTTTGCTTACTCTAAAGTCAGGACAGATCCACCACAATAATAAACAAAAAAATAAAAAATAATAATTATCATGCTCTAATCCTCCTTTTAAAAAAGTGCTTTATACGTAATACTTTAATAATCAAAAGCCATTTTCTTCACATCTAAAAGCCTTCTTTTTTCTTCGGGAAAAAGGGTAATGATACAGATTTATTTTGTGAAGTGCATTGTCTTCTACTTATGACAGATATTGTGTAGAAACTAAGTATTACTTTTATTATCACAGCACAGCAACCTCTGAGCCTAAACACAGAAAGCTGAGAAAACTACAAATTTATTTAAGAGTCCCAGACTAGAAAGTGAAAATTGTATTGGCAAACTGAAACTGGCAAGTCAAGTTTAGATGGTCAAAATTTCCTTCAGTCCCTAACATTTGCATTGTGTCATAGAAATGTGTATAATACCCTCACAGAGAGTGAGGATAGTGAGCCTTTAGCAGAGAGAGTTTTAATGTCTTTTGGTATTTGATTTAAGATGTCACTTAGCAGCAAATAAATCACTGTCTTTTGTCTGTTTGTTGGGCAATGCTTTCCATAGGACACTGGCTTTTGTTTGCTTGTGTGTTATCTCGTGGTCTCCTCACTTCAGGCTGACCAGTGCCCAGCAGTGGGTTAGCTGCACAAGCTGAGGAGCCCCCACCCTGGAGTGGAAAGGTTACACAAGAACTCAGCTGCTAACAGTCCCAAGGCTCAAAACCTACAAATACTGCCACGTGTATGTGGGGGTGGGAGTGTAGATTTCCAAAGAACTGGGAAAAAACCCTGCAAAACCAATGTACTGTATTGGCACTTTGGTTGTTCATCATCTGCTTTCGCTTACTATTTCAGGCTCTAGCCGAAAGTAAACAATTATTTTTTCCTTTTTCTATCTGTAGGGATACAACAGGACACAGAAAATCACTTAGAGGCCACATGACAGTGAAAGAGAGATTTAGGGAACTAAAATACAGTAGGACAACCTTGAAGATTTTTAGGTATTATTCCAAGTACATATATGCTGTCCTTGGTTTACTCCTCACACACCATGAGAAGAAGGAAAACTAGTTCTAGAAGTGAAAACATTTTGGGGGAGTAAAGAGGAGAGAAAGTTCGTAAAAATTTCCATAGTGATTTTTCAGCTTATAACCAGATTCCATTAAGTTTATTCATCCCATAAAGGGGGCAAATTTCAAGTCACATACAGTCCAACAGATGATTACCTAAATACTTTTAATGAAGGAGGATTGTATTTCCCATGCCCTGGCTAAAGATTAAAAGAACACTATTATGGTTGGAAATGGACACCAAAACTTTTTTTCATGCCTGCTCTTTTTTCAGACTTTCATCCAAAACATACTTAATTTGGCAGCCTACAGAGGGCTGTGAAATCATAAAGAGCCACTGTCCAGTTCTTACCTCTGTAGGACAGTGGACCAGATCTAATCCTTGCAAATTGCAGCTGTTTTGATCAAATTTTTTTTCCCAAACTAAACATTCTTTTCTTTTTTTCCCCCTGCTTTTCTGTTTTTGTGTTGTTGCCTGGACTCAGGGGGAGCAGATGACAATTTTTTTCCAAGAACTTTTGAGATTATTCTCTTACCGTTTTTTTAGCCACATAAAGAAAAAGTAAGAGATGGGGATTGCTGGGAAGGAGGAGGTTGAAATGTCTTGTGCTGAGAAAAGACTGATTGAATGGCACAAGGGATGATGAAGCCTTGCCTTTATGCTTCTGGTTCAAATCTGATGTGGCTAATTATTCCTAACTGCTTTGTTTATTATTGTAATGCCTAGGGACTAATCAAGATGGACAAAGATTTAGTAATTACTATATAAACAAGGAGCTGTAGACAGTCCTTGACCTAAGGAACTTACAAGTTAAACAGACACACTAACATGACAGAACAGGATGTTATCAGTGATTTTGGAAAGCAAGTGCAATTGTGGCAGTATGTTTCATACTTTAATGCCCAGTCACATCTTCCTGGATCAAAGAGAAAATTTTCCAAAGGGGTGTGAGATAGGCAAATGCATAGAGGAAGCTTATCTTAAATTACTGACTCTGTGAGTTAGTGAAGAGATAAAGTCTGCACTGAGAGTTTCCATTTCCCTTGCAGCCTCCTGTAGAAAAAAATGCTGGATCTTGTGCCATTGAAGTCAATAGGGCATTTTCCATTTAGAAGCTCAAAGCAAAAATAACAAACTATCTTGTTATGATGACTTTTATCAGGCAAGCATCAAGGCAGGTAAGTCAAAGGCATGTAAGCCTCTCTGTATCCCTATTGAGGACTGGGGAAATTAGACAGCAGATAAAATTTAAAGCATGAAAGATGGGACAAAAATTATCCTCAGATACACAATAATTTGGAATTAGATTGGTAGGCTAGACTTCAGGGTCTGTCCCATAATCTTGAACAAGACTGATCAATAGATTGTGTATTGTCAGAAACCTAATAATTGCAGGTACACCGAGACAGAGCAGAATTCATATGTAAGTTTAAATAGAATAATTCCTCCACTAATAATCCCCTGATCTTTGAGTGCATGAAATTCTCCCTTAGAAATTGTGTTGCAGTACTGGCAGTGATTTAGCATGGAGAAGACTGTGCAGAAGTTACTCATATGAGGATAACAAGTGAATTTCAGCTCCAGGGAGATGTACAGCACTTTTTCTGGCATCATATTCAAATTTAAATGCCTTATGAAGTCAAATTTTAGTCACTATTGTCTGCTAGGTGTTAAAAGACAATGTTGTAATGCATGTATGAATTGTATTCCCATTTGATCTGCAATTAAAAAACCTCTATGTGTCAGTAATGTGAGAATTTGATCTCACAAGAGAATTGAAGGGCAGATAAGCTAAAATCTAAAACAAGTAAATAATGTTCTTTGGGGAATAATATCTGGGAGTTTACTAAGGAAATTTAAAAGTATAAATATTTACAATAGGAGGTACACAGATTTCTCATAATAGTATAGCTGATTCCAATTTGGAATACATGCTGTTTTGATTAAGTTTATTCCATTTGCTTTTGAAATCTGATCCATACTCTACATATAAATGTTATTATTTGCTCATCCTTTTAGTCCCAGTGCCTGTTCTATTATTTTTCTAGAATTTGAATTTTATTGGAAATTTCATGTGCTTTTAAATTTAACCAAAAGATTGCCTTGATAAAAAGCTCTGAATAAAAAAGCGGAGTCCTATATTGATATTTACAAAACAGATTTGTGCTGTATATATACTATATGTATTTATAGATATATGTATGTAACACTACTATTGTTTAATGTTTATGCATTACTGGTATACTTAGAGATTCTAGTGAAAACCATGGATAGTTAACCCTCTGAATAGTCAAAATAAGTACAGTATGGAAGAAAATAATTTCAAGTCTTCATGACACGTGTATACTTTCAATCTATTTTACCTCATGCCTTTCATTCAGCTCATAAGGAACTCTCAAATTAAACACAGTGAGTTTTATAACCGTCATTAAAAAGAAAAGAAATGAACCAAACATCTTGTAATAAAGCAGGGCCCAAACAATGAAGCCATTGTCAGCACAGAGTGACCCAGCTGCATTAGGAGCCTGCAACAGCCCTGCCACCCATGCAAGGAGGATGAGTTAAAATAAGCTGCGAGGCTCTAGCTAGGTCGGGGCCGACCGCAGACTATGCAGAGATTTCCAACAGCTTTTAAATGTGAAGATGCTGTCTAGGCCTTTTTGAAATAAGCCCCAGAAGACACTGAGAAGTGTGACTCTGAAGCGTCCACTGAGAGCCTTCAGCCACAGGTGTAGGTACATTCCAGGGTCACAGTTGTGTCGGTCTGGTACACTTGATACAGCTACCCCAGAGATGTATGAGCAGCTCTGCCTTGAAAGCTCAGCCCTCAGAGATTTGAATCGGGCCTAGATCTGAAGGCCAAACACCATTAAGGTAGCAACAGTTGACTTAGGCTTTAAGAAATCAGAAATGTATCCTTGGTCCTGGCCTCTTTGATTTGAACTAATATAACTGTTTAATTGGACAGATCCCTAGATTGTTGCCAAAGGATTGAAATAAGGACATGTTATCCATTGAAGCCTCAGAGATACGGGAATGTAAGGAAAACTTGTGATTCTTTTACAGAGAGGGGATGGCTTTTCTTCCAACAATCTATCCAGGCCAGGCAGATTCTGCTCCACAGGGACCATCTAAGATAATGGAATGCAGAGGCAAGCATAACCAGGTAACAGAATCCCAAGGATTTAGTCTTCTGGGGCTACAAAATGATCAGCAGTCAAGTAGCTCCAAGGTAAGAATTTTACATTTAGAGCAAAGATCTGACAGCCCTTATCCCGCTTTGCTGGGAAGGGGAATGTGTATGATAATTCCACTTTGTGGTGCACTACTTATGAGCAAAGCAGCTCCCAGTATTGCAGTTTTCATATGTGACTGAGCCAGAAGGCATTTGACCACAGTGACAGCAGCCAGTGTAACAGTCCTACTCAGAAATTACATTCTCAGCCACTATCTCTAGTGTGCCTCATCCAGCTGGATGAACAACCTCTGGTTTGGGAGCATTCACAGCAGTTTGGAGTGGGTCTGGACACAGGACATAGCATACTGCTGCGATCGTGTCTCTGGCCTTTTGCTTTGTTCCTGAAGAAGTAATTCATGGGCTGTTTACAGCAGCAGTGGTTAAGGAATGACCTCAGCAGCAAGCTTAGGAATGATCCCTCTCCTGTGGCAAGACAAAGCTGCTTTACAGTTATACCACTGACTAATTAAAGCTAATTAAAGGCCACGGAAACCTTCATCTGACTGGAAAATGGAGACAAATGGAGAGTCAGAAACGTGCAACACATGAAACGATGTCCATGAATGATGAAAACCATGAAATGATGAAACCAACAAACAAGGATTTTGAGAGGAAGAGAGATATCTGTATGTTAAAATGCCTCTTGGAAGTGAAATCACAACATGGCTCCAAATTCTCTATCTAGGCTTAGCCAATTCCAATACAGACCTTTTTGTTCTAGGTGATGCCTTTGGTGTTTTCAATACACAGTGTATAAAAGGGGGAACAAACTAATTGTCTCTGTTCACCAGGGATTTTCAGCCGTTGGATATTATTTCTTTGGCCAGTTTTATCCAATGCCACGAGTTGGCCAAAGACTAGAGGAAGCCAAGAACAGGGAAGCTGTAAAGGATGCTTTAAAACTACCCATAGCTGTGTGTACAAGACAGACCCCTTTAGACTTCTGCCATGTACAGTCCAGGCAATCTGGAGACCTTGTACAGACAAGCTCTACAATGCATTCCTGTGGTGGTTTAAGACCTAAGGCTCATGAATACTGTGAGGTTCAAAGGGTGGCAGGGAGAAAAAAATCACACAGAGCACAAAGCAGTGTCTTTCTGTAGCTGTGAGTTCTAGACCCACGAGTTACTGCCTTGTCTCAAGCTATAACCTGGAGGCATAATCAGCTCTGATCTGTTTGCTTTCATCTCCTCCTGGGAGCTATTATATGATATTAACAAAATAAATCAATTTTAAATAACTGATTGTGTAAGCTTACAACAGCACGGTTGTTCCTGGCATACCTCAGGGACATTGCGCAGTCCACCACCATCATGAATGAATGAATGAATGGGCCTTAGCTCTACTGCAATAGAGTAATTTGTTTTAATAATGTCTGAATATACATTGAGGTAATATTTGTGCAATCCCTAATAGAGTTTTGGGGTAGAAACTCACATATTAAGAGAACAGTGTTTATTTACATTTAAAGAGCAGATACAGACAGAAAAGAGGCTTTAAAAATTACACCAGGAGGATCATATTTACTCTCTCCCTGTGGTTTCAGTTCAGGCTTGCCTTCTGCACAAGTCAAAGGTGTTTTCTTTTAAATGACAGTTACAGAAACTTCAGGGGATTTGAAAGACATCTGCTTTTTATTCCCATATGCAAATGGAGACTTTGCAACTCTATTTAGCTGAAAAGCTGGCAGCAAGGTGAGACACCAAATGCCCAGCATCTTTTAGTCCTTTCCAAGAGTCAGTCTTCCTCCTCTTAGAAAAGGAACAATTTAGTTGGTGGTAAGTGAAATCCATACACAGACTTGAAGCATCACAGGAAAAGCACTGTTTTCAGGTTGGGAGTGGGTTTTTTATAACTGTTTCCTAAAGTTAATACCTTCTCCCAATAAAAATATGGCAGGATGCTTGAGAAGGGAAGATCATACCAAGATTTTCAAGAAAGCCTTCTTGGGGAAGATTGGATAGAGACATACTGGTACCTTAAATAAAGAGCAAATATTGCATGTCTGTCACTTTTGATTCTCCACAAGTATCCCTCCCAATGGGTATCTCTTGCTCAGTCCAATGCAAAACCATTTTGAAGGCATTTCCTATGTGACTTTCTCTGCAAAGATTCTACATGTTTCTTTTTAATTTATGGTAGGTCCTTGGAATGTTTAGCTCTTACTCCAAGAACAACTGTTTTTCAAAAAACAGATGAAATAGCATTCACAACATGCAAAAATAAATTGCCATAGGCAATTTAAAGTCACAAATTCTCTGTTACTAGCCAACTATTCACACTCATTTGATAAAGGCTGACCTGTATTTGATTCTGGCAGAACATCTTGTTTGACCACACAAATCAAAAACTCAAAATCAAATTTAAAAAAAAAAGTTGCTGAGTTTTATGCACTACATTTATGTTTTTTGGAAGGAAAACTGATGACTGCTTTCTGTTCTCTGGCCTACCTGCTTGCTAGACTACTTATTTCTTCGTGTAGGGACTCGCCACAATTTCTGTTGGAGCAGTTTGTTTCATCATGAAGGTGGGTCTGCTGCTCCTGGACTGCTGCTTCAGCAGTGGTGGAGCTCTTGCGAGTGCTGCAGAAGCATGATGCTGAAGATAAGGTTGAGATGGAATTTCCAGGCTTAGCATGGCAATCAGTTATAGCTGTCTCTCTCTTTCCAAACAACAATATCCCTTCTGGGCAGCAGTTGTTCATGTTTTACTGTGACTCAGAAGCAAGTATTTCCAAGCTTTGGAAAGTTTGAATGTCATTTGGCTGCCTTGCAGTTATGTCAAGTGAACAAAAATGTTTTTCATCTGTTAGAAACTACATTCAGCTCAAGGCAGCTGAGGAATCATTCCAACACTCCACAAACCTGTGTGCTTCTCCCTTCAGCATTTTGTTTTGTCAGATTCAGGATGTAGACTCCAGAGAAACTGCTTAACAAAGTGAACAAAACTCAGATGCCTGATACTGCTGTGGAACTCAATTTCTTTGAGGGTGACAGCCCTGTATTTCATCTGCACCTAGTACACTCTGGTAAAGCCACCAGTGACAAATAAAAGTTCTTCTTGAGGAAAGAATACAAGGAACATGAGTAAAACCCTTAGCAAGTTGTCATTTAGAGGCAGAGGTAAATTGTTCAACTTATACCTGTAACAGAAGATCCATGACAACCTATGTGACAATCCCTATGACAGAGCAGTTTCATTAATCCACACTGACAGGAAAACAAAGGCCAAAAGAGGGGTTTTGAAAAGAATATTCAGTACATAAAAATACAGAAGAATGTAAACCAAGTTTGCTCCTTCTAGAAGAAACCTTGGCAATAATTGCTAAGTTACTGCATGAAATTTGCAATAAGCATTCTTTACTTCATGAAAGTAACAATGCAATAATTGGAAATCTTATCACAAAACTGTGATCCTGATTTACAACAAGGTTGTTTACCTTTACATCTTCATTTAGGAGTATTTTAATATGCTTACAGTTGATCAGAAGCACCAAGCACATTTCTGAATTTGAATTAGATCTCAGTATATATTTCCTCTTGTTTTAGAACAGACCATTGGAGAAGTTATAAAAGTGGACATAAATGGCTTTTGATTAGTTTCAATTGTTTTTCATTTCCTTATATCTGCGCATGGACAGAACAGCAGTATTTTTATGAAGTAGAGTAGCATACAGAGTCCTGATTTTAAGTTAGGATGGAAAAGAGCTGATCACTACATCCCTGCTGAAACTTGTTGCTAGATTTACTTCTGTGAAGGCAGTGAAATAGAGCCATTTTCATGAGAGCCAGGATCACCAAAATTGCTAGAGAGCTCCTGAAATACCCTAGTTATTTTCTGCCAAAGAGCCAACACAAGACCCATGACAACAACCCTGCCCTGGTATCACTTACCCATTATGCTTTACGCTAAATATCTTTAAAATTGCTCTCTGATCGAAATTAGAGGTTCTCCAAAGAAATGTGGGTTGTTGTATCTTAAGGCAGCTGTCTGGTGATGTGCAGAGAAAGTGCCTGAAAACCAATTTAGGGATACAACCATAGACCAGAGATATTTTTCCTAATGAAGAGCATGGAAGCAGTGAGCAGTGCCAGTCCAAAGGGGATAATGCTAACTTAATGGAGCTTTTTAGTACGTGTTAGTCAAAATTGTATGTACAAGGTACTATTAATACAGCCAGTCTGAGTATGAGAATATTCTGAAAGTTAAAAAATTCCTCCCTTTTACACAACATTATTTATGTCAGGTATTCTTTGACAGCAGTTAATTCAGGCTAGGCTGGCTTAAGGGTGTGTGTGACATCTTCTAAAAGGAAAGTTAGGAAGAGTAAATATACAGCTTTCAGATGTTTTTCAGAAAACTCAAGCAGTATTTATTGGTGTGATATTAGTAAATCAACATTCAGAATCTGAGCTAAACAGCACTAAAGTAAATCGGAGGTTTTTTTGGCTGACTTCAAGGGGCAAATAAGATACCATGTACTGAGGAGATTTTGTTAATATTACAGGCATAAGACATAAAGACCTGCCTATGATCTGCATAAGCACTTTAAAAAGGCTCTTCCAAGAAGATCAGTGAATTCTAGAATAATAGAAAGTGTAATTAAAAACCAGCAAGAGAGGAAGTAACATCCTTTAGCAGTTATTGTGTGTGAAGAGAAAATGCTGTTTCATCCATTGATGACAGAAAGCAGAGCTACATCAGGCTGCACTCTAAACTCAAATGATCTGAGAGAGAATCGGCTTTTCCTCTCCTTCCAAAACTACATATAAATCTAGTCTGCTTCACTGGAAGAACAGAGTGATAGAATTCCTCATTCACTGCAATCAGTTAGAATATGCCTTTAAAATTCTTTTCAAAGTCAATCTAAAGCATTTTCCACCTTTCGTCGTAAATTACAAACCCTGGAGTGGATTTTTGGGTTTTGATATTTTGTTTGTTTGTTGGTTGGTTTTTAACTAAAACAAGCTTTGTGGTTTATTTGTTGTTGGCTTTCACAGTCTGCTCTGGTCTGGAGGGATTAATTATGGAGATTCTCCAGATTATTTTTCACAGACCATGCATTGTTTTATACAATTCCTAGGACAAAATATTTCAGTCTAATGCCATTTGTGAAATGGCAGTGGGCTGACTTTTCCCTATCCTTTCTTCCTCCCCATTGCTTTATATTGAAGCACATTTCCCTTGGCAGTAAGCAGGAAATGAGTCACTGTCAGCATCTGAATCCTTAGGTACTAATCAGGTCCTAGCAATATCCAGCAATTAAATTGCTACCAATCAGCCTGAACTACAGAACTCAAACATGGATTCAAAATTTCACCATTGCTTAGGTTCACAGGAAATGGAGATTTGCTTCAAGCCCAACTCGATTCACACATTGCAAAACTACACTGCATTTCATGACAATATTTCATGCAACTGGGGCTTGTTTGTGTGTTAGACAATGAAATATAAGGAGCTTGTTGGCTCCAAAGACCAGCAGCCATGTGCACCAAAGCCAGGGCAGTCTCAGAAACAATTGGTTATACTTAGTACTATGCAGAGAATACTCTCATCCTGTTCCATTTGGTTTCTCCCTAAATACATTTGAAGACAATACTGACAAGATACCTCTACAGAAACACCATGAGACTTAAGTAGACGGCGACGAAAGTGTATGAAAGCAAAACTCAGTGACAACAAGCCCTACAAAGCAAATAAACAATGAGAAGTATTGCTTCCTATTAAAAAATGCCTGGTTAAAAGAATAATGAAATTCTGGTTTGCTAGCAATTAGAAATTTATTGTAATAGTTAGAAAACTAGATCTGTTCGTAAGACAGTACATTAATGCATAGCACACTTGTTCCAGTAGGGCTCTGATTCTGTCTAGGAACAGGAACTCTGTACTTCTGGAAGAAATATTATTATTATTATTATTATTATTATTATTATTATTATTATTATTATTATTATTATTAAAGGCACATGTCATTAGCCAAACTGGAGGCATCCGTGTGTAATATTAAAGTATAGTCAGAAAACCACAGAACCAAAATATTAATGTTGGATTGTTGGAGATGAAAGGACAAAGAACACAGGATGAGCACCGAGTCTTGTGTTAGGAAACACTACTCTGGATATACAAACTTTGGGAGAAGAAATATAATCTCCCTGAAAATGTGCTTATTTGTAGAAAAGCAACAAAGTAAACTGACATGGATTTGCCCTTGTGAAGAGTCCAAAGTGCCACATAGCTCTCTCCTGCTCTTTTTACAAAAACAGTTTTCACTCCACGTGGGCCAGGAATGTGGACTGGGTTTCCTGCCAAGTGAGGTTACACACCCAACCACCCTGCCACACATCCAGCCTCAGCCACTATGAGGTGGGGTATAGTCTGCAACAGCCACTGCTCAGGTAGCTATAGTCTCACTTCTAGCTGAGTATTTCCTAGTGGTAATCTATGGGAAGGGATCGAAAAAGTCCATCTGGGTTTTCAGAGGCATCAGCATTTGCCTCATTAATTTGCTTATCTGGATTTGAAAAAGAGTGAAATTAATGGAGCTCTTAAAAGCTGCATTAAAGTTCAGCTGAGTCCTTTGGACAAAGTCAATAAACACAAAGTCTTTAGGGAACAATTTATCAAAGTCTGATAACTAACAGTATGAGCTGATAGTAACCATAAAGCACAGGTACCTTAACCACCCAAAGCACAGGCAAACAAAAAGCAATTTGGAAACCTCAAACACATCAGCAGTTTGGCTTCATTAGATACTTATTTATATCACAATGGCATGCATGTTCTTTTGTGTATTAGAGCAGGGGACAGAGTTACTTAAGTGAGAACAAAGAAAAGAAACAAAATTCAACACTGAAGTAGTGAACATTTCACCATGATGTCTCTGAAAAGCTAAGAACTGAAAACACCTCTATTCCTACTGTGTTTGGGGGAATGTGTTCCTGGTTTTGCATATTTTGTAAATAGACAAGATGAGATCCAAGGTTTATAATCTGTGCTTGTATCATTAGGCAGGATAACGATCTCTTCAGACACAATGGTGTTTTGACACTCAAATCTTACTCATCCAAGTTCCATGCAGAAAACTGGATGTTGTGATATCCCCCTTGCAGGGCTCCACTGAAGATTTTGCTCTTGCAGGTTTCAAACAACAAGATGCATCAAAATTCTTAGTTCTTGGCAGAGTTTGGTACGCAACAAGAGCTGCAGCTCTGCTGGGTTCCACCCTATGGAACATAAAATTTGTGCAATACTAAAGCTGCAAAGCCAATGGCTTCCTTCAACGACATGCTTTAAAAAACAGGTCCAGCAGGCTTCATTCAAGACTGCATCTAAGAGTTTTCAAATATTTAAGACCTAAAGGTATGTTCTTAGCTCTTATGCAAAACTCATCATCATCTCTACTGTCCATTTCCATGGAGCTTTGCCAATGCAATTGTAGCTCCAGCTGGGGCTCATGGTGTCACAGTTGCTGCTGGACTGGATCATGAAAGCCAGGATTCCTGGACCACAATCTGACATGAACAGAGGTGAGTGAACACAACATAGCAAAAATCTTGTTCGCTGAACTCTCAGCTAGAGTGTTGAGTCGGCTGTTGGATACGGTGATGGAGCAGTTTCATGGACACACATCTCTAAATTTGCAGGAAAAGCCCTGATGTCTGCACCTGTGTTCTCACTGATCTTGCCATTCACTTCTGGCATACCTTCACACTTTGCACATCAGAAACCTATAAAGAACAAAATCAGCTTTTTTATATCCATTCTTTGTTCAAGTTCAATGCAAAGAGTGGATTTTTAAAAATTTTGTTATGATAGATATATAAAACAAAGAAGATTTAAAGTGCTAATTTCTCAGATAAACACTTTACTTTTCAGATTGCTTCATAATGAACCACTTTAAGCAAGCTTAGGTATAAAGAAGCACAAAAGGATTTAGGAAGCTTGCTGGGATTCTAATGTGTATATGCAGACATTGCCTTTCAAGGGAAAAATAGTCATTATTTTCAGTGTTGCCTTACTTCTGCTACAGTCCTGCTCTCAATGCATTACTATGCAACTTGGCTGAACAAATGATTCCACCATCTATCCCACGATAGATTTAAAGGAATTGAGATGTTATGGTGAGACATGTTCTTCTGTCTGTGGCTTTAAGACGTGGAGGACTTATTCAAGCCCAGAATAAACAAATATGTCAGGAAGTCAGATGAGAGACCCCAGAGTCTTCACTAAAGAAGAAATAACAAAAATAATCTCCTTGTGCTTAGAGGGGAAACCAGGGGCCCACACTTTACAACCAGCTCACTACAGACTTTAGGAAGGAATGGGCTTTCCAGTAAAGGAATGAATCAGTTTCCAGACAAGTTCTGCTTGCTCAGTGGCTGGGGATTGACAATATATCTGTATTAACAGTGCTGGGAACTGCAAGTGTGATGTGAAAGGAAATATTATGATGTTATTGCAAGAGCTACATACTTATAGACTGCAAATTCCTGTAACATTCACTGGTAAGCCTGTTCTTCACATAGTGCAGACTCACAAAGCCTACATGCTTCCAGGGCTACAGTTGAAGCTCCAGAAAAACAGCTTTTTGGCCTGGTGACAGACAAAAGTATTTGTAAGATAATGCCAATATTTTTTTTCTTATGAACTTAATGCGTTCTTGAGAGTTCGAAAAATGAAGTTCCTATCAGGAAAATATAGCCTCTCTCATTATGTCCTCTTCATCAGCCCTTGGCTAACATACAGAAATTTTAGTAAGGGGATTAGACACTAAGAGACAGCAACTGTCTGAGTCCACAAACCTCTGCTGGGAAATAGGAATTGAAGTCTTCTGCTGTAGAGATTTCTTTAGCATTACAATGACTGTTCTCTAGGCGTTTCATTGAAATTGATTCCTGCCATCCACAGAAACTTGGCAACAATCCATGCTGTATGTTGATAAGAGTAAACAAAGCTGAAGTTTGTTTATTTTTTTAATCTTTTGGACAGAGGTAGAGTCAACCAGTTCACATTACCAGTGAATTTCAAGCTTTTCCTCTAAACTCTGGGATGTGAAGACATGGGTTCAATATATTTCTAATCAGAAACAACATAAACAAGTTTGGGGATCACTGGGAAGGCATTCAGTATCCCAACATATTTCTACACTGCATCTCCCAAAGGCAATGAGCAGACCTGCCTCAACCTCATTGCCTGAGTGCATGGTGGCCCTAAGCCACTGCTGGTTCCTCTAGTGGTGGCCAATTCCAATAGGAATGCCCCACTCACACCTATTAGGCTCAGCTGGTTACAGAGGAAGTGCAGGGTATAAATTTGCAAATTCACCTCCCGGTTCTGAACCTATTTCAGAGCCCTCAAAATCTTGGAATAGTTTGTGGAATCATTTGTTTGTCTCACGGATCACAGTGCAACAGCCTCTTAAAAGCCAGGCCAGAACAACAGAAGAAGAAAGGATTGGAGCTGTGCAGTAAGAGTTGAGACCCCAGCAAACCCCTGAGTTCAAGGCATGTGGAAAGCCTGCCTGGCACTCAAAATTCTGAAAGCTGGAATTCAACATGGGCATTTGGAACTTAATTGATGAGCTCCTGGGGCAGGAATCTGCCTTTATTTTATTCTGTACAGTACAACACATTTTTATACATTGACAGATGCATTTTACTATGCCAATAAAGCCTTCAGACTCTGCTGTTAAGACTCTGTGATTTTCACAGAAGGTGGATGAATTAAATTAATGTTTGCAGAGTTCCTGCACTAAAGATCCATGGCAAAATGCATCCTAACATCTCACACCCAATAAACTGTATTTCCTCACTATCTCCCTCTAATCCTCCATATCACAATGTCCAGTCCACAACTTCTGCTCCTCCAGTTAGATCATTTGGAGTGCCTACATTTGCTTTCCATAGGATCAGCTGATTTTTTCCACCAGAAGCTAGAAAGGATTTACCTCATTAGTAAAGAGCTGGTGGAATGACAGGTTTCTAATAATTTGTTTGAGTTCCAGTGAAGCCAGGTTCTGACCCGGCCTGAGTTGTAAGAAGAGCAGCGCATATAGAAGAGTACAGAAGAAACCAGGTAAGTGTGGTGGGCATGTTGGTATGCAGTCATGACTCATGTGCTCATAGATAAATGTCCTGGGAGACCACAGACATACACATTATTTTTCCAGAGCTTATTGCAGTCACCAGCACCCGACTCTTCCAAGAGCATTCAGCAGCATGATCATTTTAGTCCTCCTATTCACTCACCACAACTAAAGACAGATGAACTTTCAAAAGACATCACTGCTTGCAACATAATTACCCTGAATATGTTTTTTTACTGTCAATTCAACACAATGGATTTCCTTGTGTCAGATAAAAGCTGAAGCATTTTTTTATTTCTGGGTAACAAGCAGCCACTTTGCTACAGAGGCTCGCACTGGTCTCTGCGGATCAAAGAAAGGTCACTTCTGCCCAGTCACATCAAGAGACCTAAGAAGTGAGGCAACACCAGGAGCTGCTCCTGAAAACTGAGCATCCACCCAAATATGTGCTGACTGTAAGGTCTAAGGCCTCAAAAAGCATCCTAAAATCTAACCTTTGCCAGTAAGGAAATTTACTTCCAACCATAACAATGGATTCATTTAGTAATGTGCTTCATCAAATGCCAGGCAGCAGGTGGAAATAGGTCAGGGCTCAGAGGAAAAGCTCTCAGAAAACAACCAAAGTACTTTTAAGTGAAAAAGTCCACAGAGGTTTGTGTTTTCTCTCTCCTCTCCCCCAGTCCTGTTTGTCATGGTTTGGGCTCACAGGGTCATCTCCCAGAAAAGACTTGAAAAAACCTTTCACCAAAATCTCTTTTCAAATCAAGTGAATTCTCTCAAGATAATGTCCGGGTTTTTTTCATTTCTGGATAAATAAAAATAATTTCAGAACTGGAGGGCAGTTTGCTTTATTTCTACATAGCTGAGAAGTTGAGATTTATTTGATCTGATCTCCAAGTGAAGTGTAGAGGGAAAACAGGATACTGTATCTGGCAGCAAATACGTGGCAGTCACACAAAGTAAACTCTTGATATATCTGTAGTCTCTTCTTTGGCTTATCCCTGATTCAGTTTAAGGCTCTGGAAAAAGCTACCAAACCTCTTCATGTGAAGTGTGAGATGGAACTTATTAGTCATAGCAATTTGCTTTGCTTCTTATGGGATGCTGGCACATCGTACAGCATACTGAAAAAAACAAACCTAGAATCCTGAGTCTCTTAGTCCTCCTTGGAGTTACCAGGGAGAAGAGAGTTCCAGGTTAGTTTAACACATGAAGGAAAGCATGAAGAGAAGTCGAACTTGCAAAGCTTTAGGGTTTGGCTTTTGACAATCTTTTTTGGTTTTGTTATCTTCAGCCCATAGTACACAAATACATTTGCCATAAACCCATTAAATCTGAGGCATGAGAATGATGGTTCCAGATTGTACAGGGGATGTAATTCTAAAAGGGTGCATCTAGAAAACCAGAGGTACTTCCAATGTCTCCTCCAGGCATCATTTTTCTTGCACCTTTTTCTTATTATATTTTAGTTCCCAGATGACAAGACGCTATTCACTGAGAAAAATACTCATCTATGGCTATTTATATTTTCAAAAATCAGACAGTGTCCCCCCTGTTCCTTCTACCTCATTCTAGACAGATGAAAAAAATCTTATTTTATGCAGACAGAACATATACATAGATGTCCCACATACTCACACATCCCATAATTTTTTGGCAAAAGTGACAGATTTCAGGGTATTTGTCAGACACCTAAAAACACTACCAAGGCATGGGGGGCTTGAAAGAAGCAGCAGGATGAACCAGGAGTTCCCTTCTCAGCCAAACAGCCAGAGCCTGTTTGGATCCCACAGGAGGTGTCCATATTGTCTGGCTGCAGGGCAGCTTGGCCACCATGTGTTAGTTTGGGCCTCTCTTCCCTCTTCAGGACAGCTCAGGTGAGCCACGGCCAACAGCTCTTACCTCAGCAAGGGCTGCAGGGAGTCCAGTCCCTTCTCTGTTCCTCAGGAACAGGTCCCCAAGTCCGTGCCTGTGCCTCACAGCTGCTCCCCATGCCCTGCCCATGGGGTGCCCTCCTCTCTTCTCCTCTCTCCTCCCCCCGCAGCTGTGGGGCCAGAATATTTTCTGTCCAAACACCATGAAATAACCTGCATATCCCCATGGGCTGAAATCTCGTGCAGAGACAGTGTTGCCCTGGAGTAGGGCAGAATGACCTTTTTTGCAGGACAGGAGGGTCAGGGCAGGGTTAGTGTCGTGTGAAGCCGTGGTTTGCTTGAAAGGAGTGCTTGAAACCAGCTCTGTTTCCCTCCCTCCCTGCCCAGTTCAGCGCACTCCATGTCAGCTCTGGTGTGTGGTGCACTGCTAGCAGTTCCACCCTACCCAGGCTGACAAAAATAGCCAGAGACATGTTTTCCTTCTTTTTAAATTCCTTTTTGTTTCAAATGTGGGGTGAAACACCTGGTATGACAGGGTGTTCTTTGTAGGGCAAAGTAAGGTAAAATTGCAAGTCATGAGGCTGAGCTGGGCCAACTTAGCAAGAAGCTGCTTCAGACACACCAGCGGGACCTTCACCACAAGCCCATTTCTCACAGTAAGATTACATCCATCATACTGCACATCTACATATTTTAGAGTGAAAAAAGGGCCAAACCAAACTTCAGAGAGATTTGGGTTTCCTCGGTTTCAAGTTATTTAGTAAAAATGAAAAAAAACTTGCAAGTTTTCATTTGGCTTTGTTGACCATTCTTTTTAGCTTCCTGCCTTTTTTTCCCCATTTTCCTTTAAAGGATAGGCGAATATTTTTTGAGACAGCTCACTTAGCTGGAAAGTAAAGGAAGAGTCAGTGAGAAATTGTAAGTTAAATGGAAAAAATATTTTTGGAAACTTTAGGGAAAACACTTCTAAATGCTGATCACTCTTTAAAGTGAATTCCTTTAGCTAATTACCTTAATTCTTTTCCTGAGTTATGAAGCAAATGCAGAAACAGATGGACAGAGGATTGTACTTAGCTGTATCTAGCATTTCTCTGTAAATTCTTAGCCCTCAGTTCCTGCATCTCCTTCCTTTTCCTCGGTTAAAATGATGCTGAAGGGGATATCAGACTAAATTGACAGCTCTGCTGAGAGAGCGACCACAGCCTATGCAGGAATAAGTATGGTGCATAACCAGGGGCTTTCTTATGTAGTTCTTAGCTCAGAGAAGATGAAGCAGATTAGACCTAGGAAAGAGACTCTGTAGAGTCTGTAGAGATGTTAGTCCTCACACACTTCAGAGTAGCCCATGAAGAGATGTATACCCTTGCTCCAACCTGGAACAGCCCCTTGGGTATGCTTATATTGAGGGCCACATTTTGCAGTTTTCTAGGAAGCAGAGCAGAGAGCCAGAATCAGCATCCCTAAATTCCAAAATGACTGTAGAGATATTCCAGTACCTCAGGAAGCTCTATCCTCCATAGCGTCCCAAGAAACAACAAATAAATGCTACCACGGCCTAGTGGAGGCTCACTCCTGACATCCTTTTTCAAGGAAGAAATTTAAGAAGGCAGAATTCTCTTGTATGACTTTCCTTGTCTCCCAGTTGTCTCAACACATTTTTGTTCTTCCTGACAGAAAAAAAAAAATCACTGACCCATCTGTCAGTGCCATCTCTGCTCCAGTGAGCTGCTTCATGCATTTGTTCACAGAGGGCTGAATAATGGATCAGCGCCAAAGTCCTAATCAAGAGAAAAGCTACTAGTAGTTACAGCTCCTCAGCATTATACATGTTTCTGAGTGTGACTGATTAAGACTGTTGTTTGGAACAGGGGAACTGTGTCAGAGGTGCCACATCCCATAAATTAGTTTAAGCTGAGGTAATGTATGCGCCAACATACAGCAATACGTCTGCTAGCTCAACAAGTTTGGCAAGCAAATGTCTGGGAAAACAAGACCATTTTCAGGCACTTAATCCAGCTAAGACAGAGTGGCACAACTGAGGAGACCCTTACAGGAAAAAACTTTGTATTTTATTTATTTTTTAAGGGGAAAGAAAATATCTTAGAAAAAAATGCCCGTTAAGTTAGACAGGAAGAACAGTCTAGTTCTCAAAGCAAGGCATGTGCCGCTAGGGACTCGGGAGTTTTAATCCGTCCCCTCTGCAACCTCTGTAGTGGTCTACAGAAAAGTCATTTAATTCTAGTCCAGACAGTGAACTTTGTATGCTGCTGAGCAGATTAGTCATACAAGTGTGTTCCTTTCTGTGGGACTACTCATGTGAGGAAGTTTTCAATGGGGAGAGGTGGAGCAAATCTGGCCCTCTGTATGGAGTCACACAGAGGGAGAAAAAGCTACCACAAGTTTTAATTGGTCTGACCTCCTTGGAGGAAAAACTATCTACATTAATGCTGGAAAAAAATCTAAGAAAATTAAGGGACCTTTCTGATAGGAAGATCGGTTAATCAGAACAGCAGTCTTTTAAGTAACAGAAGCTTTGTTGACTGTTTCAAATACAATTAACTGGACTAAGGAATTGCAAATGCAAGGAATCAAATAAACACATTTCACCAGAAATATTGAGAAAAAGAGTGGGTAGGACTTTTGTGTTTGTAGCACCCATCACTTCTTACAGCAGGTGACTGAGACACCATACTTGCTGGCAATGCAGCCAGAGGAATAAACCCGACCAAAAGTCACCTAGAAATGTCATTTTTCTTTTAAACCAGGGTTGGAGTGTAGTTTTGTAGGCTTGTGGTACCTCAAATAGAACTAGACCCTCTCAAAATTTACTTTAGTTATTTAGCAAGGGGAGGTAATATTTTCTGTGCCTAAAGCTCTGTTCCACTGAATCTTTTCCAGCAACTGACTGTTGTGAGTCAGGTGCAAGAAGTTAACAAATTATTAGTGATCTGAACTGAAACGGAACAGGAACTATTTCGGTTCCAGATTAACCTGAACTGGAAAGGAGGTGCAAAAGCAACTTGCTTGACCTCCTGATGTGACAACATCTTTGCTGATGCTACAATTTCCTAATCACATTGATATACCTGAGGAGAAATCTGATGTGAAGCAATCATAGGAAACCATGTTTTATTCAGAATTTATAATCTTTCTGTTGCTGTCAGTAGATTATCTGTGTCTTCACTACTTGTCTTTCTTGCAAAGGATCCCCAAATTAAACATTGTGAATCCAGGAAGACAGTGTTTTGTTCTTCTGTAAGAAAAGTAAGATACCATACAGAGAATTCAAAGCAGGTTGGGAAGTAGGATGTGGGAATCCTAGTGTCAAACTAATCTTCTGCCCTACCCTACCTTTACAGTTCAGTAAAGTGCTGGTGTTCTAGGTACTTGTAAAAGACCTGCAATGTTGTCCTCCTTAAGGAGCACAACAGGCAGGTCCTGAGTAATTCAGCCTTCAAGAACACTGTTTTCAAGAGCATATCTTCCTCAGCCGGGCAATACTCAGCTGTATTTTGTGCCATGTACAGGTAGAGGTTCAATTCTTTCTTCTTCCCTGACCCCTCAGATTATGAATATTACATAGATTTTCTGGATTGTGATTTCTCAGTAGTTTAGACCTGAGCTGGGCTGCAAAAATGTGTTTTTTGTGCCAGAACAGGAAAGTGTGTGAGTGAAACACTACATGGCTCTGCATCCCAGTTATACCTTGCATAAGACTGATGTTACTGTGGTATTACCAGGCCTTGATTATGACACCTGGATGACTCACTACCAATATTCTCATAGAGAAGTTGGGGAGAAGAACATGTGAAACTCGTCAATTAATTCATTGCTTTGTGCTGTGGACGATAAAAGCTGTTAGCTCACTTAGAAGTTAAGTGTACTGGAGGGCATGTATCGTAGTTTATTCATTCTTTCCATACCAGAGAGGCCTCTGTCTGAGCAGAGCTTAGTCCGTTTTCCATCTGGAAATATTCCCCTTTTAGAAGCCCATGACCTGGGAGGGTGGTTGTTCTCATTTGGGAGGAAAGAAAACCTCCATGAATTCCAAGGACTTAGTGTCACTGATTGTGTTACATTATCCAGAATCAAAGAGCTTAATGACCACTTACACTAAAGCCTTTAGCAGTGCTCAGGCAGAAAATTGTACTGTCTCCTGTTCTCATGTTCCTGCAGTCTTACATTTTCAAGAGCTTTAAAGTGCCTGGGAGAGGCAGAAGGGCACAAAGATGATGCAGTTTTTAAAAGCCTGTGTACAAAGGATAGCAGAGAAAGCCTCAACCCAGGTTCAGGCCTTGCCCCTAGAGAGTTATGTTGGCACTGTCCAGGTACCAAAACTACTTCAGAAACAGTTTAATGTGGAAATCTAGTTGGGCTAATTGACCTTGCTGAGAAGATGAAACACTTTCATACATGGGACTGGCTCACATTTCTCTCCAAAATACTATTCTTGAGGCATGCTTGTGCATCATGTGGCAGAAATTATATTGGGTTATTCAGTCCAAACTCAGATGGGGCATGAGGGACCTCATACCTTGTAAATATTAAGTCATAGAAAGACCACACATCCATCCAGCATATTCAGATATGCAGCATGTAATTAACACGTTACAGGAGACTGAGACTTACAAATGGAAAGGCAATTGCTGGACAGCCTGAAGAACAGGACTGTGCTTAGCAGTCAGAAGTGTTAGGCCTGCTTGGAATTTGTAAAGGAAAACGAGTTAAAGTAGAGGGCAACAACTGTGTGTTTTGTGCAGCACTTGGCTGTGCTGCCAGTGAAAGGAAAAACAGACTCAAGTTCATAAGCACTTCATGATCCCTTGCTTTGTTTTCCCTTCCCTCACCCTAACACCTTTCAAACTACCTTATTAATATAAACCACTCATTCATTACACAGAGGTTTAGTATTTGCAGGAGTTTTAGGGAGGAGTAATGGTTACACAATGGCATCTACAGCTGTTCTACATTTATTTATGCAGCAGTGTTTTCAAGTCTCTTGCCCAAAATCCAAACAGACGCCCTCTCAGGGAATGCAGTGTCTAAAGAATGCACACATGCAAGGCTGTCTGAAATTTTAAGTGCAGAAAGATCAGGAAGTTCAGACTGAAGGTTCGCAGAGCAGCTCTAACTCCTTCTCCCTGGGTGTATCACGTTGTTATAATAGGGTCTTTCATTACATAATCATGCAGGATGGGCAGCTCAGCTTGCTGTTTGACATGTAGAACCATCTTACACACTGCAAAGGGCTTCAACTCCTTTGCTGTCACCTCAAAAGAACTTCTTTATTATCTTTAATACTTCTTTACTACCTTTTGGAATCATTAGGAGTGCTAATAATGTTCTGAAAACCTTAAGAATTAGTTACAAGGGAGCCTGCACGTTTAAAGTAAGGACATAAATTCAACAAGGTGCTAAGTACATTCATATCTTGAAGAACAGTGGCGGACTCATTGTTTAATGCACTCAGTTGAGGTACATCTTTTAACAGTGCTCAGGTGAGTAAGAGGACCCCACATATGAAGGAGGGGATTGATTCCAAGTTGTCCTAATGGATGCACTGCTGTACAGAAGTCAATAAAATAGTTTGTCATGAATCACTTTTAGAGCTGACAAAATAATGTCAACAACTATTTTAAAAATGAGTTTGATGAGTTCATGAAGAGTGAAAAACTAGGGGATAACATAAAAACCCCCAGATTTAGAGAGTCTGCAAATCTTACCCATCACTATGGGCCTCTTTTTTCCTCTATACTCATTTGGTTTATGCATCAGTGACCCAGTTCTATAACAGCAGTTCAGGTGTTACTGCCATGTCCCAGCAATTCTGGATTAGTCACCAGGGCTGATGCTTTGTAAGAGAATTCAAAAGCTCTCATAAAAATGTGAATCATTTTATGTTGTACACCAAACAAAGCAAGCTTCTGCCTCTGCAGACAGCTTCAGTGGGTCTGACTGATTCACCTGGCATGTACAGAATGTACAGAATAATTATAGAAAGGCTTGAGTGCGAAAAAGATGCTTTGTTTTTCCACATGGTTAATGTATGTGCTCATCTGGGAAAGCACTCTGCCTCAGCTTAAAATATGCCAAAGAGGCCAGAGCATTAAAAACAACAAAAATACAATGAAAAGGGATACTCTCCATATCAGTGTCAGTGGGTAAGCCATCAGCTTTGATAAAAGCAAATCCCTGATCTTGAGTGGAACTTAACACAGTTTTGTTCCAGATTCAGATGTTGAACCTTTTCTTCCCCATGCGAATGTAACAGTGCTTTGATCAAGCATGAATTGTAAATGCAATACAATGGATGTAAAGCCAGATTGGATCTAATTACAAACTTCCCACATCCTCTCCTAGCTGTGGAGTGTTCAGGTACTGGCTTTACCTCTCCTCTCCCATCTCTCAGTGCTAAAATGTCTTGTCCTCAAAGACATTCCAGCACAAAAGAAAATAAGATAAACTGAATCAGAGGGAATGTTAGTCTACTACAGAATGATATACTAATTTTACAGTACACTACATCTCAAGCACTAAGCCAGGATTAATTTATAATAGTTGCTGATTAAAAAAGTGAGAAGGACCAGACCTTACATTGCACAAAACAAGTGAACAAATGACTGATGCCAGCCAGATGCTGGAGCAAGTGTCTACCTCTCCCATTAACATATGCTGCCTCAGACTTTCCAGGAAGCCTTCTCTAATGGCACTGCTATGGCAAAACAAATGCTTGGTTTATTCAGTCACCAACACCATACTCCTAGGATCTGTGGGGCGCATTCCTTACCTTCAGGATTCCTTGCAATATTTTCAGCAGTTAAGCACTGCATCATGAAGAATTTGTAGGCAGAGCTAAGATTCCAGATTTATGTTTGCATGTAACGATGTGATTCTGCCCAAAGCAGTATGTGCTTAATCCTAGCCCAGCTGCTTCATTGCATCTCATTTACCAGAAATCAGTGTTGAGGAAAATTTAGTTTCAAGATAATATGCAACAAATATATGTTGCATATTGCTCATTGTACGTGTTGCAAAGGGATGTCAACCTTTTGACTGGATGTGTCATAGTCTCTCCTTTGCTGAAGGCTTTGAGTCAGGAAGATTTTCTTGAAGGTAAGTGCTAGCTAGTAGAGTTAAGAATTATTGTGAGATAAGACAAGTAATGACCATAGAATTTTTTCTCTGCAAAACATCTGTTTACATAGATAGCAACTCACTGGTTGCACAGAATCCTGAGACTCTACAAAGGTCCACACAAACCTACATATTCCCACAAAAATACTGTATATACCAGTGTGACAGCTATTGATGAAGCATTTGTGTGCAGGATATTGGGGAAAATATTGATCAAACATCTTTGTTCTGACTAGATTGCTGTGATTAAATTTTACCTTTTTAATGATACTTTATTCCCTAACTCACTTAGGCCAACAGGCCATTTTAGCAATCCAGAAAAGTCACAAAATGTGATTAGAACTTGGTACAATAGAAATGTCCTTTATTTCCAGAAGAAAGAAGGGGAAAAGGAGAAGGGGGAAAAGAGAAATTCAGTGAGTTGGTAGAAGTGTCTCTTGGTTGAATTACTGAAGTATGATATAATGCACCTTGGCTCTCCCTCCCAATTTGGGAGCAGTTCAGGCTGCTGTTCCAGCCTGCAAATATGCAGGGCAGGTACCATGAAGGCATACCTGAGCTTATACCCAGGGAGAGGTTTTGGCTGAGGTCAGGGCTATGATACAGACTCCACTGCAGTGTTTCCTTGTTAATCAGGGTAAATCAATCGTGGTGATTGGAGCTGTGGAACAGCAATCAGGTCCAGATTATAACTCAGAAAAGGTGAAAGCCTGTCTACTTCTTCCTGGCTTTCCTTTCCCAAGCAATTTTAAATATACATTAAAATAAACACCAAAAGCGAACACTTTGTCTGTAAAGCCTGTCTAACCACCACTTGGTAAGGCAGGGGCCTGTATCACCTTGGCCAGGAGCCTTCTTTGACAGATCCCATTTTTATTCACACGAATATTCCAGGGTTCTGTAGTTAAATCCATAATAATTCAGGGGGAGTTTTTCCAGTGGTTACATTAGGATTCGCACTGAGGAGTAAGTGCATTCCTTTTAAGTTTTGTTTAACACTAGTTTAACAGCTTTCCATATGTTCCTTCCCCACTATGAGAGCTGCACAGAAGCAGTGTAAATCCATCTCAATGCTACTGTAAGTCTAGCTTTAGGCTTCAGTCATCTATAGATTGCACAGCGTGCCTTGTTGCAGAACAAGCTGCAGTTAGAGCTGTTAGTGCTTGTTTTGAAACAGGTGTTCACTACAGTAACAGGGAGTACAAAACAATCAAAGATAATTCGGGACTAACCAAGTTTTGGTTATCACAGATTAGAGAAGACTCCCTATGTTAGTAGTAATTCCTCTCATCCCTCCTTCCTTTTGATAAAATGTTCCTGTAATCTATTTTTTCATGGTGCTTCTGAAAACAACTGGGTGTTTCCAATGTTTCCACTTTTCCAATGGAGCATGGTTAAGAGACTTGGCTGCAGGAAACCTTCATCACCTTGGCCTTTGGCTAAATGAACAGCATTGAGAAGCTGACTCAGGCATTAGCCTTTTCAGACAATAAAGATAATATGCTGTCAGAAACTAGAAGCTCTGAAGGAGCAAATAAAAGAGAAAAAAGCCATCAAGGCTGGATAACAGACACACCAAAAGTCTTGATGGGACCAAAGGACAGAATGGATGAACTGCAAATGAAACAATGGGCTTCTTTTATGCATGAAAATTTCTGTGATGGATGACTAGAAGACTTGAGTATTGCATTACCTACTCATTTCCTAAGACTTAAAAATGTGTTTATTATGTCAGAATGAGAAATAATGCATTGAACTTTATAGAAGCATTATATGAATCAATGGCACACATTTGCCTGTAATACTGTATTCACCTCTAAAAGAGCCACAGAGGACTTACCAGAGTTAAGTAACAAATGTGACTAGGAGCAGTAAGTTTTTGTACAGGGGAGACTGAGGCTATTGAGGCCAGAATTAAGATGCTTAAGAAAAACCAGGAAATTATCCAAAACCATTACATTATTACTGAATACTGGATAACTGCCACAGAGGCTGTGTAAATCTGTAGCATCAGTTTTGAGTACCATGGAGTTAATCTTATTGCTGTCACATATGTGCAGTAATTTTGATGGGGAAACTTAGCCCAGATTAACATCAAACTGAAAAGGTGAGTAATATGCTGTAAAGTCCAGTTCACATCTCAGAGAGAAGAAAAGAAGAACCCAGGCAGCCACTACGACAGTCGCTGTAGCCAGGAATTTGGTAGCATACAGAAAGGAAATGAAAATTTCATAGGGGAAAAAAACCCACACAGAGGCAGAGGGAGTGACTGAGAGAATATACTATAAGGTATATTGTGCTAGGCGCAACTAATCCCTCAGCAGTGGAGGGAAAAGGGTGGAAGGACATAATTTCAAGTGACAGCGAGTATTTAGTCTTGACTAATGATATGTAGCAGCTTTCCTGAAGCAATTAATAGGGGTAATATATGGATACAAAGTATCAGAATAGGTTTAACTAATTCTATGTGTCATTTCTTAAATTTTTGGAAATAAAAAATTGCTTACAGAAGACAGAATGAAATACAACAAATGATGAAAGAAACGCACTTCCCGAATGGACTGCCATTGATTTCACATGTTATTTTGAAAGAAGTAAAATAAGCTAAAATTAAAGACAATGTGATAATTGTTGAAATCAGGTAAGTCCAATTCTGTCTTCAGTTACACCAGTTATTAATTTATTGTTATCTTCTTGTTGCTTTCTCCTGTGGTACAGGTATGACTGGAAAATAAATGCATCCAGCAAACCTTGTTTCTTGTCACACTTCTCAGTAGATGTTTTACAAACTTAACCAGCAAAAGGAAGAGCCACTGCAGGACGCAGAAGAGAAAATAAAGCCTCTTTTGGAACAGCTCACTGACAGCAGTGGAACAAGTTCAGCTGTAAATCAAAGGGGAATCCTCACTATAAAATGAAGCAGTGTTCTACTGCCCAAGCACAGCTGAAAGGGACTATTTTATGGTACATTGCAACGTAACTAGAGATGCTTAAGAAAAACCGTCACCCTATTTATAGCAACAGCCTTGAATATTGTGGTCCAAATTCTCTCATTTGTTGCATGTGCACAATGATTTTTAGGGCTTTAATTTGGGGAGATTTGGCCGAAAATAAGATTAAATGGATAACTTGATAATTTTGCCTTCTGCACAAAATAAATTTGCTCACTGCAAAGCAGCTGCCTTTCAAATGCCTTCACAGTTTAGGAGACATTCAGTAGTCTAATTCCTTGCCAGTGAAGTCAGGCTGTAACCATGGCAGCTGGGAGTGTAAACCTTCGATGTATGAAAAACGTGCAGGCTGATAAAGCAGATTGTTGTACAGGTCCATATGTGCTGTGCCTGTGTGTACATTAAGCATGAAAGCATGTGGCTTTAGGGTGGGAGCAAGGCAGAGGAGAACAGCCCAGCAAAAACTTCACCAGAGCAACTCTGGGTAAGCTGCCAGCTGAATCCCAGCACTGCAGGAACCCTAAGGACACTGCTGTGAATAGGATGAGGGTCACAAGGCAAGGAGGCAGACGGGATGGGAAGGGATAATCCAGCAAAGGAACTTCACCCAGTGCAGACAGGCTCTGGCATAATCCAGCAGTAATGTCCCTCAAGGGGAAAAGCACAAATGCCATCCTGACCTTGGTCTAAACACTGCATTTGTTGCACAAATAGCACAGAAGATGGCTGTTTTGCTCCAGTGAATGCAGGGTCTGGGGCCCAGGAACTGGCAGCACACCTATCTACAGAAAAGGGGAAAGGGACAGTCTCCCTTTAATAATTTTTAGTCTGGCATTATTTCAAGCTTTTCTTCATCCTTTTCCAGGGAAACTGGAGCCTTCGTTCCTTCCTTTCATTAAAATAAATGAATGTATGATTGATGATCCTGGAGCCTGATATCTTCCACATGTTAAAAGATTAGCTATAGCAGTGGCTACTGCCAACAGCACATGCTGATGTGTTGCAACCCTAATCTCCAGGGTGCTTTTTGAGGGCAAGAAGCCCATTTCCATGGCCTAGTCAGCCACTGGCCTCTTTAATTTTGTGAAGGTACAAGCACAGCAGTGATTTTGTAAAGATGGGTCTTCACCTACCAGAAAACAAGTTGTGACCCACCTGCTCATCCCAGTGAAGCTGCTGAGTGAGTAGGGAGCAGTGACAAAGTGATTTGCACAATAGTAGGTGCAGCAAAGCACAGGCAAAATTGAGGTCAAAATCCACAGAGCAATTAAAACCTTTCCTCTTACCATCCAGGCACACTGGTATGCTTTAAGAATGAGCGGTTCCTCCAGAGTGCCTTTTGGAGAGGGTACTGAACTGAATCTGAACAGAAAACCATTTTGAGCTACTATTTTTTTTCATCTTAGACCACACAGGAAATGATTATGATGATTCTGCTGAAGCTGAGCCAGGATGAGCAAACATTGACTTTTCTGGTTCAGAATAACAGAACAGGACTTGACAACTTCACCAGGGACCTTTCTGCATGAGAACAGCTTGTTTCTAGCAGGCCCTGAACCTCACAGCTTTAGGCATTCATCAGCTTTCCCATCTGCTTCACTCAAATGTGCACCATGATGCTGCTTTGTTCTGCAGGCCTTTGCAGCAGGCTGTTCACCACAGCAACTTTTTCCTCTGTCTGAATTGATGGTCCTCACTGGAGAAACCTGCCAAATTTTTTATTCCTGTCTGAAATGTCCTGTAAGACTGCTGAGATTCTTCTGTGTCTGCTCCTTCCAGTTCAAGCACCTGGATACAGCCTTGAGTGCTGCTTAGATCCCAGGTATAGATATGTATGTTCCTGCACTGTACAGGCATAGGTTTATCAGGGAAGGCAGAGAAGCTCCTAGTCTTTTGACACTGGTGAGCCAGATTTTCCTTGCCCTGATGAAATACTGTAACTTTCCTCTGTTGTGCTACAGCTTAGCTCCATTTTTTTTCTGCTAAAAAAGTTGGATTTAGAAAGGTACAGAGAAACAGTCATGCAGTAGTGCCAGAAATGTAAGTAGTACTGCAGCCCTAGCAGAGAAGCAGATGGACAAATTCTTCTCTATCTTGAGGCTTGGCATGTAAAGCCATCCTCATTGCAATGATGGCCCCCAACCTTTGTTGATACACTGATAACACCAGTGCAAGACAACATCTCTGTGAACATCATGCTATTTTGCCACACACATACTGTGTCATCTATATCCTGAGGTCCAGAGCAGCCCCAGTGGGGCCTGCTTGGGCCACAATGACTTCTTGGGCTTGCCTTCATCCAGCCAGACAGAATTTCTGACGATGAAGAAGACTAGAGGACCACAGTAAACCACAGGATGGAATCCATCCAGCTGCCCAAACCAGAATTATCCTTATATTCCCTATTTGTTTAGACCTGTGTCTTCTGTATGGCAGGAGATACTGCAGTAATCAGTGAGCCATCACTGAGAAGTCACCATAAACCATGGAGTTTTACACTGGGATGAGCAATAGCTCATAAGAGTTGTAAGAGTTGAAAGTTCTGGAAATGAAGCAACTTATAAATGGCGTGAAGCAACTCTGAATGGCTTAGTCTTAGATGTAGTTCCCAATTAACTACTCCTGAGGTATTTCCTTCCCATTCCCCTGCACAGAGAGGTTTTCTTTTAAGTAATCCCCATCTCTTCAAGTCAAATTTATTTTATAATGAGAATAAAATAGAAGCACAAAGCTATGTGCAACTGAAAAGACCAACAACTATGAGATTTGTTTACAGAATTATTTGATAAATAGTGAACTGCAAATTCAGTAGAGTACCAGCTTGCAACAGATATGCCCTTTACCAGCAAGAGCTGAGAAAGAACAATGACAAAAGGAGTCAAAGATGTGGATCTCCTGGACAGAGGGTTTCTGGCACAGCAGGGCAACATAAACAAGTGTGCTATATATAGGACTGGTCCTTAGGTGAATACCCAGATGTTAAAGATGACCTCAAACAGAACCCCTGTTCAGATACACAAAAAAATACATAGGATAGCTGTGTGGTTTGAAGCCTGGGCTGGATGCCAGAAGCTTCCAGTTTCCCTTTTTCTCAGTTCAGTGTATCCTGATGGCTCCCAGCCTTTGCTGACACACAGGCAGTGATAGTGAGGAAGTTATGATCTGCTGGGAAATCATGCACGGCTCTTTTTGTCTGCCAGTCGTGCCAGAGGCCCTAGGGACAGACCTTTGTCTCAGGCTGTGTGCTCCTCACAGCTGAGGCTGTGTATTGCTTTGGGCACATGCCCCCCCTCAGTGGGATATGTCTGCCAAAGTGGGCAGCTATGAAACATTTCCACACTCCCCCATGGCATGTTCTCCTGCCCCACACTAAGCATTAATGCACTCCTCAAATTTAAAGCATTAAACTTTGAAACTGAAAAGGAGAGGTTTTTTAATACTTTAGTTATGGGTCCTTTCTATGTTTATGGCCTAATATCTCCTATATTCTGATGCACTATTTTACTGTAAAAGTATTAGATACTTACATCTACATTAGATCAGGGAGGATTGGAGAGCTTTATGCAATATGTATTCTAAAACTGGCAGAAAATGTTTGGGGTTGGGGAAGAAAGTATGGATTCTGTGTTTTAGAAGTGATGATGTTGTGTCCTTGAGAGCTGAAAGAAATTAGGTCAAATTTTCCTCTTTAAATATCACTTCAAATGTTTTTCTGATGAATTGAATTAATTTTATTCTCATTCTTCTTTCTGCAAATCTCAAAAATAACTGAATTTGAACACAATTTATTCTGTCAGTTCTGAAACAGAAGCACACAACTCCAAAGACATGGACTAGGTAAATGCTATACTCTACATTTTCTTGGGGCAGGAGAAGGTGTTAGTATTTTTATAAAATAGTTGCATTTGCTTTGCCCAAAAATTGTAAGAAAAATAGTTACTTGGTGTCATGACTTTGTACGACTCTTTCCCCCTGCTTTCTCCCACTTTGGAAAAGCTAATTTCCACTCTATGAAAGGTCTGCTTGTGCAAACCCCTGCATAAGAGATAGCATGTCTGGTGAAACAAATAAAGCCTGCTTGCTTTCTGTCTCTTCTTCATAAAGGCATTACTTTGGACCTTTTTTTCTCTTGTTTTGCTCAAAACTTGTCGGAAAATAATTATCTTTGAGATTTCCATCAGGTTCAAAAGTTTACTCAGTGAAGATGGAAGCTATGGTTAGGAAAGCTAGACTGCTAACTCAGCTGAAAAAAAATCATCCTCCTTTTACTTCAAATGAAGAAAACATTATACTCCAGAATTTTTGACAGAAAAAAATTAGAGTGAGAGTAGGTTAGAAGCAATTTAGCCATTGTTTAAGCAGTGGGAACAAGATGATGAGGGCCTCCACGTTCATCCTGGTTTATTTATGTAATTTCTGATATGGACACAAATACTGCTGATATTGAGCCCAAAATCAGCATTCTTCCTCACAGACTTGTCTCATTCAGCTAAAGACTTTATGAAGAGATTAACAATTTAGCTCTGAATGCTGCATCCAAAGCAGAAATTCACTGTGAAGATGCCATTCTTAGTTCTGTAATTTCTTCATGATTTCACAAAAAATGATTTCTATTTATTTCAGTGCAAGTAAAGGCAATAAAACCGAAGGATGGGGTGATGTCTTCTTGTATGACTCAAAAATAGCTACACTTCTTTATTACAATAAAAATATTTCAAGCCACTGGAATGTATTGTAGTCTGGTTGCTTTGTGCATTTGGAATCATAAATAGCCAATATGTTCATTTTTAAAATAGCCTTCTATATTGTAGAGCTGATTTTTTTGCCTCCTAATAAAAAGTTAATTAAAGAGTGCTGCATACAGTTGGATTCATTTCATAACACAGCATGTGATGCACAGCTCTATCAAAAAAAACCAACCAAACAAACAAACAGAAAAAAACCCAAAAACCTCTGTTCTTTGTGTTCCTTTTTTTTTTTTTCTTGGTTTGCTTTAGCAAGGGAAATTTCATCATGTGAAATATGCACCAGGACAAATTCTGCCCTCAGCCCTTCCCACTGTTTCCCATCCAACCACATTCATTTAAAAGATGCGTGCCCATTCCACAAGGATGTTCCTTTCCAGCAAGCCAAACCTTCTGCTTTGGCACAAGCACAGTAGAAAACTGGGTGAGGAAGCCTAGAGCTGTGCTCTGATCTCACACCATTTGTTGCTTTGGAATATGTTCCCAAGAAACTCACTTGGCAGAGAAGAAGGAGACATTTCGTACCTCTGCCACATCCCAGGCTGATTCTCTCCCTCTGACCGGACTCAAAGGAGGACTCCACATCATAGGAAGATGCTGTCAAAAGATGCCACAAAACATGGCTGACATAATTTCCAACCTGCATGCTGTACCTAAGAGTAGATAGGAGCAGAGCAACAAGTTTCACTGAGTGCAGCAGCCCAATTCTCTACTAATATGTGCAAAAGACCTTTTTTCAGTGGAAGATTCATCACTCAACACAGGAGAAATTTAGGGTCCTCAGGGTAGAGCACAGAGAAATGTGTATGCAAAGGAAATAAAATATTTGTCTCACTGACATCTGCCAGCATTAGTGTTATAACTTAAGCCCCATGATTAGTTTGCTAAGTGGTTACAGTGTGACCTTCATATTTTTCAACCTTAGATGTCTAAGTTTGTAAGTCATAAATTTAAGAGAAAGAATTCTTTTTAAGAGCTCAAGATATTTTACAGAGGAAGAAACTGATGCTTGGTGAGATGTTGCAAATGTGGCGATCAATTTAGGCAGCAAGAGTGGGACAATTCTGAGAAGAAAAATCTGGTGGATTTCTTGAAGAGCAGTGTTATATTCTAATTGTTTTGAAACCAGAAAAAGGAAAATAGAAGAAAGATACTTTTTTTTTTTTCTCAGTAAACCCATCATAGGTCAATCAGTGCTTTCAGTAACACACACACACACACAAAAAGATCATCTGGTTCTTCATCAGCTGTGCAGTACATACTCTTCCAGTTACTGTCAGCTCCTAGCTCTTCAAAGGATTTAGTACTCTCTTTTTCACCCCTTCCAAAACAGAACAATAAGGACTGTAAAGACAAAAATTATTCATCTACATAGTACAGTTTCCTCAATAAAAACCAGCTGTTACTGCACAAAACAACAGCACAGCCATGGACTAGCTTGCTGCTTTGCAGTCCTGTGCTCTCAACAGTAAGAACCATATTGCTTTGTTTAAGCAGAATGCAACTCAGCATGAGCCACGAGATGAGAAAAATAGATAATGAAGACACAGCACCCTGCAGCCTTTTGCTGAGTTTTAATTCCAATGTGAACACTTGCACAGACTTAATTAGAAAATGACAGAGCACTGCTGCTAGAGAGAGACAGCTGACGCAAAGCATTCCAAGGTGCCTTGGACAAAGGTCAGTCAAAAACTCTATCATGCATAAACACCACAAATGCAAATTTCATAGTTTTTATAGAGTCAGATTTTCCACAAGAACACATGTGCTTTTAGTCATCTATTTGTTCACATGCTCAAGTGTGGTTGATACATCATTTGGCTAGGAGACCCTAAAGTAAACAACAGCTTGGGGGACTGAATCAATCTTGTTTCCTTGGTTTTTTTTTATATTTACCCTTTCTACAGAGTTATTTCTTCTTCAAGATAACTGCTTATTTACTAGAGGAAAAAAAAGTTTCAGATATCTGAAAGATTAGTAGAGACAGAGATTAAGCTAGGTGGGCTGGGAAAGGCTATCTCAATCCTGAAAAAAAACATAATTTTTAATGGAGGCTAAGCCAACTTATCTTGAATATGGAGATGTAAAATACAAGACCACTTGAGTAAACAGTGATGTCATCAAATGGCCACATGATATGTGCCAAGTGTCATTCTGAGGCCACAGCTGGTCATGAGATCAATAAATCCAAACGAAACCTGGAGGTCATTTATCCATGTTTCTGCAGCAAGAGAATTAATGCAAGGAGAGAATGTTACAAGAGCATTTTACATGTGTAGCCATTCAGCCACTAATTATGGATGAGACTATTGCTTCCACAAACAGCTAGCTACAGTGCCCTGCTGGGACTGGCAAAGCAGAGAGCTCGTTCTGCAGAATGGCTGCAGCCTGGCATCACAGTGTCAACATTTGGGGTTTCTCTGAGTAGAAGACAGCCTTCTGATCATGACAGATATTCCAGTTCTCTTAGAAACCACTGGAAATTGCCTCTGCTGCTGGGACCAGACTGTGGCCCGGGTGGCTGCATTCCACCTTCTGTGGGTAGCCTGGCCTCAGGTCCTTATTTATCTAAACCACCACAGTCTGGGATCCAGATAAAAGGTTTCAGTTTATTCTTATCTCTGTTATGAGAGGTAGGCTTAGTTTGATGTCCAAAAATGTCACCAATTTTGGTTTTGCTCTGCTAGTTCAGGCATGGGATGGCTTATACCAGTTTTCCTTTATGACTAAACCTCACTGGTCGGATGGGTGAGATAGTAACATCCCAATTTTAGTTAATTTCTGTTTATAAAACACAGATGAAACTGGTAGTGGCCTTTTACCTTAAATGATGCTAATTTTTGCAACTGAAGTGGTAGAGCTTGTCAAAAAGTACTTGAGGATCTGGCATTTCTGATGTTCTGAAATGAAAGCTATACAGTCTCTGTTTTTTACATTAAACTTACCAAGAATTTCAAACAGCAGAGAGTATGATAGAGTTTTTACTTTGCTTTTATGAAAAATACTCTAGTGATTTATTCTTTGTGATTTGCTGCAACATACGAAATCCTGTTGCAGTTTGCCTCTGTGCAAGCTCACTCAGAAGAAACCCACCAAGATTCAATTATCCATTAAAAGTGGAAGGGCTTATAACAGCAAAGTTTATCATAACAAATTTTATAAAGTGTGTAATAGAAAAAGCAAGAGGCGAGGGGCAAAATCCTTCTGATGCAGAATTTCAGTGTAGTCAGCTGAATTATGCCACAAAGCTCTATCCTCTTTAGAAAAGTTGCCTTATTCAGTGAGATGCTTCCCAGCATACCCAGTGGAAAAGTTGTTTTTGATGGGTTTTAACCAGTGGAGAAGTCATCCTTCGTGTGGCAGGCCCTCAGGACTTTGGTCAGCCACAGTTCTGAAGCCCATGCTTTCCCATGGTTAAATGATATAAATACCAAGTTTTAAAAAAGAGAAAAGTAGAGACAAGCTCTAGGTGCAGGGCTTAAATTTTCTATAAATATTCACCTAAATATAGTGCAGCTATTTCTAAAACACAGAACACAGATTTTAACAAATAGGCCTAACAACCAGAAAATCATTGGACTAAGCGTTGTAAAAAATTGTGCCCTGGCAAAATTTTCATTTTGTCATTTCCTACGGCTCTTAAAAAGTATTTCCAGTTTCTCAAAGATAATTTCTCTACTTCTGACAGGTTCTTTCACTGTTGACGTAGGCTACCACAGAAATGGCTATAAATAACCACGTTAAACACGGACAGGTTTACATCCGTAGAGCTCAACATGCTCAATAAAAGGAAGGAAAGAACAGATTTTCATCATCCAGATGTGGAAGATTCTTACCACACAGCAGACTTTAATATCAAGACAATAGATTTTACTGCAGCTAGCTCAAACCTCCTCTGCTGAGCACAATCTCTTATGAGAGCAGGCCAGTTTGTGTAGCAAAGCTCTGTTTATCACAGGCAAGGGCACTGCAGTCTGGCCAACTGGAATTAGTCTAAGCTGACACAGGTTTGTAGCAAAGACAAGTAGATGGATTCTTGAGATTGGCAGCAAAAATTCCTTAAGCCTAAGAAAAATTTTAAACTGAGAGTTTGATGGACATACAATTGGCTGTTGAATGAAGACAGTGGTTAAATAAAAAGTACAGATTACACTTGGATGTCCAGGGTGGGGCAATCACTTCTCTCTTTCCCACTGTAAAAGAGAATTGAGGAGACTACAGTGAATATGAAAGGCAGTGACTTAAAAACTACTGAAATTGTGGTTTTTCCTCACATTTTTCTGCTTTTGTCTCTCTGCAGTATCAGGTTTGGTGAATCTTTGGACCTAGTTAGATTGCTGTTGAAGGAGTTAGGAACACAGAGGAAGGTATTTCTCAGTGCAACTCTTTTACTTGCATAGGTCCTGTTAAAATGGGGAGAGGAATAGTGAAAACTCCTCTATGTTTCTTCCAACAGAAATATCTTCCTAATGCCTCACTTATTCACCATGAGTACTTAACTCTCCTTTGTTTTCCATCTCTGCTTAACATATCTGTATATCACACCGTTTCCTCAGCTGTATCAGCACCAGGAAACTGAACTTTCCCTCCCACTTGCAAACTGAATAGAATGAAGTCCTCGGGTCCACCTTTCCTCAGTGGTTGACCTGGCTGAGATACAGCTAAGTTGGTACCAGGCATAACCTTGGGTCATGACACACAGTCATGACCCAAGTCATATGTTCAGTCAACATACTGTGACAAGAAGCAGGAAATCTCTATATATCCCATTGGTTCTAGTTCACAGGCTTTTTCAACTTTCTTTCTCTCATATTAGTAACAGTAAGAATTACCACTTTACCCTCACAGACTTCATACCCTTATCCACCTTCCAGGAAAACAGTGTCATCCAAATCCATCCAAAGACTAAAAAGAGAACGGCAAAAAACACCTATTAACTTCTACAGAATGCAAAGCACTGGACTGCCTGACTTTGCTAAAACTTACTCATGTTATTTATCACCGGCTGGGGCCAATATTTTTTTGTGGAGCATTTGAGAAGGAGTTGTCATCCATAAGATCTGTCACTATAAGATACAGAAAGACTGCAGATTATAAATTGCGGTAATGGAATGACTCTGGTCTATCCTGTTTCATCCCAACAGGAGACAGTCTAGTTCAGATGGTCTGGTTCTTGCTTCCCAGTCAGCATTGTTCGTTTCCAGATTTCCACACAAGAACCCTTCTTTGGATGAAGTGCACTGAAATCCCCGGTGTTTGATAGCCAGTGTTAGAAGCTAGAATAGAGGGTGACCACAGTGACCACACTGTGAACTAAGGTGTGAACTGCATAGTGTAGGGCTGTAGCAACACACAGCAGAGGAGTCAGATCAGCTCGGGCTATAAAGCTGGCACGAGGCAAATGAGCCTGCTAGAATTGAAATCTTCCAGTCTTCTATACAGACATGGGTAGGACTCAAGGCAGACCAAATTAATGCTGAAGTGAAAGTGCCACCCTTTTCTTCATCTGCAAAATGAATAGATTAACACATTGGTGCTTTGCAGTGAGGTTACCAGAATTGATGCATTAGTGCTCAGCAGCTGCAGAAATTTTGTCTTTCCTCTAGCTAAATAACAGCAGCCCGTGAGGTGCCCCGTAGACTGACCATCTAGCCAGTGTCAGATGCTGGAGAGGACAAGACTGGGGATAGAGAAGTGGGGTTTTTCTTGCATTGTAATTCTCTTAGATCAATCATTTTCTTAGTCATGTCAGGCAAGTTTAGCCAGTGATATATTTGCAGTTGAAAGGCTGTGGGTTTTGTCTCCATTGTCTCTGTTTTGGCACATGGGAATAATGAGTTTCACTAACCAATAGTACATGTATTCATTAGCATTGGCTGCTGTTGACGATGGGAGTCGACCTGATTTCCTCATGCTCTTTTTTTGGAAACTTTCAAAGAGGGATGAGGAAAATTAGCTGACTCTCAGTAAGCATTTTAAAAAATTGTTCCCACTCCACTCTTGCCCCAAATAAACAGCAGAAAATTACATTTTGTCTAAGTGCTGAAACAGCCTTGATTTTGGTCAGATATTATGAAGGAACTTCATCACAAGAGAAGTAGAATTAGAATTAAAAATTACATTATTTCCTTTTTAATAAGGCATTGAAAAGATTAACACTGGCTCTGTCTGAGTAGAATTTAATGTTAGTATCTCATCATTTGAGCCAAGTGCAATGCTGACTTTAAGAGCAAGCTACAGTCTAAAAAGTGGCTCCTTGAAAGTGCTACTGATGTACTTTATGTTCACTCTTGTTTATCTCTAACAGAAAAGATTAAGGTTGAAACAGCTTATTCTTAATCTTTTCGCTTCCAGCATTATAGAATTAAAAATATTGGAAATCCTACAAGAAATAAACTAGAAGAGATCAGTTGACAGTCTGATAAAGGTGGCAAACAAATGCTAACTCATCTTCCTCTAGCAGGAGTGGCTGGATGTCACTAAAAGAAGAATAAAAACAACTTAGTAGCTCAATTTTCTCCTCATCATGTCAAAATCTGCAAACCCACAAGATTTCATTTCTGTCAGTGCCACCTTCCACAGTTAACTGATGTTAAAAATAATACATTTCAAGCAGTTTTAGAGGCACTGCCTTTCACCTTTACTCATCACCTTTTTTGTTTGCTTGTTTGTTTCTTTATTTCTTTCATTTTGTTGGTTTTGGTTTTTTGGGTTTTTTTGTTTGTTTGGTTGGTTGGTTTTGACACTGAAAGATGGGACAAGCAGTCTTTGTTCTGTGTACTGTTTGTCACTGTATTTAAAGTACCTTCATACCCAGCCTGGGGTTATATTTGACTCCACCCTTTCAAGGAGAAAAAGAGAATACGTAAGTTTTCAGATGAAAGGATTTTCCAGTCACCACCAAATAAAGAAGCAATGAAAAGATACAAAGTCTTTTTTCTTTTTCTCCACCACTCACATCCCCTCCCCAGAAGAAAGCACATCAGCCACACACAGCATAGTGTATAAGAGGATTCAGGGAATGGCTTTTATTTCATTAGTTGAAAAGATGAGGGCTATTTAGAAGTATTTTGAAGATGAGCTGATCACTGCCAGAGATGACCTTTGCTTCCTTTTACTGGGTAAAATGGCAAAGGAAAATGAGTGAAAATATTTTGTGGGGATGCTTCCTGAAATAACGGAGTTACTTGAGAAAGCGCTGTTAAATATTTTTAAGCTAGGACCAACTAATTAAACAATTAAAGGTTGCAGAGCTTGCCCTGAATATAGGGTCAGGTGCTGAAAGACTCTTTTGTAATTGGTGAACTGCTGTGGCTAGACAGAAAGCAAACTCCATGCATGATCACAAGCCCTCAAAAAACAGTCCCATGTAAAGGACTTTTAAAAAGAAAAAAAACAAACAGTGAGCCATTCAGCTTTCAAATTGGACAGGAACAAATTCCCTTACTTTTGAACATTCTTTTCCCTGCCAAAAGCAAAAGCAACAAGATGAAAATGAAAAGGGTCTAAACCAGCTATTTCAGATGTGCATAGGGCAGACCCAGCAACCTAGGTGAGATCAAAAACATGACTCCACAGGATACTTCCTTTGCAAGGTGACTGGAAAACAGAATGAGAAAACCCAAGACCACATTACACAACTTGACAAAACCAACTGTGATCTTTGAAAATGACAGTTTGCAAGAGAGAAGAGAAGGCAACAACAACCCAAGCTCCCAAATGAGTGAGTTCAATTATCCATGCCTTAGTGTTATGCTTAAACAGAAGACCTTGGAGGTAGATGATAGGAAATGTTCAACAAATACAAGTGCTGGTCTGCAATAACTCAGCACTCTGATGGAAAAAATGGGAAAGAAAAATAAACAGCTGTCTTGAAAGTTCTTGCCTGTGTATGTGGGTGACAACTACAGATGCCTTAGCATCCCATGGCAGCAGAAATTAAGACTGTACAGAAAGTAATTTTTTGTCCCATTCATCAATGCCTTGGTTGAAGGGGCAGATGCCTCCACTGCAGGTTCACTGATGACCCAAAGCTGGGAGGACTGGCCAGAGGGCTGTGCAGCCCTTCAGAAGGGCCTGAGGGCAGAGAGGGACCTCCTGAAACTCAAAAAAGGCAAATGCAGGCTCCTGCACATTAAAAGAGGGTGTCAAGAGGATGGACCCAGGCTCGGCTTGGTGTTGCCAAGCAAAATGAGAAGAGAGAATGGAAAGAAACTGATGTGCAGGAGATTCAACCTGAGCATGAGGAAGAATTTCCCTACTGTGCAGGTGACCAAGCACTGGAACAGGTTGTCCAGAGAGGTTGTGGAGTCTCCCTCACTGGAGATATTTCTGACCTGTATGGCTGCAATCTTGTATCATGGGCTTTGGGATGACCCAGCTTGAGCAGGGAAGCTGGACCAGATGACCCACTGTGGAGCCTTCCAAACTTACCCAGTCTGTGATTCTGAGATAAACAACTTCAAGGTACTTCCAATCTTTATAAACTGTCAAAGGACTGAACACTATTCACGCACCATAATTATTATTAAAACTTTTTCTCTCTGAATCACCAAAAAATTTCATTTTAATACCCTCTAAGTACTTCAGTGAGATTTGAAAATGCAGGTTAAAAAATGGTATCTTACTTGCCTTTTCAAAGACAAGTTACTTTGTTTTTGAAAATCATATTTTTTAGCCTTGAAAATTGCATTTTCAATGCAATGAATTCCTGTAATGTGAGTCAGGAACACTTTAAAGTGACTCTCTTCAAGTTCCTACAAGAACTTAGGGGTTTTCCAGCAAACCAAAACATTTAAACCAGGGCTGCTCTGGAGAGAATGCAGTCCTTCCCATCACCATCATAATAATCCATACCACCCTTTTTAAATAGACCATCCTCAGGAAAAAAAAGTATATTTTCCTTTATATTTAAGCCAGATCTGAGTGAAATAAAGGGTTATAGTATAGCCCTGTCTACCTGTGATTTGTTTATCTAAGCATGCCATATGCTTTCTGGGGCCACAACTAAGCCCTGTATGGTATTACAGAACCATAGAATGTGCAGAGTTGGAAGGGACCCACAAGGATCATCAAAGGCCAGCTCCTCACCCTGCACAGGACCATCTCCACCAATCACACCGTATGCCTGACAATATTGTCCAAACACTTCTTGAACTTTGCCAGGCTTGGTGCTGTGACCACTTTCCTGGGGAGCCTGTTCCAGTGCCCAGTCACCCCCTGGGGGAAGAACCTTTTCCTGATATCCAACCTAAACCTCCCCAGACACAACTTCAGGCCATTGCCTCGGGTCCTGTCACTGGTCAGCACAGAGAAGAGATCAGTGCCTGCCCCTCCTCTCACCCTCACAAGGAAGCTGTAACTGCAGTGAGTTGTGTCCTCAGTCTCCTCTTCTCCAGGCTGAACAGCCCAAGTGACCTCAGTCTTCCCATACGGCTTCCCCTCAAGGTCCTGCACCATCTTCATTGCCCTTCTTTGCACACTTTCTAATAGATTTATATTTTTCTTACATTGTGGCACCCAAAACTGCCCCCAGCACTTGAGGTGAGGCTGCCCCAGCTCAGAGCTGAGTGGGACAATCCCCTCCCCTGCCTGGCTGTGATGCTGGGTATGATGCCCCCAGGACAGGGTTGGCCCTCCTGGCTCCAGGGCACTGCTGACTCAGGTTCAACTTTCCATTGACCAGGACCCCCAGGTCCCTTTCCATGGCACTGCTCTGGCTGTCTCTTTGTGCAGCTCACTGAACAGAGACCTTTCTGCAGGGTCTTTTGTGCTGAGCCTTGAAAACCTGTCCAATCTGCCCAAATGCTAGTAATTCCATGGTGTTTTTCAGTGTTACCAGGGTTGTCCTTACACAAAATCTCACTTCATTTTCCCCTTTTAGGCAGAAAGCCCAGAGCTAATTGAATACATTCTCTCTCTTCTTCAGTGACTAAATGCAATGCTGATGTGTGCATATAATGTGGGAATCACGTTAATCATAGGCACACAGATTTCAAAGCCAAGAGTGCTGGTTGTGATGACCTAGTCTGATCCGCAGTGTAACACCAGGCATAGAATTTCTGCCAGTGATTCCTGCCTCAAGCCCATGATTTTGCACCTCAGTTCCCATCTGCATAAACTGAGCTGCAGCTTCCAGACACAGGGTTTATTATGCTTCTCCCTGCTGCATAAAAGAGTTCTTTGTTCACAGAAACCTTCTACCACACTAAAGTCTTGTGGTTTCTGACCAAGCCACCTCTTCACCTTCTCTTTGCTAAAATGAATAGATTAAGCCTCTTGTATCTCTACCCCCAAGGTAAGGTTTCCAGGCTTTGCATCATTCTGCAAAAAGACCACATAGACCTCTGCTGCTGGTATCTCACAAAAATCTTGTAGGTATGAAGCTCCTGCAGTGCAGGCTTTTCAAAGATCACATAGTTAATCATATAGAAATAAGTCATTTCAGCCTTCCAGTTGGGTCCACAGCCTTTGCCTTGTCCCTGAGCATGTGTTACATTTTCAGCTCTGTCATCACCTGGTATTTCTCAGTTTATCCAATAGAATATCCCTTTGCACAGAGTTCTAAATGGATCTTAACAGCTGCATATATGCAGGGCTGTGGGTTCATATTCAGAGCAAGAGCTCAGAAACTCTGTACTCATTCATAATAAACACAGAAAGCAGTAATCAGTTAGAAAGATTTAAGCAATTAGGTAGAGTATCATACAAAGTCTTGGCTGTTCTGGTTTAGACGTAGACTTTTATTTTGGTCTGTTACTGCTGACTTGGTCCTTTAAAAACCAAATTTGGCTGAAAGAGCTGCTCCCAGTAATTTCTGTCACCCTGCTTGACCTGCCATACTTGTACCCCTGTCAAATGACAGCTCACCAAATGTGCTGTTCTTATAATTACTAGCAAAAATGCATGTCATCCATATCAAGCTAGCCCTAATTTTCACGGCAAGAATCCCAGGTTTTGCAGCAATCTGATGTGACAGACAGATCTCAGGACGTTCACGAATTCAAAAAGTACTAACATTTGAAAGGATTCATCAGGAAATTAATAAATAATGCAGAATTCCCTTTGCCCTAGTATCTCAGTGTCTATCTTGGACATATATATACAGATATATGTGCATACATTACTCCAGATTCCAAAATCCCTGCACATAATTGTATTGTAGAAATCATTGATTTTAAGACAGCAATTGAGATTTAGAAGTTTAACAGAGGTGCTTAAGTGCCATGGAAGTCCCTTTAGATGGTTAGGATCTTCAGCAATCTGTAAGAGGTGCCTAATATCACAGGGAAGACAACAACAGAACTGTTAGATAAATTGCTCTACTCAAGCTACTGAGAACTGAAAGCTCACTTTACAGAATAAATTTCAAGTGTTTGCTTTCCAATGTTTTTTCAGGTTTTTGTTTACCAATGTCAGTCATGGTTTCTATATTTTTTAACAAATTAAAAATTATTCACCCCAAGCCCCTTTGCAGTATGCAGCTGGTTTTACCTGTTTATATTTATGATTTTTGTATTTTTTAAAACTGGGAGCAGGAAGAGAAGCTTGGCAAATAAAGCAAGCAAAACAGCATTAAAATTCTTCACTAAAAGCAGTTAAAAAAAACCCTCAAATAGAATGTATTTTCACAAAATACTGTTCGTTTTTTCATTTTATCATTAAAAATCAATAGACTGTAAATACAGCAAGTAATACAATTTTAAGCCGTTATTTTTGGCTATCTGTAGACTCCAAAAATGTTTTAAGATTCTTTTTACAGACAGTAAGACTAGACATGTCTCTTTTCCTTTACTATAAATACTGGAGTCTCAAGGCCCTTTCTGTGGTAATAGATGGTCTAAATTTTTGACATACATTTGGCACTATTAATATTTACTGTAAGCATAACATTACTATTTTCCTGCAGAAGTCTGAGACACACAGCCTGACTCCATATTGAGTGTGAGGTAATGCCTCTATCTACTGATCAAGAAGAAACCTAGGAACCAGAGAGCTGCTTTTTCAGCAGAGTTGAGTGGGTGTTTTCATTTTCAACATGCTCTGCACTAAACATCCCTAAAGCCCTGTCACTAATTCTGATCTTGTGATTTCTGCCATTGGCAAGTAGAAGCAGAACCCAGCAAAGCAAAGTGATGTAGCATTAGGGTATTGTTTCAAAAGCAACATCTAAATGTGACGGCTGCTCCATTGTCTGGCTCTTTAAACCCAGCCTAGGATTTTCCTTATGGGACACTGCTCCAGTAAAATAAATAAATGGGCTGTAGTCTAAACTCAAAAGCCCGCTATAAGATGTTATTGTGTTCCAGGCTCAGCCATAATAGAAGAGACATCACATTACAGCAGACGTACACTACTGCACTTTTGGAAAGATCAAAGCTTGCCTTGTCTGCACTAACTTGGGATAGATACAAGATGGCTTGAGCCAGCATGGTCTAAAATACAGTAGGGAGAAATGTCATTAGCATCCTATGGGCTAGTTTAAATTGCAATTCTTCTTTATTGCTTCACTCACTGAAAAGCCTGAAAAGCAGCAGCTGGTAAGTACCTCAGTGGTGGAGGGAAACTGCACGTGGAGGAGGAAGCACCATAGAAAGGTTTACACCTCCAGGGGACTCTGGAAAGCAGGGGGAACAAAGAGGCCACATGTTCAGGTTGAAATGCTTTAAAAAGGGCATGTTCCCCACATTATCTACACATTAGCCTCAAAACCAAATACTCTACCAAACCTTGACCATTATTCTTACCAAATGGCACAACTTGGGCAGAGGCAGTTCAATCCAAGGGCAGCAGCCATCACCTAAGGCCAGATACTCTGCCGTGGAAATCTCTGTGTTAGTCACTGGTCCTGCCTCCCCATTACTTCCAAACAATGTCTACACACATTGAGTTAAGAGGGCTGATGTTTCCCTCACCTTTGGCCACTAGCTCAGACAACATGCTCATGACAGGCTGGACATACTGCCAAAGTATGCACTGAATGAGTCTCAGTGTCCTTAAAAGTGTCACAATTCAACCTTCACAAGTAACCTCTAACTTCTGATTTGCCTCAGCTTGAGGATATTGGCATTGGACATAGAGGTGTTTCAAGACTTCGGAACACACACTCCACAGCCAGACACTGCTCCTCTGAAGGGATTGTCCCATTGCCTGCCAGGCTACAGTGCTCCCATAAGGGCTGCAGCCCCAAGACAGTCAGTGCTTAGGGTGATGGGAGGGTCACAGTCCCAGGCTAAGGAGTGGGAGGCTGTCAGGGGACTCCAGGCTGGCTGGCTGGCTACCGGCAGGGAGCAAGGTGGACCTGGAGGAGGTTCCTGAGGGCTGCCAGCTTTCCCACAGGAAACATTGGCTGTGGTTTCTGCTGTGCTACATGACGCTGTTTGGGCCGTAAGTCTGGATGCTAATGCAGAAGCAACGTGTGGTCCTATGCAGACAGAGGAGGAACTAAGCCTCTTCTTCCTCATTAGGGACAGTAATGCCTCTGGAAAGTCAAGCACAGAATGATTGGAGTCTGCTCTAAGACACTGAGTAGCTAAGCAGGACATACGACTTAACCCTCACTTCTCCTTTTGCCTCCAATCTGTTTTGTTCAGGGTCAGGGTCTGAGCACACACAAACTTACAATGCTGGTCCTGCCTCACTGGGCAGCTGATGTGGTAGCTGACACATGAGGTCTGATTGAATCACGTCTTCAGTGGATTCCTTTCAAAAAACCCTGGTTACACAGGCTCAAAAATGCATGTAGCACAGTGCATCCTTCCAAAGCATGAGATTTTACTGCTGACCTGCTGCTCTCCGGTGAATACTTATGAAACACCAAATGTGTTTCTCATGCAGCTTTACATAATCAGTCACGAACCTTTCAACTGAAACATACTATACCTTCCACATTGCAGTTATCCTGCCATAGCTAAGAGGTAATATTTCATCCAGCTCAACACAACAAACATGCCTGGCTCTCTTTAATGCTTAACTGCAGCCAAAGATAGAGTTGAGTTATTTGTAGAAGATAGTGATAGTGATGATGATGATGATGATGATATTATTATTTCTCCTGTAGCATTTTCCCACTCTGCTCTGCACTGGAATGGCCTCACCTCAAATCCTGTTTGCAGTTTTGGGCATCACAAACATAAGGAAAATATAAATCTATTAGAGGGTGTGCAAAGAAGGGCAATGAAGATAGTGCCACACCTTGAGGGGAAGCTGTATGAGGAATGGCTGAGGTCACTTGGTCTGTTCAGCCTGGCGAAGTGTAGACTGAAGGGAGACCTCACTGCAGTTACAGCTTCCTTGTGAGGGTGAGAGAAGGGGCAGGCACTGATCTCTTCTCTGTGCTGACCAGTGACAGGACCCGAGGCAATGGCCTGAAGTTGTGTCTGGGGAGGTTTAGGTTGGATATCAGGAAAAGGTTCTTCCCCCAGAGGGTGACTGGGCACTGGAACAGGCTCTCCAGGAAAGTGGTCACAGCACCAAGCCTGGCAAAGTTCAAGAAGTGTTTGGACATTCTCAGGCACACGATGTGACTTGGGGATGGTCCTGTGCAGGGTGAGGAGTTGGCCTTTGATGATCCTTGTGGGTCCCTTCCAACTCTGCACATTCTATGATTCTAGAATCACAGATTCTATGATCACTTGGGGTTTCAGTGACAGAAAAGACAAAAATCTTGCTATGCTAGAAGCCATACAAAACAACAGCTAAATGCTGAGCTTTGCTACTCTACAATGACAATGTCCAAATTTGATGTACAGAAATTACAGAAACACTAAAATCAGTCAATGTTTTCATCTGGCAATCTGAAATGGCTCAAGAGGAATACAGAATACAGGAAAACACCTATATGTGGGACGGTGGGGAGAGAAAATGAAAAGATAGGTGATTGCAAGCAGCTGAATCTAGTCAAAACTAAAAAGTATTTGAATTGGTGGTGATCCACGAAAGTTACTGTGGAAATGCACTGAAATTTTGAGATCTTATTTCTTCAGTTTTCACCTATCCAGCCTTCTCATGAACCTTGTAAGAGCAATAATTCTACAAGTCCCTAGACAGCCATTACTTAACTACCCTTACAGCTAGAAAGATTTTTTGGGTTTTTTTCTACCTTTCTTATATATCTAATGTAAGTCTTCTTTGCTGAACTTAGGCTGATTTCTCCTTGCTGTACCTGATCCTGACCTGTTAAACTGATCATTTTGTAACATCCCTGAAAATGTTCAAACACTATCATATTTCCCACCTCTGCTCCTGCCATGTTCTTTTTCCTAGACTAAACAAAACTAACTCTCTCAGTCTTTACTCCCAGTTCATGTTCTCTAAGCCTCTTATCACTCTTTTAGCTCCAGAAGTGACTCTTTCTCACTGACATAAGATAGACAAGTCTGTCAGGATGTGGAACGGACTTAAAAAGAAGGGAGAGAACTTACTCTATAAGAAATACAACAAAATATCAGCATTATAGTAAGAGTTATTCCATATTGCCAAAGGTTGACTAGGTGAGACCAAATGTATTGCTTCTGCCTTTGGTTTCTTCTGGAGCAGAAGTAGATGGAAGAAGCTGAAACAGCCATGTCTGTATCAACTCATGCTTTAACAAAGAAGTCATTAGTAAGACAGCTCTTACCCTGTGTCTGGATAGCAGTCAGTGCCCTATCAGTGGAAAAACTGGAGTGGAGGAGCCTGTGGTTCACAAGCTTTAGTGGCACTAAAATGCCTTTTTTCCCTGCTGCTGAAACAGGAGCATGATGGCATCAGATCACTGACACACAGACACCCTGTGAGGCAATGGCAGAGGAGAAAAGCATGTCCATGCTGCCCATGCTCTGAAGAGCAACACGATGGAAATGCCCTTCAAGCTGGTGTCTGCTGGCTCTGGCATAGGAGGCAGTCCTGTTGTACTGCAAGTGATGGGTTTGGGGGGTAGGGTTAATTAAAAGCCTTGTAGCAGAATGAAGCCCCTGCAGCACATTTATAAGCCAGTCCAAAAGCCATCTAAGCCATCCAAGCCATCCTTTATTTTTTTTCTGGGCTCTGAGCTGAGATTTTTGTTTGGCTATGTCACACTATGGTGGACCTCAGCTGCAAACTACCCTACCCTGCCTCCCTCATTTTCCCCTTCCATAAGAATCAGAGTGATGCACACACCTCTGCCCTGTTCTTCTGTGGGAATTCTCTGTCTCCCTTGCTGGACACATCTATCAACATCAGTTTTCAGGAGGAAAGACTGAGAATCTTTCCAAAACAGGCTGGAAGAGTGTGAAAAATTGAGTGGGGAGCGAAGGGAGGGAATTTTTCCTCTATGTTCTAAAGGAAAGTTTGAGCCTACAATTTGTTTATAATTTGATTTTTTTTAATCTTTACTATGGGAAATAAGGAAGGGGGAAGTTAAGGTTGTCTGTAATAGGTTTAGATCCAAGCTACGCTGCTGAGAAAAGAAAATAATTAGAAGAGTCACATGTGTAAACAAACAGCTAAGTCCACCAATTCTTTGCTTGACCGAATCATTCCCCACCCTGTACACCTCAATTACTGCCTCACCTATAGCCACTTCAAACTGGAGGTTGTGCTGTGCTGCTTCTCCAGTATTCCAGGGGCTCACAGCCTGTTTCTCTTATCCCCCATTTTTAAAATCATTTACACCAAAGTCAAGAATGAGTAGAAAGCTGTCTCTCTCTCCTGACAAGAGACAGAACTTCAGCTAATGGAAATCAGTTAAACACCATCCATGTTAGCAATGCTCTCTCCCTGCCTGCACATCTCCCCATGGGATGAGCTACAGGAATAGAACCCTGAAATTCCTCCCTAACCCACCTCAGCTTGTCTAGGCATGTACCAGCACTTTCCTGCTTGTACCTTCACCTCATCTCTCAATACTGTCTTCCTCACTGACTCCTCTGCAGCTACTGTCATCTCCAGCAGCATTTGTAAGAGGCCTTCTGCCCCCTAAAATCTTCACACCACAGAAAATCTTCTCAGTATTTCCTCTTCTGTGCATGTGTGGTAGAGGGAGAAGGGTGATTTTAGATTCTCTTCCTGCTTCTATCTCACTCTGAGGAAGAATTCCAGACCCATCACTTGCAGGGGAAAAAATTACCTGCACAGCAGAAGACTGCGCTGTAAACATCCTGTTGTGGCCAGCCTGCATTACTAACCTAGATGCCTTGTGAGAGATTAAAAATAAAAACAAAACCCCACACCCACAAAAAGCCTGAAAACCAAATAAAAATAAACAAATAAAAAAATCCAAAACAAAAAAAAAACCCACCCAAAACACTAAAAAGTAAAGGGGGAGATGAAGAGAGGGCTAATTTAAATCAGAACTTCAGGGGGCTAATTTGAATCAGAACTTCAGTAATAATACTACCCCAAAACAGATATATCAGTTCTTCTGAAATCTTTGGTCTTAAGAATTTACAGATGGAAAATATGAACATCCTTCTGCATATTACTTTTCACAGTGCACTTGGCAGCTCAAAACCTTATAGCAGGAAGATGGCTGTAGAATTTCAGGGAACACTTCAAAGCCTTGTGCTGTAGCAGATCATCTGGCACTTGACCTATACACCAGCTGAAAGCCTTGGGAAGAACTCCACCCTGGACTTTTCAGCTCCTTTAAAATCAAGATCTGTGTGAGCATTGTGCACATGCACATTGCATCTAAAACACACACAGGGAGTTCAGGTCTTAACAGAAACTAGGATGCCAGTTGATACCCTCCACATGCAACAGCACCAAGAAGCTAAAATGCTTACAAGTACCCTGCTCACTGGCAAAATGTGAGTTTAAGTTCTAGCTCAGGTGAATGACTTGACATATGTCAGACTTTCACTGAGGTAATGAAAGTAATTAATGATACAGTAGTTACAGACTAGGCAATCTGAAGCTTACCCTGTTCTAGCAGTTCAGTTGGACTTAGATAATCAGGTAAGTGGTGATTACCTCACCACCTGTCTGAACCAGAAGGTGCCCTGGTCTTTTCCATAAGGATGAATTGAATTTGGGGTCTCTATTCCACCTTGCCCCTGTGCTCTTGCCTATGCAGGGAACAAGTGTCTCTCAGGGCAGTATTTAGGATGGGCCCATGGAGAGCATGCACATCTGCATGCAGGCAATCATGGTCCATGTGCACAGAGCCCACCCCACGCTCCAGCACTGGGATCACACATGCCATCCAGCCCAAACTCCCTGTGTCCCCAGCCCTCGCAAGCTAGTGCTCCACTCCTGCCAACAGCCACTCTTGTTTTTCTGTATCTGTCTGCCTTTCCTGCCACCCTGAAGGGCAGCACCTAAGAGCCAGCAAGGCGCCAGCAGTTGGATGGATCAGCTCATTTTGTTCAGGTGCCCAAGTAGCCAGTGGGTGGGTAATGGCTTTTGGTCAAAAGCCACGCTAAGACAGTGTTGAGCAGGGAAGCTTGATGACAAACTACAGAACTCCAAGTGCCCAGTCTCTAATTAGATGAATGTAAACAAGCTAAAAATCTTAAAAATCAATTTCCTTGGGCATTGGAGAAGTTAAGATCATGCTGGGATTTCAGGATTCACATTATGACTCATCATAGGTGACACACTATTTTTCACTTACTTTCCTCAGCAACAATCACTTGATATTTCAGAATAAACATCTGTCAGGAAACAGATCATATCCTATAGGAACAGAAGGGGGAAACTAAGCTTTGTTCATGAAATGCTAAGAATGTATTTTTAATGACAGAAGCCTGGGGCAGTTTCCCATAATTAGTTTACAGAAGTATCTCAGAAAGGCTCTGGCAGGGTGCACAGTGCTCATAAATCTGTACTATTGTAAAGTGTTCCAGAGTCCCTTCAAAGGGCCTGGACCACAGGCAAAAATAGCAGGATACCCTTCATGTGGTAATCCCAGCCTCTGCAGACTGGGAGGTACCGGAAATCTTAATGAGGAACTCACTCTCTGGAGAATTTTACCTCTAATCTACATCAAAGAGAAGAGGGGGGAGAGTAAATAAACAGAAGTGCTCACAGTACTCCTTAACAGGTCCAAAGTGGGCTTCCAGAGTGTTTTAAGTTTCTTCATTGCCGATCAGCCAAGACCTCATAGACAAAAGTAGTTAATAATATTCTTCATTAAAATAAGACCGAGTTCCCAAGCAAGTTTAAATGCATCTTCACTGGTGTCACCTGCACCTTCTCCAAGAGAATCCTTCCAGGGATTAGCATGGAAGGCAGGATGTATTTTTGGCCAAGGTAGGAGAGATGGTACATTTAAGATTCAGAAAGAGAGACCTGCTTCAGAGAGATCCCAGGCTCACAGTACTGGGAAATGTTAGGATATAAAGAGGGCAGCAGCTGCCTGTATGCCCAGGAGGGAGAGATGAGCTCCCTCCATGAAAACTGCAGTTCTACAGTGGTTTTGGCTTGGAAATGGCTTCTTCCCACAAAGGTGCAAGTACCTGTATAGCAAACATAAACAAGTAATTTTTCATTAATTTATCTTAATTTTTCTTTCAAATCCTGGCTTGTGTTGCACAGATGTCCTAATGAAAATCAATGCTCCACTGGTAGGTACCATAGCAGTAATGGAGAAATTTACTTTTGCTTGTTTGGGGATTTTATTTAGCCTCTAGGGAAGAAGGCTGTGCCAGTAGTTCTCATTACTGACCATCCTTACAGCCCTACAACAAACTTCTTTTGCTTGCCTCCTGCAAAGCCAAGAAAACATTTCCTTATTCTCTGCTTGTGGTTTCCACAGACTGAAGATAAAATCTGAGCAAGTTAAGAATGAGGGAGGAATAAAATTGAAACAATAGTACTAAGAGACATAGCAGTACTAACTAGCTCCTTCAAACCTTGTATCCAAGCATCTTGAGGCTCTTTACACACCCGTGGCACCCTGGTGATGAATGGTAAGTGCTATTGTCCTTTTCAAATGAAGGAACACTAAGCTAGATAGTGAAGTGTCATGACATGCAGATCTGTGTTTTAGATCAGAAAAGTTTTGCTATAATGCAGTAGCACATTAACACTGAAATAGTTACATGTTCCAAAACAGGGACACTTCTCTGAGAAATCTCATTTCCAAACTATTTAACAAATTTAAAAATGAAGAATCCTGATTCAAATCTTCTTTTGTAATAGAGCAAATCTTCGCCTTCAGAAAGCCCTTTTAGAACATGTAGAAGAACTTATGACTTTAATTCCATCATGAATGTTTATGCACCAGAGCACATCGAAGAGAGCCAAACCTCCTATATCTTTCATTCGTACAGAAGTTGTCTCAGTTCTGTCAGTAAGAGACCTTGGGACCACAACATTTATTCATCAAACCCAAGATGCTTCACATGAGGATCTATACTGGGTTAGACAATACGATCTGCCTCTTCCTCCCTCCATTTCTCCCTTCTATGAAATGAAAACCCTTCCACTTTGTAAAGAGCTTTGAAAGTTACAGAAGAAAAAAACCAAATTGAAATGCAGTGAACCATCGACCAATTAGTTTACCAGAATATGGATTGAAGGAATCCAAGATCTGATGCCAAAGGCAATACCTGCTGAAGGCATTTATTTTTCAAACAAAGGATTTACCTTTCAATCTTAGTTGAAGAAATTAATTGTCCAATATGTTGCATTTGTACTTTACTTAAGACAACTTAATTCAAAATTGGAACCTGAGCAGCCCCAGTGAATCAGTGACTTTAATTCTTATTACATTTGAATGGCAGGGCCCAGCTAGGAAAGGCAACCAGCTACCTTCTCACCAGATGGCAACAGTCAAGGACAAAGTGCATGGAGTAAGTGAGTGCTTCACTTCAAACACTTGAATGAAGTAATGTTTTACAGAGCTAATGTAAATACAGTTCAATGGAGAGGATGCTGGCAGAAAGCCACAGCAAGGACAAAAATGCATAGTGCTGGAAGACCAGCTTGGCTTGGCCTGCTGGAGTAGTTTGCAAAGCAATCCAGCATTTCATATAAATAAACTTTTTACCAGGTAGTAAACCAAGAAAACGGCTAGATTTCTGGACTTTCTATCAGATGTCATGATTCAACAGATGGTTCCATTTCCTCCACAACTCACTCTTGTTCTGAAAAGAACAAATAAAATGAAAGAGGTTCTCAGATATGTCTGAGTTGTTTCAGCTAGCCAGTTCAATTGGACAGTGCACAACACAAATTAGAAGCTATTCCCTTCTTGCTCATTCTCACTTCCATTGCACAAGGAGCTAATTGATGTTGCCCCAAACTAGGAGATTTGGGCTGTGAACATGTATGATGGTTCCTCCAATGTTGAGAAGCTCTCAAAATGTTCCTTCAAAGAGCAGCCACAGAATCCTGTTGGATTATTGGTTACTGGTATTCTGCAGCCTTCCCATTTGCCTCTTACAATCTCTTTATAAAGTCTTATGAATGCTTGGGAATCCCTCCAGCACCTAGTTCAACTGACAGAGAAATAGCACTGGAGGTGGATGATGTCTGTAAGCATTTGTCCAAACTGGTATCTGCAAATATTTTGACAATGGCAATCTCAACACACTGAAAACATCACCAAGGACTTTCACTTGTTCTGTTCCTGGTAAATCAAGTAATTGTGTTTCCCACCATCAGTAATGAATTGTGCCAGATTCAGAGTTAACTCAGTGAAGATCCTCAATTTACCTCACTGGTTACAGGCTACAATAGCCCAAATTTCTAGAAAAGTAGGGCTATTCCTTACGGGCTTTTCATTTCCTCCTCCCTTCCTTCAGCTTGAACCAGTGCAGTGGCTGATCACAAATGCCTACTCAAATCTACTAATATTTTTGCTCCCTCCCCTGAACAATCCTGCTCATGTTAGTATTTTGGTGATTTTTTTTAACATGGCTAACTTTGTTCTCTCACAGTCTTTCAAATAAACTGGAATCACATAATCCTCAAACCACCTTCCCTTTAATTAGAGAATCGCTATGTCTGAAAATGTATCTGTGGCTACCAAGGCTGCATATTGTAACATAATGTACCTACAGATTACTTAATCCCTGCTCTGGTCTTGAGGATGAAACAAAATTCTCTCCTTTCAAACCATCTAGGACCACAGAGCTTCACAGACATTGACAGCACTCATCCCAGTATCTTAGAGGTATTACAGCATTCCCTGGGGTAACAGGCTCCCTCAGGCCATCATCTGCACAGCGTTCAGAAACCAAGGAAAACATAACAAGCTGTTGCTGTACAGAGAACACCAGCAGTGCAGCATGCTTTGCCTGCTCTGTAGGAAGACACCTGGGATGTCTGGGCTCAAGAAGAGGACTGTGTGTATAGCTGCTTCACTTACATCTGGAGTTCACATAGTGCACTATGCAGTTCATGTCCTCATCCTTGACTCTAATCCTTCTCTGGACCTATAAAATTTCCATGAAGATTAAGGCATATTCCAAGATCCAGGACTTGGTCCAAACAAATTTAAGCTCTTTCTGAAGTCAATAGCTTAGGTCAGCTCTCCAATGTGCTCCTTCTCCTCTTCCTCATCAGAACTTCTAATTTTCTAACTGAGCTGGGACTCTGTGGAGGGATAGAATGTAAGAAAATAAAGATAGTGCAGAAGGTAATCTCACCCCTGAAGAGTTGCAGCTGTACTAATTACCCAGGGACCCAGGACAGTGCCGGGCTCCCCCGGAATGGCAGTGTGTGCAGCAGGACACAAGATGTGTGATAGAAGTGGCAAATGGCATGGCCACAGCAGCAGCCAGGGCCTCAGCAATAGCATGGCCCCCAAGGAATACGGGGGGAGGCTTGCTAAGTTGCTGCTACACTGAGCACTGGAACAAAAGCAACATGGAGCTCTGAGAGGCGGAGTCAGAGCTGCACAGACAACATGTAAGAGAAACCCTCTAAAACTGTGTAGTGGCCATCTCCACAGGAACCCGATGTGATTCGGGATGGGGCTGTAGGGCAAGGTGCAGCCGGAGATGGAGCCCAGCGTAGCATTGAGAGCAGCAAGGGATGCTGCCTGGTTCAGACTGACAGATTTTGATACCTGGAGTACAGGTGAGCCGCTGGGGATACAATGGCAAATAACATATCAAATGAAGAACAGATTGTTTTATCTACATGGAAAACAGAGCAGGGCAAGAGAGGCTTGCAGTGACCAACTAATACAACAAAAAACTGTAAAAGGAAGAAGAGAATTATTAAAGCACCAGTGGGAGCTGAAGATAGAGTAGCTCTATCATTCAGTATGGTGTATTTTTTTGCTGATGACACATGTGCATTTTGTTTGTGAATTGCAACTATTAATCTTTGAGTAGGCATAAGTGTAAAATTATATTCCATAAGCATAAGTATACTTGACAGATACTGGATCAATGTTGTTCAAGTTCTATAGCTATTGATAAAATTATGTTACTGTTAATTTGTTGCTATCCTAATATTTAGCCTTTGACTTATTCTTGTGAGTTGCCTTATAAAGTTGAACAGCTATTGATATTGTCAATATTCTAGGAGTGTAAGTATAAGGGTTTCTGATGATATGTAATCTAAGTTTGGGTAATGAATCAAGGTCAGCACACAAACACATTCCAAAGTTAAATAGTAATCACACAAAAGATGATAGTACTGGGTTTACTATCTTTTGCAAAGGGTCCTGCAAAAGATAGTAAACACAACATTGGTTTATGAAAAGCCTTAGGTTGATGTTCTAGACTGTGAAAAGCAAAACTAAATCAGAATTTAGAAACATATGTTCTTACTGTGACGTGTTGCCTGAACATTTGTATACTGTTAGTCCTAAGTGAGATATGTGAATATGTTATAATATTAATTTAATCAAACATCTCTTTCTAGAAATGCTGCAACTTTGTAATTAAAAGAAAAGGGGGAATTGTGGGGGGATAGAATGTAAGAAAATAAAGATAGTGTAGAATGTAATCTCACCCCTGAAGAGTAGCAGCTGTACTAATTACCAAAGATTAGGAACAGACCTGCCCTTAACAGGCCACAGCTGTGTCCAATGAGGATGAGTGCTATAAAAGAATGGGTTAGGTAGGTAAGAGGGGAGTTGGAGTTAGCTGTGATGTGAAGGAGTCAGTGCTGTGAGGAGCTGCCCATGAGAAATCACTAAGAAGGTATGGAACTTTTGCAACAAGATAACAACAGGACTCAAACTCTGAACTTGAGGGGTCAGTCTTCTCACATCCAGGTCTGTCATTGCCTTGTCAGATTTGCCATGCTGACATTGGGTACTGCAGGCAATGATTTAAGACCTGGCCACTGCCAAAGTGAAAGTGAAATGGCAAAGAGCAGCAATCATAAGTAAGTCATTTATAACCAGGTTTAACTCCAATCTCCCAGCCAGGGCAGGAGGAGAGAGGGAGAATGGGGTCATATGCCATGGATGAATGGAAGAGATGATAACACTTACAGAAATAGTGGTAGTGTGTGAAGAGTTAGGATAGTAGTGCACACAGAGCTATTTTTAAAATCAAAGGAAAAAGTTTCTCAGCCATGATCAGGGAGGGAGAAGGGAAGGTGCTGAGAAAGAAGAATTTTGTGGTGAGTTGCAATTTATAGCCTCCATCCTGCTATTAGCTACTAGTCTGTCAGCCAATGTGTTTATGCTCTGGTAGGCAAGGCCATGCTCTCTCAGTCCACTTGGCCTGGATGAGCCTAAAAGTTCCTGCCTGGCTTTGAAGCCTGCCCTGTGCTCCACCTGCAGCTCTCCTAGTGTGATTTTGGATCTCTGTCCTTTTTGGATTTCCTGTTATGTGCACAGCTGCCTGCCACACTTGCTTAACTGTAATAACCTTCCTTGACATCAGGGCTGCATAGTCACAGCTACTCATGCAGCACACTCAGTCAAAGGGAGTAGGACACTTTGGGGGTGTTCCAACAAACCCACAGCTAACACTGTAGCATTGTTGGAAAAGCTGCATTAATGGGAACCCTATCTTGTGTCAGTAAGGACAGAAAAGGCAGAAAAACACAGAGGAGGTGATGAGAGGCCCACTAGAAGCAGCAACAGAAAAAAATACATTTTAAAAATGAATCATACATTCCAGAGTTAAAAATATGCATTTTCTTAAGACTGGCTGCTTTAACAGGACATTTATAGGCCGTGCATTTCCAAACTAGAATGATGGAACTTCTGTCATATCCTTAGGAAGCTTTTCAAGAATGACATAAGAATGAAGGATCACCTAAATGTTTGTTCATCTTTCCCCCCACTTCTGCATAGTTTTACTGACTAGAAGTGATGATGAGATACAAACACTCTTTCAAGAACAGCACATCTGAGTCCATGTCCTGTGCAGGCTGAAATGGAGTAGGAGCTGACATTGCTGAAGTATATTCTAAACAGAAGGAGTGACAGAGAAAACTACTGACTTTCTTACAGTCTTTGTTTCTGTATTTATGGACTCTGGTTGACAGAAACAGCCTCTGCCTCATGACAGCCTATTTCAAAAGTGCCTCTGTTGCAGAGGCTTACATATTGCTAAATGTCAGCTTCCAGTTTAGGAACTCTAATAGGAAATAATAGATACAGACAACATTATCCTCCAAGATAGGCCACAATGTGTGAAACAGGAAAAACCCCACAGCACTGCTATAATATCTCCTTTGTGAATGGCGCGACAGGGTCTGAGGCTTGTATTTATATAAGTCTGTACAGAGCCACATAAAAACACTGGCCTGAGATGGGTCAGTGGATGTACTAAATGAAGGTATCATGGCATTGTTCAGCATTGTCTCACTTGATTCTAATAAAAACACTTAGCAATGCCTAGACACATGAATTTCTAACCTGTTACAGAGTGTGTTATTACACTTCCTTCCTGGAATAACAGAAAGGCAACTGACCTCCTACAGACATGGGCAGAGGTTTTTTATAAGTAAAACAGCTTTATCACACAAATGTGGCTTCTGGTTATCACTGTATTGCATGCACCCTCACAGCTTCTGCTCAAACTACAGGCTGCCTTCTAGAGGGCACCCAGTATTCAGTACAGATGATGGAGAATTCACCACAGGTAGAATGTGTTCATTTTTTTGTCCACACACATGGAGTAGAAAGTTTTAAGTACCATTTTTCCTCCTACAAGTGAGTTTGGCCTGTGCTGGCTGCTGCTGAGAGAAAAGCATATCCCTTAATCACACAGCCCTCTGGCTAGAGAGTTAGCTAGAGAGAAGGATGAGGGAACAGATGTCTGGTTTGGATTAAGGGATTGTTCCAAAACTTTCTGTTCAATGCAAAAAACACAGCACCAAACTTTTGTGCTGTGAAACAGAGCAGAGCCCTTCAAAAAGGACAGGATGGGAAGAATTTTAGCAGATATGAAGTAACTTCTCATTATGTCCTGTCCAAGAAAGCAAATGGAGAACCAGAGTAAGAATTACCATTGGAAAGGCAGGTAATTCAGTTATTAACTTGTTACAGGACAAAAAAAGGCTTCACCGCTCCTCCAAATTACTACATTTTTCAAGCATAAGGTTTTCATTAATCCTTTTTTTTTTAAATAAATTGAGAAAATAATATCAGTTGGAAAAAATCTAGCAATAATCCAACACTTTCCAAAATAAAGCTCTAAAAAGAAGGGGGGGGGGGGGGGGATGGTTTGTTGCTTTCTAGACAGCTAAAGATTATAAAAGAAAGTTATTGGTTTTACTGAGTCCATATCACTCTCTTCCCCTCTCACTCCTCAGAGATTATAAATCATGGAATCTTGCTATGTTGCAGGTTCATCAAGTGGGGAATTCATCAGTATCTTCTCAGCAAGGCTTCCATTTTAATAGGCCTATGATTAAGTGACGGATATTTTAATTTGCTCTAAAAGAGCACCAGCATAATTTACATACTATACTTATTTGGGGGCTCTTTTTCCATGGAACATAAATGGGCATAGTTTTTTATATTGACATTGAAAGCAAAGGGAATCTGTGTATCATGAAGCTGGGATAGAACTCGGAGTACTGCCTGGGAACTGGTTATTGCTTCAGTACACAGTTTTTGTCCCATTTAGAATAAACTAACAGCTCAAATCCTATGGATCAAATGCTCCTCTCCTATCTGTTGGTTTAATTGTTAGTGCTGTCAAATGCAAACATTTCTTCTCCTTGCAAAGCCACTGGCTGTTTAACTCGGTGCAACAAAATCAGGGAAAAGCAGTATCCCGAGTGCTCCGAGGATCCCCATGTAGCACTAGATGGCGTGGCAAAACTGCACAGTTTGGTGGCAGACGTCAGCGCTGGGGAGGTTGTGTAATGGACTGCTCTGTCACAGTGCAATGCCCCAGAGACCCTGTTTATGTCTACTCGGTCACTAAAACAGGCTTGGGTACAAGCTCCTATATCTTTTAATCATATTTAACTCACGTGTGAATAAACTGCAAGAATCAACACATAGAAATCATCCATTTTCTTTCTCTACCACATGCTCCTCCTGCAAATGTAGCCCCACACTCACTCATACCAAGCTGATCCACTGAAACCAGGGAAAGTGGCAAAGTTGGGGCTGTTTCCATACTGAATAGGGCCCTAACTTTGAAAATTTGTCAGGCACATTGTAATGTCAAGCAGCCAATTCAGTCACCGCCTTCCCTTAAAACTTGTGGTGTAGCCAATTTTCCAAAAACTATATGGGGAGGTCGCATGTCTATTAATACTTAAGATTAGCTCATGGAACCCTGACAATATGAAAAAAAAAAAAGAAAAAGTTAGGAGTTAGCTTGCTGCTCTGCTGGGAGCTTTGGGCATCAAGTTTGTATGCTGTCTCCACCTGGACCAGGGCTGTCAGCTGAATTTACCTCTGAATTACAACTGCACTGCCTCTTGCCTCTGAGGTCTGTGCTCAGTTACAGCTGTGTAGCTGAACTGGAGGCATTAGATTTGGTAGATTTAAAAGGGAGAACGATTTGGCTGTGCCTGTACAGTTTAGCTAATGAGTTTGCTGATGTTGTGTGAGCCTGGCACAGCCCAGTTCCCTTGTCAAGAGCTGTGCCTGTTCTGCAGTTAGCAGGCTCATGTTTACAAAAGGCCAAATCACACCTGCAAGCTTGGGTGGGCACTTCCTATTTTCCTTCCTCTTTCTGCACAGGATATGTGCATGCACCCAACACTCTCCAGGACTGGAATGCCAGATTGAGATGGAGTAGACACAAAAGGCTAATACAGTTATTTGGGACATAATCCCCTGCCAACAAGAGATCCTCTAGTGTGCTGGCCAGCTCAGATATACATGACTCACAATGAGCTCTTGCTATCTCCCTTGGAGAATTACTTACAAAGTTTTAATACAACTCCTCCTTGGCCTCCAAAGCTTCACCCTGGACTTGTCTTTGACCAGTGATCCCACCACTCTAGGCTCCCTAGCAAGAAATCGCCTCCTCTCTGATTCTTCATATCACAGGCTGGTGGCTGGTTATTTGCCCAAGCTTAACCGAGCTACTTTTTTCACTACCTCCTTGTAAGTCAGTCTCTCAATCACCTGTGCTGTTCTTCTCAAAGAAAATGCAATCTCTCCTTTTATAAATAGCTCTGGTATGTGCTTCAGTCTGCTGCTGATCTTTCCATTACCAAAAGTTCTTGACATTTTATAGCCCACCATCTGGCTGTGCATGATGGCGTACAGTTGTTAGTTATGCAGATGTCAGACATTTTTGGCTACCAGTACAGCAATAAAGAAATGTTTCTCTAACACAAAAACCTGAGGTCTTGCCTTAAATGAACTAAGTAATGAAAGGCTAGTTCTGTACTGGGCTCCCTGTGCTTTTTGCTGTTACTGAATAACATCACATTTTGCCCCTTACATTTGGGAAAAATAGTGCTCATTCTTCTCCTTCATGTTGTTACTTAAAAAGCCCTAAAATCTCTTCTTAGCCAAAATGCCCCCACACCACTACCACTGAGTTAATTGACAAATCTTTGGCCATCACCACAATGGCCTGACACTCCTGCTTCCATACTCTCATTGTCCCTTGAGCCCTGCATCCATCTCTCCACCTTGTCTCAACAGAGACTATAATCTTCCTGAAGAGGAGATTTTCTTCATGCCCTAGGTTTTAGACTGCAGGTACAATACAATCATGGCCATAGCCAGGCTACTAATAGCCACAGGTGAAACCATAAACTCCATACAGGAATTCATAGCAGTTAACAAGAATAAGGTCTTTTCAGATGTAATAGTATATTTCCAAGGGTGAGATTAAGGACAAATAGGATCAGCGTGCTGGCTACGGTTTTAGCACCAGACAAATATTGGCAATAGATATTTGCAGACAGTTTTTAAGGTGGGGTGGTTGGCATTAGTCAATGAGTGAAACAGTACTTTTTGGTAGGTAGTTTTTGATAAATTGCAGTGCTGTTAGTCCACAATAGGACTGGGTTGCTTTCTGTATTTTTTGGTGGTGGTTGGTTTTGCTTTTTGCTTTTTTTTTTTTTTTTTTTTTTTTGTCCTCTGAGACAGTTAAGAACTATAACGCTAGTGGCACAAGGAAAATCAGAGAAGAAAGTATGTGGAAAAGGATTTAAATGGACTGGGTATCTGATAATCTCCTCTGTATCCAGCAGAGATGAGGCAGATCCCAAATGGTTTTAGAGAGCATGGATATATTCTTATGCTTCTGGAGATTAGAAAATCATTCATTATGGGAGGTGAAGTGAGTTGGCTACTGTAATATTAGTCACCTCTGTAGAAAGGACACTGAAGAGAACTGGAGTCCCAAATACAGTGGCATTCCCAACAGCAGCAGATGTGCTGTGTCAGCTGAAGGTGGTATCAATGTCAATTGTACTTCCTTACTCCAACAATATGACTTTCAAAGATAACTGAACAAAATGAGATATCTAAATCATGTTTTACCCATGCCTACATTACTGTGCATTACTTGGTACTTAAGACAATCTCTTCTTGGTAGATGGAGATTTTTGGTTCCTTGGTCTCCCTTTTGAGTGCATGGACACACAAATACAGTCACAAAATTTTGCTTTTGACTAAATTATGTCGGCTATATCTTAAATCTCCCAGTGCTGGCATACATTAGTAAAAAAGCTTTAACAATTCTGGTCATTCGTGTGTTAAATTTCCATTGCTACTGGAAAAATCCCAGGTCACCTCCCCTCAGTGAAAGCACGAGTTTGTTATAGGAATTATGGAAAAAATAACATCCAGACATGAAAACTTGGATCAATTATTTCACCTGGGATCTTTTTCACCACATATTTGCTTTCTCATTTCTTTCTCTCTCCTCTTTAATTTTTGGAAGGCTGTAGTCTCTCTTAACTTTTCAGCTTAATTGTATCGTATAAATACGAGCAAAATTCAAGAGTCTTCACTGAGCACAGGAACCTTGCCATTGCTTTCAAGGCAGCTGGGTTCCATATATCAGGAACATATGTGGCTTCACATACAAGGCTGCCTTTAACATGAAGATAAGAAAGCAAAACCAGCAATGGAAATATCAGTCCTTGCCATGTATTTCTCTGAAGAAATCTGTTATACAGATTTCTCTCTCTTTTATATTATTTTGGGAGATTGTGAATTGCTGGGGAGTTTTTATCATTAACATAACTCTCTAAGGTGAGGTGACACTGAGGTGACAGTCTTCCAGGTCTTCCTGGGCCTCCTGACACTTCCAGTGATCAGCCCACTCATTGGACAGAAATCTTGGCAGCACTGAGCTGCTTTATTCCATGTATTTAGACAGAAGCTGCCTGAGCTAGAAAGTCTTTCTCTTATCATAAAATACGTACAGAGGTACCAAACTTGCTGGTAAGAGCTAGCTGCGCTGTAGTTATACCTGTGCTTCTAGCACTAATGTGCTCCATGAGCAGCCCACAATGATCTTTTGGAGAAGGGCACTGAAGGTTTTTCTCTGAATGCTTAAAAATAGGGATATGCATGGCCCCTGTATATTGTAAGGGGAACTCATACAAAAAATAAACCTTGAATTGCTATCAAATATATAGACTATCAGATGTGTAATTTCAGATGTGAGCCTCTACAGGGGTATAATCCAAGAACAGCAGCAATATATTAATAAAACATGCTTCGACCACATTTTTTCTGGCAGTTAGTACTTTTGCACTGTAGCCCAAAATACATAATGAAATCCAGATCTCACTAGTTGCTGGAATGTCCTTTGTCAAGAACTGTGAAAAATGTTCTCATACCTCTTATCCTGCAGTGCAAAATTAAGCTGTGGAATTTATGTGCATAATTTCTTCCACCCTTTAAAAGTATTTTATCTTGAATAAAAATACTGACATTGATTGTGCCTGGCAGAGACCACTCTCTACCTCTGCTGTATATCCTAATCCCTTCTGCACCAATTTTGTTTATGTGAATTTATTGCCTGTGAAGTAACTACATCAACAACATAAAAAACCTCAGATTTTTATTATTGTTTGGTTAAAAAGGAGTATTAGTATTACCAATCAGCAAAGAGATACATATGTACATCTCCTCAATGTGAGGCACTCTATCAGGGATGAGTCTTTTTTATTCTTTGTTTTATCTCTGCTAAGGAAACCATTAGGATTCAATTGTATTGTTAGGTTTTGGCCTGATGGGAATCTATCCACATTACACCAGGGTTCATTTCCAACCTGAGCTGAGACTATGTCAAAGACTTTAAAAAACCAGACAAGAAAACTCTTAATTCCCAACCTTTGGGCCAATGTCATGACTTCTCACTATTTTTCACCCTCTTCCTGTTATCAGCTGAAAGCACCTGAGTAGTCAGCATTGTTTTATTGGCAGCTGCTGACCACTCACCACCATCTCATGAATTATGGTTTAAGAACCAGCTACCTACATTGTTCTGTGCATACTTCTACTTCCAGAAGTAGCACAGGGAAGTCACAGGATTCATGTCCCTGTCTGTGGAATGATGACACTAACCAGGTTACCTGTTCTCCCCCTCTCCCATGTGAGTAGGTTCTGACCCTACAGAGCCATGGAAGGAAAAAAAATCTGTAAGGAAATAGGAATATCTCTATTCACAAGACAAAGAGAGTATTCAGGAGGTTGGCATGGGCCTTCCTGAAGCAAATGAAACCCCTCAAAGGAGGACATGGATCTTTTTCTCCCTCTAAATAAGATAGCTCCTGACTTGATTTTCTAAATACTTGCGTTTAAGCCGATATTTGTCCCCTTCTTCTCTGTCTCCCAGTGGACATTGGATAGTAGACACTGCTGCTGAAAACTACTTCAAGAAAATAACTAAAGGGCCCTGAGTTTCCACCTACTTGCACTCCTTTTCCCAATTTTTTGATTCCACCTACAGACACCTGGCCTGTGGAGGACCTGACAGAGCACCCCGTGCAGAGAGTGCCCCCCTCCTCTGTCATCCATCAAGGAAAGATTCCAGAAATATCTGGCAGAGAAGATCTGGTTCAGGCCAGATAAGACAAGGGAGAGCCAAAGGTTGCCACTGAGTGAGACACAAGAGTGCCTATTTACATGATGGATGGAGAGAAGAGTGGCTCCTCTGAAGATTAAACGCTGTGATGTGCCTGATAATTTGTAAATAAAGACAAGGGCCATGAGTACTTGCAAGTGAGCATAAACAGCCTGAAAAGAAGAGTGGTACATTATCCACACATGATATTTTCTGCTGTCATTTTCAGGCTTGAACTGTATTCAGTCTGAACTGAAGTAATGGGACATAAATATTAAATTCTAATTCCACCTCAGTCTTTTACCTTGCTTTGCCTTCTCTCCACTGAGCCACGCAAGCAGCAAAGTGAGGTGGTACTTCAGTATATGTTTAATTGCTATTCTGACTTAAAATCATCAGAGAATTAGAATCTTCTCTATTGACTACCAATGAATGTTAGTCAAGAATGTGTGCAACCATATAACTAGTAATTTTTTATATTCATCCTCAAGGCATTCTGACATGTAGACCCTGAGAGTAATCACTGTGCACAGCCCTGTTTTGGAAGACTCTCCTACAGGCACAGTCTGTGTTTTAAACATAATACTACTCCATTTCTACCCCTTCAATTTCATAATCAAAACAAGTCTTCAAAAAAACCCCAAACAAACAAACCAACATTTTAAAAATTTAAATTAAAGGGTGCAAGAAAAAAATTTGTAAGGCAGGATATTTTAGGATAGGTAATGACTCCCACAAATACATAAGGAACAATCCCTCCTGAATCAGTGGGTTCTGTTTTCTGGCAGAATCTCCTTGAAGTTCCTCTACCAGTGGAGAAGAGAGCTGAGTCTTCCCTGGTAAGTGAATAAGCTGATTGTATTGCAGGACAATTTCTACTTGATCTTATTCCAAGCATGCAAAGCCATAAGTGATTGTATTTGGGAAAAACAGCTGTCAAAGAGATCAGGCCTGGGAGCTCTGCATTAAGAAACCAAGTATTTGTGCAGAGAGAAGTTGCACAAGCACCAGCTTCTATCCTGCTTGAATCTGCTTTGTACCACAAAGGGGGGCTGTGACAGCCACGAGGCAATTTCCCCTCTTGTTCAGAAAGGCTCAACATCAGCTGGCAGCCCCCAGACAAAGGGAGAAGGACAAAGGAAGCACACCAGAGAAAGGATGCGCCATGGATCAGTGTTCAGACCTGTGCTAACATAAAGCCCTCTGCTACAGAGGTGTGAAATTGAGATGGGAATCCAAGCCCTTGCAGCTGGTGACTTCACTACAGTGGCCAAATTGATTTAGCTGTGCAGGCAAGTGACTTGGGAGCTGTAACTAACAGCACTTCATGGGACAGTCTTCAATATCAGCACTATGAGATGCCTTAGCACATCTTCCCAGTGGATTTCTATCACTGTAACAGAGGGATGCTGGCCTTACTCACTGAAAATTTAAGTTAATTTAAGCCTGTTTTCCTTATAATCTCAAGAACAATTCCTGTGACTGTCTGTCTGTAACTATTCTGAGACTCCTGTGGTTTTCTGAATGCTTCACCTCAGCAGATGTATCGTGGAGAGACCACTTGCAGCATGTTGCAGTGGCTTTACCACCCCCCAGCCCGTGTCCGGGTAACACCAATTGCAAGGCCGGCAGATGGCAACATTTGTACTCATTTGCTCTCTGTATGACACTTTCATCTTAGTGATCGTAACACCAGTTGCATCAGTCAGTTTGGTGCAGAACTTGTGTCAGTCCTGTCACGAAGATATTTTGTTCTCCCCGGCTGATGTTTCTATCCCAGATGTCAACCAGATGTAGAACAAGAAATGGGTCTATGTGAGAGCCTGCCTCTCACCAGGAAGCTCTGTAAACTGGACAAGCAGAGGTGCTAAAGTCAAGGTCAGCTTGAGCATAGGCCACTAATAACATCCAGGCATCAGAACTTCCCTGAATCTCAACTATAGCCTGAACTTTTGAGGCTGCAATCCTATCAGTACCTAGGAAGCTTAGCCTTGGTTCAAAACATTTAATGTTACAGTTTGTAATATTTATTTTTAAAGCTTGGCTGTCATATGGCATCACCTGTTTCTAGGCAACATTCTTGAGGACTCCACAGAAAAATGTATATTTAAAAAGTGAAGATTCAAGTGAGTCCAGCCAACCCATTTATCGAAAGCTCCTTTCTATTTTAGGAGCTTGATCGACTAACCAGGCACTGCTCTTTTTATCACGGGTCACTGCATTTGCAAGCCTCCCTGTACTGACTCCCTTTCCTGTTCACATACAGGGGGCTGAAGTGCAGTTCCCCTTTTTACACTACTAGTTGTTATTTCTCCAGCTACTGGCTGGGTTATGACCCCAGTTAGATTACTAATAATAGCCTCTTTTCCCCTCAGGAAAGCGAGGACCCAGCAGGGTTCAAGAAACCTGGCTCTTCTTAGAACATCAACAATGTCTGGCTTCACAGGATTCAGGCACTGATGCTCTCCACTCTAATAACCCCCCACTGGCATCAGCAGAGGAGCCTACACCCGCTTATCTGGCTCCCAGCTTCCCGGCACTGTGCAAAACAGATGATGCCAGTTTTCCTAAGTCTCTTGCCTTCTTTCACCTTCCTTAGGTGCAATTTCTCCCACACTCTCTGGAGGATTGTCTTGAAGTCTGCTTTAAGAAAATTCTTAGTTGGCCCTCTGGCTGTCTCCTTCTTGCTTCTACCTTATTTCTCCAGGTTTTGAAGGACAGAGAAGGAATCCTAGTTCATGGGGTAGCTGACATTCCTGTAAATTATATATCAGCTGACATAGTGTACTTGTGTGCACACCTCTTGACACATTTGATATATTTAAGTCTGATACCTAAAGCAGAGTATAAAAAGACTCTCAGTGCTGTCATCCTTAAACAGATACATAATTTCCCTTTGTGGACATAGCATTAACTTTCAGTTCCTTATTAAAAGCACTCTATGGGATACAGGTTTTGTACCTTGCATTCCACTTTTCTCAAACTGCTCAATTCTGTTCAATGGGCTACAGAATTCATTTCCATAAGCCTCCAGTGAGCTGTACTTTTCAGGGTTGGGTGTCATTTTTATTTCAGATTTCCCATGTAGAGGTGTCCAGGGGGAGTTCACTCCATCCTTTTGTGATTACTTCCAGTCTAGCCAAGAAGGTGTCCTAAAGCCTTGATTTGAAGACTAAGCCAGAGAAAACAACTACATTCTTGACCAAATTATCCCATGGTTAACTAAGATAATTAGTAAAAATTTCAGTAATTGCAATTACTTCAAGTCTGCATTTAGCAAGATTTAATGCCTAATCATTGGTTATCCTTCTGCCTTCCTCTGCTGGATTAAAAAGCAATTTATTTGCAGATGTCTCTTTTCTATGTATGCATGAGAAAATAATGAACAATGTGTGGCTGTGCCTTCCACATGGTTAATTCCCCACCTCCCTTTCAGTAGGATCATATACAGCTATCACATCACTTTTTGAACCCTTTGCAATCTTTTTGAAAAGCCTGATGTGTACAGCATAAATCACATTATTGACACTACATATGACTTTCCAACTTTCATTGGGCTGCTGGCAGGCTTTCTTCTTGCTGCAATATCACACCAAAAGCCTATTTCCAGGGGCTTGTGTACAGTGACCTTTAAGTCTCTTACTGAATAGCTCCCTTCAAGTATATTGTTCTGAATCTTATGAATGTTTTACATCTTTATTTTTTCTTCTTGCTGTAAAACCTTGCACTGGCCCTTCAAAATATGTGTTCACTTTTCTAGGAGTCCCCTGTTGGCCTGTATAAATTATTAACTTTCTAAGAAATTTTGATGTCAAATATTTCCAGCAGTCATTTCAAGTTTATACTTCGCCTTGGACAAAGGTACTATCAAACATCAGCCTTGAGACTAATCCCCATGGCTGCATGCTTTCTGGTGTGCTAGATCCTCCCTACACCTGCCTTACAACCCATCATCTTCACTGATCCTCTACCACTTTGATACACTTAAGGCAGATTTTGTAGCATGCTACTTCTTCAGTCAGGTTGGGAAAGCAAAGGAAAGTCCTCACAGAAGTTCTTCAGCATATCTATGATTGGACAGCATAGACAGCAAAGCTAATATGGAAATCAGTTTCTTTCCTCTGCAGTAATGTACTGAGTGTATTTTCCTTGGCATCATTAGACTTGTGCAGATGAGTGATGTTTTGCCTCTGTGTGGTTTCAAATTATTACCAAGCCAAGAAAACTGAGGAAGTTTGAAATTTTTAAGTGATTTACTCCAAATCAAATGCTTGGCTTCATCACTGTAGGGTCACTTCTTTTTAAAATCTTTGTAATGAAACTAGATGAAACAATGAAATTAAAACCTCATTTTTTATTTACAGTCTGTTTAAAATGTCATCATGAAACAAGGTAATTTTTAATGACATTTTTCCCTTGTCATGATAAATAACCAGCAGGCTTGACACTAATTTAAGTGGAAAATGTTACCCACCCTTACTCCACAGAACTCCAGTTTTGTGATTCTTTTGAGAGGTACAATCACCTTACCTCCCAGTGAATGTAGGATATGATATTTTGGGAAAGGCTGAGAATTTTTTCCCTCGTGTTAAAATGAGCACAGACATTCAGCATTCTCCCCTACCTCCAGGGCAAATCATTGGCCACAAAACACAAACTGAATGCATATTAGCAAAATCTCTACTAACGTTTATCAGTGCATTGGAAAACTTAAAAAAAAAACAAACCCAAAAACTAAGAAAACAAGATAGAAAAGAAAGTTTTTTTTCTTTGAAACATTAATTTCAAGGAAAGTAGAAGGTGCACCTTCATCTCCAGTCAATATAACTGAGATCAAATCCAGTGTGTTATCACAGACATGTAGCAGCATCCCTAGCAATAAGCAATATCTTGGAAAACAGTTAAAGTAGTATTAAGGTCTTGGATATTTTTAGGTGTTACCCATCAACTACAATTAAGTGGTGTTTTACACTGAGGGTGCTTGGCACACTGAAGCCAGTGTGTATTAGCTAAAGAGGAGGTGTTGCCAGCAAGACTGTGCCAGTTTATGTCAGCTCAATAGAATGGTGTCATTTATACTATGAAGGGAGAGCAAAGGACATGACCTTTTCTTTACCCTTGTCTCTGTAGGTATTTTTGTACCTTTTCTCTTTTTTTTTTTTCCCCCACTGCTGGTGCACATTCATAGGAAATAGATATGACTCTAATTTTAGTACAATAGTAAACAACCTGGTCTCTTTAAAAACTACAAATTAACAAACAGTCATGCCCATATGATGTCTGAAGAAAGAATAAACTGACATACATGAGGACCTGAAAGAGAAACTGGTCAGAAAGTGAAGAAAAATTGGATTTCACCAAGAATCTCCCAGAAAGCAATAAAAAACAAGGAAAGGGAAAAGACGAGGCAGAAATAATGAGGTTTAAAATAATAATTCTTAAACACCAGAGCTGTTAATGAGACTGATGGAGAAACATACTTTTTTTATCCAGACAGTGTCCGTTTGGTGGGAGGAAAGAAAAAGCTAAGGTCGGAGAACACCAGCGAGCTGGGATGCATGAAGGAAAGGGTTAAGGCTGGAGTCACCCTCTCTGAAGTGCTCTGTGATGCTGTGCAGTGTTTCAGCCCCCAGAGCCTTCCTCCTCCCTCCCTCCCTGTGTCAGAGTGGGGAGGAGGCGGGTTCTGCTGAGCTGTTAAATCCTGAGTGAAGTTTCCCCCATTTCCAGTGGCCACTGTTGTCTGAGGCTGGTTCGGAGTAGGGCTGGGGTTGCCCTGACATTTCTGGGACCGCGGCCAGCCAAGAAGAAAAAAAGACGAGTGTTTTACAATTTGCTTATGTCAAAGTGTGGAGAAAGGGGAAAGGGAAGTGTTCTTTTTTTTTTTTTCCAGCATCATATTCCTGTGTTTTTCTTCAGCCTGGAAAATATATTAGTGCTGGTGCTTTCCTCTCTGGAAACAAAGGAGCTAAACGGGACTGAGGAACCAAGGAGTGGGAAGGAGGTTTGGGAAGTTTAAAAGAGAGGAACTTGGAGCAACCAGAAGTTCCCTTTTCTTAAATGAAATCCCTGCCTGTGTGGGTAACCGGTACAGCAAAAATTCAGACCTGCAGATAAATGGAGAAGCAGAGATCACAAAGGAAATTTCCGCTGACCTCATCCTGCCTGTCAAGGTGAAGAAGAAAGTTTAAAGACACACAACAAGCTCTTCGACCTGTTGGGCTGCGCAAAGATAAATCACTGAACAGTAAAGCTGTATGGCATTGGTCTCATTTTAAAGGAAAAACACTTGAGAACTCGTCTCTGGCAGGGGAACTTCCCTGAGAGTGTAAGTTTCAAGTCAAATTCTTGTCTTTCTGCTCTTTGTATGGGACCCTTCCTCTGTGTGTCTTTGCATGTGTGTGCAGTGAGAGTGTGAGAGAAACAGGGAGAGTGAGAGAGAGAGAAGGAGGCAGATCACGGTGTCATTTTAGATAGACAGTATCGTGTTACAGAAGGATGATCTCATTTTTTCATAAAGTGATTCATTCTGTGTTTTTCCCAAAAATAACTGTAAAACTTACAGCCACTAGGGCAGGACTGAGGTGTAATCAAGCACATATAAATCACACTAAATAACCAGCCTGTGCTTTGCAGTTTTAATCACTTGTGCAAGATATCATCATACTGTTAACATCTAATTTTTCTCCTTCTCCCCCCTGCACAACACAGATTGTACAATGAACTGGAGGCCAGCTCTCAGCTTAGCCCTGCTGTGGGCAGCATGGTTAGTGTGTGGCTCTGAGAAGACAGAAAGGCTAGTGGAAAGGGGGAGCCATGGAGTTAGGAAAGTGCCCCTGGCTTACAGGGCTTCAAGCAGCCTCCTGAGAAAGTCTGGAGCATCCCTGATGAATTCAAGCCCAAATCCTCGACACCCTGTTACCAAGAGGGATTCTTCAGTACCTCCAAAGCCACCCACCAATCTCCTGCAAGGGGAAGCACGTTCCCAGGCCAGGGGCACAGGGACCAGAATAAGATTGGTACAGAGACTCACAGCTGCAGCCAAATACCCCAAGTCTGAGATGATTAAGGATGAAGGGATATCCTCTGCCACCCAGTCACGAGGGGTACGTTTCCCTTCGGGGTCAAGTTCTCCCAATATCCTGGCCAGCTTTGCAGGGAAAAATCGGGTGTGGGTCATTTCTGCCCCCCATGCCTCTGAGGGCTACTACCGGCTCATGATGAGCCTGCTGAAAAATGATGTTTACTGTGAATTGGCTGAGAGGCACATCCAGCAGATTGTGTTATTCCATGAAGAAGGGGAAGAAGGGGGAAAAGTTAGAAGGATAACCAATGAAGGAAAAATCCTGGAACAGCCACTAGATCCTGCCCTCATCCCTAAGCTCATGAGCTTTCTGAAACTAGAGAAAGGGAAATTTGGCATGGTACTGTTGAAGAAAACCCTGCAAGTGGAGGAAAGGTATCCTTATCCAGTCAGGCTAGAGGCCATGTATGAAGTCATTGATCAGAACCCCATCAGAAAAATTGAGAAGATGAGGCAGAAGGGTTTCATGCAGACGTGCAAAGCAGCTGGGGTGGAGGGGCAAGTGGTTGAGGAAGACAATAATGGGGGCACCATGCAGCCTACCTCTGGCAGTGAACATGTCCAAGTGTCAGCAAGGAAGGATGATCCAAGGAAGAGCAATAATCAGCCAACAAGGACCAAAACAGTGAGGAAACCAATGACAACCACAGTGGCCACTCCTCTGCCTACAGTAAGGACCACTACCCTCCCTCCCACTACCACAACTACTCATGCCACCACCCATGCAGTGACAACAGCCAGCCGGTCTACAACAACAAGTGCACCCCTCCCCAGCACACAGAGGACCTGGACCATGAAGTCACATTCCACCACAGAGTACCACAGGCTGACAGTAGCCCCTGATGCCACCACGCCACGAGTCACAGCCTCTGAGGACTTCTACTCTCCTGTGTGGAAAACAAACCGCAGGAACCGGCAGCGTGGCCACCAAGAGAAACAACTGGCAGCCACACAGAAACCAAACAAGGCTGCTCACTATGACAGTTTCACAGAACTCCCAACACCTCCCTCAGTGCACTATACAAAGGCAAACATGGGTAGATTTAAAGATAACAGAACTGACAGAAAGGATTTTAACCACAGGGACCTGAATGTCACACCTGGGCAACACAAGCCAACTAAGACTAAACCACCAAAAAAGAAGACCCAAGAAAAGATACTCAGTAATGAGTATGAAGATAAAGATGACCCAAGCAAGCCTGCTAGTTCCCATTTAGAGGAACCGTTTGCAGCAGGAAATATTCCCCAAAAGAAAGGAAAAGAATCAAAGAAGCATGACAGAATGGATAAATCTGAGAAGAAGAAGAAGAAGGACAGACCTGACAAGCAGCAGAAGAGTGAGAAGCAGTCCAAGAAGGTCAAAGCTGAAAAAAAGAGCAAGCAGGACAAAGACCGCAGTAAGAAGAAGAAAGGAAGCAGGACTGAGAATGAGGATTTTCCCAAGTCCAACAAGAAGACTTTCCCACAGCCTCCCAGGAAATCAGCAACTAACCTCCTGGAATATTTTGAAGGCAAGAGGAGACTCATTGTAAGTAATTCATTCATCTGAATTTTATTACCTAAATAAAGTCTTATCTCCCTCACAGTAGGAGTATGTGGAACTATAAGCTTATAGTGGGTTTCTGTTACTCTTTTCTGGTGCTTTTGTCTTAAGAGGTAAAATTTGTAGACCTAAATGATTGTTTTCAAAAGGTTTCACAGCCTCATACTGTAAATCTTACATGCAGTATAAGAATCAGTCACCCAGAGATTAGGATAAAACCTGTTCCCAGACATTCCATGAGCCACCATATAGCCATCAGATTATCTTGCTTCCAGTGGATATGTAGGTGTCAGGATCTCTATCATTAAGATCAATAAAATGAGGTTCCAGTGTGGATTACATCCATTCGTCACCTTGGGGTACTTGCCAAAGTTACCACGTTTCAGTGCTCTGCATGTCCTGCCAGCTGGCACACCTACTTCATATTGGTGCTGGTGTCCTAAAGCTGGAAGCAAGCCAGGTGGCTTGGCAATACTAGCACACATCTGACTGAGGATATGCACAAAGACTTGTGATCAGGTGCCCTGAGGGATGGAATTTGGGATTAAGATCTGATGGGAATTTGGCATTCAGATCTCCTAGACATCTTCAGAGATCCTGTGCAAACTTTATTTTGGTTTGGGTTTTTCTCCTGCTGTTTGTATTAAACTGTAACATTCTAGTAAGTTTTCAAGCCTGAGAACTTCAGCATGGTGTGGAGTTACTTGTCCCCAGGTTTTATAGCGCTGTATGTTTTTCCAACTACTTATAAAAACCACTTCACCTGGGACAGGAAACAGTTTTACTTGTAGTACAAATGTTTTTTCTGGCAGATGACACATATCCTGAAGGGTACACTTTGGAAAACAGTTCTTTAAAAATATTATTGTGGGAGCTGGTTTCTTGCAATTATCTTGCTGCAAGCTGGTCTGTTTCACAGTTATTGTCCAGTAGTCATTGTCACAAATGCCTTTGACTTTCATGCTCCATATTCCAGTACAAATAGCTAAGGTGCCAAGTTAAGATTTCAACCATTGGAATGTAATGAATCATTCTGCTGATGATTCATGAACCTGAAAACAAGGCAACTTTCTTCCCATCCCCTTTCTGCAAGGTGTAGGGAATGTGCAGAGCTAGCACTAGAAGTTGAAAAAAGCCATATATTTGAAAAAATTGAACTTGACTGAATTTTGCAAATAATGCCTATTAGCTACTTGTTAACTAATATTTAGCCAAAACAGAAGCTCAGAGAGAGAAACTATGTAGAACTTGGGATCCTTGAAATTTGGTCTCAATGTTGTGATTTCCAAGAATATAGGTAGCATCAGGACAAAGATAAACAAACTTGAAAATAAAAGAGCCAAAAATAAAGCTCACAGATGTCAGGCTGCTAATTCATAACACCACCACAGTCCTGGCAACTTAAAGGATTGTCTGAAATTTGAACCTTCTGATACTGGGCCACCTCACAGCTGGATATCTGAGAAAAGAGTTGCACAGTCTCAGGTTATCAGGCCAGAACTCACTGAAGACAAATGATTATGCCATGCTGCACCTCATTTTTCCAGAATCTAATAACATCCTCAACCTGCTTACTCTGAAGCTCCCTTGAAGAATAGGTTTGGTTTGGTTATTAGTAAAAACAGTGGCTGAACTCTATTTTCTCATTGCCATGTGGAAAATAAAGAACTTCTCAAGTTTCTTTGAATCTCCACACGTACCTATTTGCATTCCTTCCAATCAAACTCTTCAGTTCTCTTAGGGGAACAATCCTTACAATTAACTCTGTCATTCATGAGTCTTTAAACTCCCTCTCTAGAGAATTAGCCCACATTGCTGCAGAAGCAGCTCTACCCAAGTTGATCCCCATTGCTTTGCTGTATTTTTGTCTTTCGGACTGGCTTCCAAGGACATTGTTTCAGTCCTTTTCCAAACATTTTTTAAGAAGGACAAGGGGTTTTAAGCTCTACGTCATTAACAATTTCAGATTTCAGTGTGAATTTCAAACATCTGGAATTTTGAAGTCTATTCTGGGTTAAGTTCAATTAATGACAAATATAGATCCCAGGTGCAGAAATTGAAAAAAAACCGTATGGGTTTTGAGTCCAACAGCCTCACTTCTCTATAGAGGGGGTCTCTTGTTGCAGGCTTACAAATGTTTAGAAATTTTAGCCTTGTGAGTTTGGGTTTTTTGTTTATTTCTCTGGGGTGACAAAATGCCAACTGACAGTTTATTTGTAACACTGCATATATACCCCCATGCACATATACACATATGCACACACACACACACGCGCATGCATGCAAGCAAATGAGGAATGGGAAAATAACCCGAGGACTGGAGCACCTCTCCTTTAGAAACAGGGTGAAAGAGTTGGGGTTGTTTGCCCTGGAGAAGAAAAAGCTCCAGGGAGACCTTATAGGAGCCTTCCAGTACCTAAAGAGAGCTTATAAAAAAGAGGGAGAGTGATAGTTGTGGATGCTCTGTCCCTGTAAGTGTCCAAGGCCAGGCTGGATGGGGCTTTGAGCAACCTGGTCTAGTGGAAGGTGTCCCTGTCCCTGGCAGAAGGGTTGGAACAAGATGATCTTGAAGTTCCCTTCTCACCCAAACCATCCTGTGATTCTGTGATGCAAACATTGATAGAGACAGTGCACATACAGCCTGGGTTAAAACAGACCTGGCACAAAACTTTGGTTGGAAATTTGCTTTGTTCTACAAGGTTTAATGAAGCAGATCAGATTCAGACTTGACTCTGCATTCCAGCTTATGACCTCCAAAAGTAGGAGGAGACAATACAAACCAATGGTCTGTTTTTCATCTCAGTCCTCAAGCCCTTCTTGTAATCCTTTTTTTATTTGAAGCTTTTTTATATGCATTTTAAAAGCAATGTGTTACATGCTGTAGCCCTGAAACAAAATCCTCTTTCTGTCTGTCGCTCTCATTCACCTTCATGTCCCAAAGCTGTAGTCATGCCAGGGGCCTACATGAGAGGCAGATTTTATTAGCCTAGAAATGTTTTTACATTGATGAACTGGATTTATAAAGATTGTACAGTAAAAACTAGCCTTCAGGCCCCACGAACTTCAGAAGGCAGCCAGAAAATTATTACTCCTGTTACAGGTTAAAGCATAAATTTGTAATGGAAGGATTTTGGTGATTATTTGTCACCTTAAGTCATAAAACTTGAGTTTATATTCCAGCTCCTTTTGTATTTGGGGGATCAGTGGCAGATGCTTGATTGCATTCTAACTACTGCCAGTTAGAATGATTACATTGCTAGAGTTGCAGCATTCCTAGGCGTCTTCTACTGGAAACTGCTGCATAGGATCACTGAATGTTGTTATGCACACCCCTTCCCTGGAATATTTTCATCTCAGTCACTGATGAAGGATCTGAGTCATATGCTCTAAATTTTTTAAAAATTAAATATTTGCAATCCTTAGAAGGCTTTGAAGTAAATATTGTAGAATGTAGAGCTTTTAATACTTCTGTTGTTGTAATTGTTCATCTTCCTTTTTGCCCACAGCTGTGCCTTCATGCTGACATAAAAGTGGTTTAGAACAAAGAAAAGCAAAACCATTTCTTTTCAGATGAGGTCACAGTGGCCTTAGCAAGTCCTCGAGGTCTTCCTAGATGGCCATCAATTACATAAGTTCTCATGTAGCCCTGGTTGTACTCACCCCTTGGCAGTCAAAACAGGCACGGAAGCCCTGCCTGGACCATGGGATGAGGGAAGAGCAGCTGCCCTGTGAGTGAATCAGAGCACCACTGAAGGCTGTGAGGGAGACCCGGTGGGCCTGGCAGGAGAAGGGATAAAAGAAGAGTATGTGGCTTTCTGTAAAATATCATGATATTTCTTCTATCAGCATTGTGATAGAAGCAGCAGAGGAGCTGGTGCAACCAGCTGTACCTGCTTCTGAAGGTTTTTCTTTAGCTGGCTGAATGTCTTTGGGTCAGGCCTGGGCATGAAGGTACACTCCAAACAGAAATAAATAACAGCTTTATGGGAAAGAGAGCCCACTTTGCAGACAACCACTAGTTCTCCTTCAGCAAAATAATCACTTGCTTCATTCCTTATACTAAACAAACTCTTTTATCTCTGCCACCAACCAGCTGATCACAACCCCCAAGGTGGACAACACCATGTATGTACAGCAGCGAGATGAGTATCTGGAGAGCTTCTGCAAGATGGCAACCAGGAAGATCTCAGTCATCACAATTTTCGGCACCATGAACAACAGCAGCATGAAAATTGACCACTTCCAGCTAGGTTTTTCTTCTTTTAATACTTTCTTTCCATCTCATGGGCACAATACAGACAGCAATAGGAAAAATAACCCCAGGTTTTGACCCCCAGGGTCAAAATCTAAGATTATGCAGGACCTGAAAAGTAGTTCATCTAGACATATTTAGTGCCACCTTTTTCACATTCAGATTTTCCATGTAGACAGGTGACACTGGGCATCCATCTCTCTTAGGTAGCTTTGAAACAACTGCTGTCAGTCTTTATGTCCTGGGGAAGTACCCATCAAAACAGTGACAACCTGTATTTTTGTAACAATAGTGGCTGGACGAAGACTTCAGGTTGCAGTCGAGCAAAGCATTTAAGCTTAGGTATCTCTTGAATCATTGAATTATCTCATTTCTTTCTGAATCTAAAGGTTAACACCACTGTGAGTGCTGTGGCTGGATGAAGCCAAAGAAATACAAATATTCTACAATTCTATACTACAAATAGAATAAAAGCTTCTAATTTTGCTTACAAGTCCACCACATCTTTCCCCCCAAAGTTCATCTGGTTTTATCAAACCTTGGGAAAAGATGTGTGATGGAACAGAAAGCGCAGGACCTGACCAGCTGCAGGGTGTTTCAGGTCTGGCACATAAATGGCCAGAAGATCACACATTTATGTTTGGCTTCCAGCTGTGCCTCTGCTATTCTCAGAGGAACAGGATCTAGCCTTGTGTCACTGCATGATAGTGAGTCACAAATCCTGCCAGACTGGCCATTTGTGCACCTCCTTGACAAATCTGGAGCAGCACAGGCTTTTCCACATCAGGCCAAGGTTACTCAAGGTCACATTTTGTGTACCTAGATCCATCTGCCTGTCAGAGGACTGTTTAGGATTATATTTAGCTCTAGTCTGGCTAATAGTCAGATATTCATTCTGACACAGATCATACTCTTTCAGCCTGTTCCAAACTTAACCTACATGCAAACTTTCCCCAAACCACATAAGTGTATATAACAGCTGAGTTCTCATATGCGGAATTAAATTGTTGAAGAAAAACAGGAGATTTAGAAGGGTATAGGTTTAACCTTACATGAAGTTCACCTTACGATTTTGCCCAAAATTCCAAATCCTGAGCTTTATAGCAATACATGCAATAGAAATAAATAATACAAATATCTTTCTCTTTTACCTCCCTTTCTCCTCCACCCTTCCTGTTTGTACGGCTTCTTCAAGGCTCACTCTCTGTAAGCACCAGAGGCAGCAAAAGCTCCTAAGAAACATTTTGTGTACACAGTATGTTTCTGTAGTGAGAAGCTTGAGCAGCCAGCTTGATGCGGTCTACTAGGAGTGCTGCATCTTGGGACTGAAATACAAAATACAACAACAGAAAAGTCAACAGAAAAGACTTTTCACTTGAAGTTTCAAACACATTTAGAAGTGGTGAATGAAAGAGCTCAGTGACACTGGTCAAGATTAGCTCACAGTGAGACCAGAGAATATTTCCTACTTTCCCACTGGAATGACACAAAAGCTGAGTGTCATTGCAGAGGTCCTCTGTTCAGACCAAGTTAGCAAATGTGGTTTCTTTTCTCCATGAGAAACAGGGCTTTAATCAACTAAACGTCAGCTCCTGGCTACCCATCCTATAATCAAAGCAAGCATCTAATCTATTAGGCCACTGCACTGCTGAAAGAGCCTGCTGGCCTTCTTTGTAACCTCATTGGAATTATTTCTAGAGAAAAATCATCTTTTCAGCCTGTCTAGCTACCAAAGATGTATGGAGGAATGTTTCTCCATTATTTCAGAGAAAAAGCAAAGAGAAAGCAAGGACTTTGCAGGTAGCAGCATAGTCTCAGCTCTGGTGGATCTTCATACAGATCCCAGATGTCCTTTATGAGGAGGGGGTTAGGGACAAGCAGTGACTTGGAAGGAAACTAGATTAACTTCCTTTTTCTCCACAGAAATAATTTCCAAGTTTGAAAGGCAGGTCAGCCTTTGTGGCATTATTTTTTCCTTCATACAGAATTTTGTGTATCACTCTGCATTTAATATTCTTCTTCTCATTGTAAGTTTTGAAAGAAAATCTCCTAAAAATAAAATTTTAAAGAGTTAACTTCATATTGATGCCTAGAGTTTAAAGCAGAAAGGTGCCATAGGTCAATTGGTCTAAAGTACTCCTGTACCTCAGCTGTTTTTCATCACATTTCACAATAACTACTTTTGCATTTTTCTATCTCCATCTAGGCCAATGAAATAGTCTTTGCTTTTAAACATGAACTTTTAGTCTATGTTTTCATGGTCATACTTGCCATTAGTAATACATAAATCTCACTCATCAAGCATCTGAGGCAGGATTTAGATATATTTATGAAGTGGATAACCAATTAGCACATCTAGCAATCCATCCAATCAAAAGCTAATAGCATTGCTTGTTAATTCTTCATAAAACTTTTAATGTATAAATTAGACATGTAGCATGATAAGTATAACCAAATTTTAATATTAATATTTTCTGGCTAGGTTTTTGTTGTTGTTGTTGTTGTTTGTTTGTTTGTTTGTTTTTGTTGGTTTTTTGTTTTGTTTTGGTTTTTTTTTTTTGTAAGCAGTGGGTGAAAGGTGTGAAACCTAAAGATCAGATTCTAATTCAGACATTTTCCCACAAATTTTAATTCAGAAGTTTCATTCAGTCCATACACAGGATGGATCTACAGCAAAATTTGAATCAGATCAGTGTGCTCCTTAAAAGCCATATATGTTTAGAAAACTATTTTAAATCCTTTGCTGTATAATGACTAAAATCTTTCTTGTTGCTGTGGATCAGCTAGTCACATCTCTATTTGCTGACAAGGGACTGAAAAGTTGTACCTCTGGATTCCACCTCTTGATGACCTGCTGCGTCTCTGACTTCAGGCAGATCACTTAAGCCATGGCTGAGATTTCTAAGTGAGGAGATGAATATAACCTTCATAGTGGTGTCACAGGGAATAGACAAGTTTGCAGGGAGCTCTTGGTGCCCAGGTAACATTTCTTTTGGTGTGTGGTGTAGCCTTAGCTTTCCAGGCCTACAATTACATATGGAGGCTTGTTTCAGCACTGTTGCAGTTGAATAGAGCTGTGCTGGATGCTACAGCTGAAGCTGTGCTGATGACACGGAGACCTTCAGGACTTGACTGCAATACACCCTGGTTCCACAGGATGTAAGGAACCTCAGTAGCTCCACAGGCTTGTCTTCAAATCTCTGTCTTCCAAAGTCTTTTTCTCATTGTTTCAGAATATTTTCTTAGAGTGGACCACTGAGTAGGTACAAGCCATAGTCAAAACTAACTTTTTGCCCATCAGGCTGCTAGAATCAGCAAACTGGAGGAAGGAGTGCCAAAGCAGGGTATCTAGAGAGGTATGCTGCCAGCACTGCAGCATTCAAGACATGTTAAGCAGTTTCTGGTTTCTTATAGTCACTACATGTAAATTTTTAAGTCTGGTAAAGGTTAACTCTACTGTCCTGGTCTACCTCAAGATGTTCTACCTATATTTTACTGACCCAAATCACCTATGCTGTTTCATTTGCACATGGTGCACATTGTCAACATTTTTATTTTCAATTACAGAAGTGGCTACATTTCAGGAGCTTGTGAAATGATTAGTACATGCATGTACATGTATGAGCATACTGAAAAAATCTCAAAGATCTTTCCAGGAAAAAGCAAGATTTCTCAAAAGAACGTACAAATGATAAATACTGAAGTGCATGAGTCCTAGGATCAACTGATTTTCAAAAACTGTTGGGATGGAACACTAGACAGTTAAAAGTCATATGAATGAGAAGTTCACACACATGGTTTGTAATACATTGAATATGCAGCAGGAAGAAAGCTTCTGAGAAATGAAATTCTCCCTTTTCTTTTGAGGCAAAATTAAAGGCAGAGTGCTGTGTGATTTCATGACTATTTTTATTTCTCCTTTGCCTCACATTAAGATAATGAAAAGCCCTTGAAAGTGATAGAAGATGAAGATCTTGTGGACCAGCAGCTCATCAGTGAGTTGAGGAGAGAGTATGGGATGACCTACAATGATTTCTTCATGGTGCTGACAGACACTGACATGAAGGTCAAGGTGAGGGTTTCAACTCTTTGAACTCAGCTCTCTTGAAAGAAAATGTACTGGAAACATATGAAAAAAAAATTGAAAAATTTAGGAAATTACACTTCACTTGCATGTGAGGCACATAAGTTACTGATGCAGGACCTGGTTATTGCTGAAGGACAAGCAAAAGAGCAGTAAGCAAAATTTTCAGAACTTAGGTAGCTATCTTCATTTTCTGCACTTAGGGGATCTCAGGAATTGTGTGTTTCTGCTGCAATGATGAGGAGCAGAACTCCCCACACCTGACACGGTTTTAATGTAGTACCTGGCATTCTAAAACACACAGTTTGGCTGATCAACAGGATGACAGCACATTACATAAGGACAATCCTCTAGTTGAATAGCCTTACAAAAGAATATAATAACTGAAACATCCTGGCTTTATCGCTTTGGGCGAATACTGCAAATGTAACACTTCTAAAGGGCAGTCTGACTGCAAAAACAATTATATTTTCCATAGTTTCTGATCTGTTTTAGGCCTTGTTGCCTGTGTGCAAATTAGAATACTTGTATCTCCAAATATTCTACAGTGCTGTGATATATGCAGAAAGGCTGCTAATACAGAATCACAGAATTTCTAGGTTGGAAGAGACCTTTAAGATCATCGAGTCCAACCCATGTTCTAACACCTCAACTAGATCATGGCACCAAGTGCCACATCCAGTCTTTTTTTAAACACATCCAGGGATGGTGACTCCACCATCTCCCTGGGCAGATGATTCCAGTATTTGACCACCCTTTCTGTGAAAATCTTCCTCCTGAATTCTAGCCTGTATCTCCCTTGGCACAGCTTGAGACTGTGTCCTCTTGCTCTGTCTGTTGTTGCCCGGAGAAAGAGACCGACCCCCAGCTCACCACAGCCACCCTTCAGGAAGTTGAAGAGAGTGATAAGGTCACCTCTGAGTCTCCTTTTCTCCAGGCTAAACAACCCCAGCTCCCTCAGTCGTTCTTCATACGGCTTGTGTTCCAAGCCCCTCACCAGCCTCGTTGCTCTCCTTTGGACACGCTCAAGCAGCTCAATGTCCCTCCTAAACTGAGGGGCCCAGAACTGGACACAATACTCAAGGTGTGGCCTCACCAGTGCCGAGTACAGGGGAAGAATGACCTCCCTGCTCCTGCTGGCCACACTATTCCTGATACTGGCCAGGATGCCATTGGCCTTCTTGGCCACCTGGGCACACTGCTGGCTCACGTTCAGCTGACTGTCAACCAGCAACCCCAGGTCCCTTTCCACCTGAGCACTGTCTAGCCACACCGTCCCCAGCCTATAACGTTGCAGGGGGTTATTGTGGCCAAAGTGCAGGACTCAGCACTTAGACTTAGTGAACTTCATCCCATTAGATTCTGCCCATCCATCCAACGGTTCCAAGTCCCTCTGCAAAGCCCTCTGTCCCTCTAACAGATCGACACACGCTCCAGCTTAGTGTCATCTGCAAATTTACTAATGAAAGTTTTGAAATAATGAAATTTACTAATGAAAGGCTCTAAACCCTCATCCATGTCATCAATAAAAATATTAAACAGAACTGGCCCCAGCACAGACCCCTGAGGGACACCATTGGTGACTGGCCGCCAGCTGGATGCAGCACCACTCACCACCACTCTCTGGGCTCGGCCATGTAGCCAGTTCCTAACCCAGCACAGAGTGCTCCTGTCCAAGCCACGGGTTGCCAGCTTATCTAGGAGTATGCTGTGGGAGACAGTGTCAAAGGCCTTGCTGAAATCCAAATAAACAACATCTACAGCCTTCCCTGCATCCACTAGGTGGGCTACCTGGTCATAAAAGGTGACCAGGTTGGTTAAACATGACCTACCCCTCCTAAACCCATGCTGACTGGGTCTGATACCCTGGCCATCCTGTAAATTCTGTGTGATGGCACTTAATATGAACTGTTCCATTATTTTGCCTGGTACTGAGGTCAGGCTGACTGGTCTATAATTACTAGGATTCTCCTTTGCACCCTTTTTGTGAATGGGTGTCACATTGGCCAGCTTCCAGTCATCCGGAACCTCACCAGTGAGCCAGGACTGTTGGTAAATGATGGAAAGTGGCTTTGCAAGCTCATCTGCCAGCTCTCTCATTACCCTGGGGTGGATCCCGTCTGGTTCCTTAGATTTATGAACATCCAAGCATTTCAGTAGTTCTTTGACTGCCTCCTCTTGGATAATGGGGGGACCATTCTGCTCCCTGACACCATCAACCAGCCCAGGCGGGCGGGTGTCTTGAAGGCAAGTCATCTTCCCACTAAAAACTGAGGCAAAGTAGGCATTAAGCACTTCTGCCTTCTCCTCATCTGTAGATACTAAGTTCCCTCCTTTGTCCAATAAAGAACAAAGGCTGGTCTTACCCTTCCTTCTAGCAATAATGTATTTGTAAAAACATTTTTTATTATCCTTTACAGAAGTTGCCATTCTAAGTTCAAATTGAGCTTTGGTCTCCCTAATTTTTTTCCTGCATGCTCTAGCAGCCCTCTTGAATACTTCCTTAGAGACCTGACCCTCCTTCCAAAGCTGATACATCCTCTTTTTATTCCTGAGTTCCTCCAAAACCTCCTTGCCCAGCCAGGCTGGACGTTTACCCCGTTGACTTATCTTTCGGCACACAGAGACAGTCTGTTCCTGTGCCCTCAAGATCTCTGTTTTGAGGCATGCCCACCTTTCCTGAACTCCTTTGTTTTTAAGGGCTGCTTCCCAAGGGACGCTCTGAATAAGTCTCCTAAACAGGCCAAAGTCTGCCCTCTGGAAGTCCAATGTAATAATATGAGCATCCTCATACCCACCTGTCTTGTTTGGTTTTTTTTCCTTAACAGCAATACTATGAAGTACCCATAGCAATGAAGTCTGTGTTTGATTTGATTGACACCTTCCAATCACGAATTAAAGACATGGAAAGACAGAAAAAAGAGGGCACTGTCTGCAAAGAAGATAAGAAGCAATCCCTTGAGACCTTCTTATCCAGGTATCACCTTCTGTTCTTATCTGCTGCTAGTTCTACTAATTATCTACTAATTATTATTACTGCAAAAATACCCATGTAACTACTTCTAGGATTTTTAAACAGATTTCTCAGTATTTACAATGTTAAGCAAATACAGAGATGCAGCCAGAGCTGAATGTAGTCTTGTATAGAATCCTGAAAGACAGGAAGCATGTTTCCTGACAAACTACATCTTCCTTGGACATTGATTTTCAGTGCCTGTTCCCCATCATGACATGGAGATAATAAAACTGATTTGTATTAGAGGAGCAAATAAGGATTAATTCACAGATGTTAGCTCAATGTTTTGAATGTATGAAGCACAGTGTTTATGTGTTTTGATCATCAACCATCCCAATTTCATTAATACCATTCTAATCCCTCCCATGTAGTTCAAATCATTAACTAATTCTCTCTAACTTCCTTCTTATCCTGCTTGAGATAACAGTTTGTCATGCATATTATTAAAGGTCTTGCAGATGTCTTTTGCAAAGTGTTGGAGACCTTCTACAGAAAGACAATTTTGTTTATGCAATTTCTACATGCTGTGTTATTACTCTACCCTGAGACCTAAATTCCAGGCAATAAATTTATCTGGACTATGGGCATTCAGACCCACAGAAGAGCTGCGCAGTTACAGCCCTCTCTCAATTATCACAGGATAATTGAGATGAAATTAGGACTACCCCATCATTCTAGACCTTACCTGTTTCAACTGCATCCTCCTCACCTACTATGAAAATTCATGGGAAAACACTTAATTTAAAAATAAGCTTTAAAATAGGCTTTAAAAATAAGTGAGGCAGCATGATGGATTATGATGAGGTGGAAAGGAGCAACAAGTAAATGAATAGGTTGTCGGTTCATAAACATTTTAAAATTCAATGGCCACTTCAACAGAAAGAGAACCTTTAACAAGATCCACCCCACCCAATTCACCACCTCCTATTTAGGTCCCAGTGATTCATCCTTGAGACCACCAAGAAGAACCACAGCTTGGAAACAGCTGATCAGCACAAGAAAGGTCTTGTATACTGGAAAGGGACAGGCCCCAAATCCTTCTTTGCTTGGAAACAGCCCTAGTAAAAAACACACATTAGAAAACTGGGCACAAAAAAGGCAGAATGTTGCATCTATAAACAGAACTGCTGCTGCACAGAATGCATTTGTTGTCCGTGAAACAAGCATCAAGCTTTAAATATTGGGTGGACTTCTCTAGCTACATTAACTGGTTGGATTCACAGTAAAATTAATTCCAGCTTTGTCCAGTATTATGTTCCCAGTTGAACAAGAGCCCTGGCATCATCTTCCTGGTGTTGCTCCTTGCAGAGTTCACTTGTAATAATGCAAATATTGTTCTTAACAAACCTGCCTGGTGTGAAACGAGACCATGAGAGCCAGAGCCAGCTTGAGTAATGCTTAAAAGCTACATGTAGAAGGAGGAAAACCTTAAGTTTGGGGGTGAGTCCCCCTCTTAGATCTAGACACTGGCTGTGCTGCTCTCTGGGCTCACACATCAGAACAGGATGCAAAACAGGTGGAGGAGGAAGAAAGGATCCATAAATGGAAGGGTCTGGCAGATTTGTCAGGAGTATTGATCCATGGCTTCTGATGTCAGAAATAAAGCAGAAATCTGTATGTTAGTGTTGGTGAACTAATAGCTGGTAAGGAGCAACTGAAATGATTTCTAAGATCGAGTCCGAGATGAGCACACCGGCAGGGGAATAAACAGCTTGAATGGCTTTCAACACTTTTCAGCTCTGTGTAACTCCAAAGGAGATATCAAAAAATAAAAAAAAAAATAAAAAAAATAAAAAATAAAAAAACCCCACCAGAAACAGAAAAACAAACAAACAAACAAACAAACCCAAACCTCCAAACCAGAAAGAAATATTTAAGTATCTTAAAGTGATTTGCAGTTTTCCCCTAGGCAAAATATGATCCAATGGCCACATTCACACTCATTGTTCATATGTAACCAGGTGCTTTTCTATACAAAATAGCACAAAGATTATTTTGTTCCCCATTTGCAGAATAATGACACAAAATTTCCCTCCTTTTCTTCACATCACATATGTGATCCTTAATGCTTCTCATTCCTATTCACTTAACTGTACATGAACATTCATATTTCTTTGCTGTTCCTTCTGAGAAAGATGAAAATTGAGGAGGTTTGCTTTTCAAGGATTTACTTTTCTAATTGTAAAAAAACATTGGTATCAATCAACAAGCAAAGACATCAGCATGCCCTGCTCTTCTAACAACTTCTTCTCTGACTTTAAGCAAGTCCCACCTTATCTTCAGCTTCTCTTAACTGAAGCAGAATTGACCCTTTGCATTAGCCTTCATTTTGAGATGTTCACATGGTACAGCAGAAAAGCAGGCTATTATTATAACAGAGTAACATCTACATCCATTTAAAAGATGATTTCCTGCTGTAAAAATATCTCTGCAGCTTTCCAATTCCTATAAATTTAGGTTAGATTTATTTAGGTTAAGTGAAGTGCCTATATTTAAAAAACAAGTTGTTGAGAGAATATTAAAAACCTCTAGAGGTTAGAATTTTTAAAAATTTCAAGTGTCCTTATGGCACTCCTTTCCTTGACAGGAAAGAAAGGAGATCCTTATGCAAAATCTTGGGCAGTCCCTATTAAAGAAAGATTCCAAGATCTATCTTATTGCCCCAGGCATGCCCTATACAGCCATAGGCTGACACAACCACACACTTACAAACAAGCTCAGATTTAAAGCCATGTTGAAGATATTTTGAGCAAATGTGGTGCAGGAAAGAAAAAAGAGGTCAGTGATTATTTACACAGAAGTATGAGTTATGTCTGAAATTAAGATCCACCCTAATTCTCAGACAGCCCTTGGACTGCAAAATAACTGTGCTGCTCCAGCAGTGGTGAATGATGTAAAAGCTAAATGCCTAGTGAGGAATTCCACAGGAATCCTTCTCTCTAGAATATATACTTCTCAGTACTGCTGTAACTACTGAAGGGCTTTGAGCAAAGATCATAAACTTTGCAGTGCTTGTTTGGTGAAGCAGCAGCACTACAGGTGTTTCTTTGAATGTTCTGGAGCTGTAAAGTTCAAAACAAGCTGTAAAATTCAAACAAAACTTTATCCTCTCCCAGTGATGGACAAAACTGGGAAGATTTCCCATCCAGCTGTTACTTAGAAGTTGTGAGAGATTTGACATATCTCAGCCTGCAGAAAACAGAAACGCTGAGAGGACCGGAGTCACACATCATGACTATGCCTGGCCACACTCTCTTTTCAGGTTCCGATGGAGAAGGCGCCTGGTAGTGATCTCTGCCCCCAGTGATGAAGATTGGGCTTATTCCCAGCAGCTCGCTGCTCTCAGTGGACAAGCCTGCAATTTTGGTGAGTCAGAAGGAATGATATTCTTGCTCCCCCAAACCACATCCTTCCTGGTGATGTCATCATGATTCCTTTGCTCAAGTTTGAACCTGGACAGTCTGAGGAGTCTGACAACTGAAAACCTTCCTCCAGATCCAAATGGAAGATTGAGTTAAACAGGTAGTACAGCACACTAGTGGCTAAGACAGATAAACAGAGCATTCCCTGGAATAATTTTTGAAACATTACACTCATGTACCTACCAGAAAATACTAGCACTCCAAAGCTTCTTTTCAGGCTTGTACTTCAGGAGACTAATAGTTGTTTGGTAGCTTTTTTGTATTGCACAACTTAACAACACAAGGAAAATGCTTTGGTAAGAGCAGATCCTTTAAAATCCAACTGCAAACTGGGCCAGGTATCAGGGAAATGCATGGACACCAGGGGTTTTTTTCTTTTCCTTACTGCTTCATTGCCAAAATCTGTAAGAATATAATGGAATCCATTTCAATCCAATAAAGACCACCCCAGAACCATAACTAGGTAATTAAGGTCCACCTACATAGTCAGTGGAGAGAGAAGGGCTCCTCCAGGAGACAACTAAGGGCAAGACCCAGAGGCAGTCTTCTGTCTTTCATGTCATAAAGTGCAGAGAGACTTACTCCTTAAGTTCCTAGCAATGCATACACCATACAGGGTCTAGACTCGACTCCTTCAACAGAATGAAACATGTCCCTTTCAACAGCTGTTATTTCAATGCATTTCAATTGCACCAGAAGGGACATCTGCACAGTATGATTGTTTATTCATAATCACCTGGCTTACATTCAGAGCATCAGCATCACCTCATTTGCAAAGTACCATAGTAAACTGCAACATGGGCCACTGCAAAATGCTTTCTGAAGAATAAAATGTAGTCAAAACAGTTGAGTATCCCCACCCTTTGGCAGCTTGAACATAATCCAATGAGTTTCTAAAGCACTTGTCAACTAAACACTTTTAACTAAGTGGTATGTTGCCAAGCATCTTACCTCCAAGTTATAAAAGCAGTTACATCAAAGATTTTGTAGATTGTACTGACCCATGTTACATGAACAGTTCCTGCTGTCCCTAAGGTCTTTCTTCAAAGCAGAGGCAACAGTCCAAGCCTCTGTGCAGAACAAATGGAAGAAGTGAGTATCTGTCATAAGCTATTCTCTGCAGTCATTCAGAGTTTAACTGGCATAGGTTATGTTGCCTCTAAATAATTTTTTGCTGGGTGTATGATAAGTAAAAGCTTTACAAGTGAAGAAAACAGTGCAGCAAGATCCTGGAGTTGGAGAATGGCCCCTGCAATTTACTGGTGATTCTGATGCTTGTATCCCTATGCTACAGAACCACATCACTATGCTGCTGCCCTTGGAACAGCTGTATGCAACTGATATCACATTTACTCAACACATCAGCTTATCCTTATGTTTGGGATAGATTACTTGACTGGCAGGGACTCCACAGAAATCAGCAATTCTCCTGGAGGCCTGGCTGAGACTGGGCCCTAATGTAGCAAGCACAGACCTAGCTGATTAAACTGAAATCTGCCCAAAGATCTGGTCTGACCCAAAACCTTCTTTATTTCCTCCACAGGTCTGCGCCACATAACTATCCTCAAATTGCTGGGAGTTGGAGAAGACATTGGAGGTGTCTTAGAGTTGTATCCAATTAATGGTAAGTGACTGTTTCCAGTTTCTTTAGTACGACCCATGAAGGGCATTATACAGTGCTGAGTATTTCTTTGCTCTAATTTCTTTAGAGGGATGAGTATGACTGTTATCCTGTTTTGTTTCTTTTAAGAAATAAGATCACACAGAAATAAACAAAAAGCTTTCTTGGTGTTTCTGTGCTAAATATTTTATAGGTTCTTCAGGAAAGAAAAGCAAAATTATCTGAAGTTCATCTCACATTTTGATTTCCTGTGAAATCAGTCCCCAGGACACTCTTCTGCCAGCCTTGCTGTCAAAGCCAGGAATGCCTGTGCCTTTTTACATGCTCAAGAGTTTGCAGGGCTAATAGAACACACACTCAGCAGATTCTCCTCTATGGATCCCTCATTTATATTCATAGAATGGCTTGGAGTGAATAGGATCTCTTAAAGATGACCTAGTTCCAACCCCCTGCCATGGGCTGAGACATCTTTCACTTCATCAGGTTCCTCAAAGCCCCATCTAACCTCTCCTTGAACACTTCCAGAGACAGAGCATCCATATGGGCAACCTGCTCCTGGGTCACACCACCTGTATCCTAAAAAACCACTTCCTTATATCTAATCTAAATTTACCCTGTTTCTGTGTAAAATTAATACACTTTGTTCTCTTTCTGGGTCCTGGTAAAAAGTCTTTCTCCATCTTTCTTATAAGCTCTCTTTAGTATTCCACTTGCATCCCAGCATACTCTTCCAGGTAAATCCTTAAGAGAGTCTTTAAGCATTGTCAGATGCTGTGGGTTCCTCTGCTACCTAATCCAAACAACTGCCTCCATCAGTGGAGGAACAAAGATGGAAAGCAGCTTATTTATTCTGTGCATGAAAGCATTCTAGTCCTTCTACAGCACAGAAACATTAAGTCCACGTATGAGGTAAAAATAAACAGAGGAAGCTGATGTCAGTCTTCTCCCATCAACACTCTTGCAGCCTCCACTGATTTTTCACTGGAGGCTACATGACTTTATGATTCCTATTAGACAAAGATCTGTTGCTCTTAACAAATCTCCCCTTGAATTGATGTTGACTTCTAGCATGTGTTCTACAGTGAGAGCTTCTAGAGAGGTACCTTTCATTTGGCCCCTATACCTTTGTTTGATTCCTCTTATTTCTTGTGCGGGAAAAAAAGGTGAACATTTAATCCCCATCCATCCCTGCAGTTACACTGACATTCACTCCTGCCTTGCTTCTGCTTCAACCATGCTATCACAGGTCCTTTTGAAGCCTTCTGAAAATTCGCATAGCCTTTATCAGTCAGGCCACCCTTAACCACCTGTTTGCTGACCTCTTTCAGAGAACCTCAAGTCTGTAAGGCAGAGTGCCACTGTGTAAGAATCCTGTTGCCAAGACAACTATGTATATATGTGCCCAGTGATCTTAGTTTACTTACTGTCTTACAGTTTCTACTCATTTACCCAACACAGACTTCATACTTAAAAGCCTGGAGTTCACCAAATTTACCCTAGAACATATACATTGAAGAGGAAATGACATCTACCACATCCCATACTGCATATATCATGACAGTTCAAGAGTGAGGCTCTATAGGCTCTATATCCTGCAATTATTCTATCACACTTCAATTCTTCTATTTTCTTTCACTGTTACCGTTTTCCACATATGCCTTCTGCAATACATAAACTGGTGACCCAAGCTGAAAAGAAATTAATGGACTTTGGGTGACAAAAAGATGTACCACCCTACAGTAGCTTCAGGATAGAGAATAAGGACAAGTTTACTAAACTTAAAAAAGCTGTTAAAAATACATTGTTAGTTCACAGTAGAGTAATTTCATTTCAGATCCAGGAAATGGATCTGAACTTGCAAATGAAAAGAGTTTTATATTGCTAATTCTTGGGCAGTATCCTATCTCCTGTTGCTAATTTTTTACCTAGGAACCATCATCATCTCCTGAACGAAACAATAATGCTGATTTTATGTCATCACTTTCTAGGAAGCTCAACTGTAGACCGAGAAGACATCCCGGCTAATTTAGTGAAAGACATTCGGAATTACTTCCAAATTAGCCCTGAATACTTCTCCATGCTTCTAGTGGGGAAAGATGGCAATGTCAAATCCTGGTATCCTTCTCCCATGTGGTCTATGGCGATTGTGTATGACCTGATTGATTCCATGCAGCTTCGGCGCCAGGAAATGACAATCCAGCAGTCACTGGGCATGCAGTGCCCTGATGATGAGTATGGTGGGTATGGCTACCACAGCTACCACCAGGGCTACCAGGAAGGCTACCAAGATGACTACCGTCACCATGGAAGTTACCACCATGGATATCCATACTGAACAGAGTGACTTAGCCTCTGTCTGACCCCGTGTCTGTCTTTCAATAGTTATCCAAGCAATAGGAGGCCAGTTGCAGAAAATCTTCCCAGATCACCTAGATATCCATGCCTCATTCTTCTGCTGTTCAATAAACGGACTTTGGTTATTTGCCTTCTCAAAAAATGCAGAAGCCTTTACAGTGAAGCAATTCAAACCAGTAACATTGAAGCTTTAAACAATAAAGACTCCTTTATACTTTTAAACCTTTATAAACAAAGGCCATCAGCAGGTGCTGTTTGTATTAAAACCAAACAAAAGAATCCCACAGCCCTAGCCCATGGGCACTACAGTAGGGTAGGAAACCAATTGTTCAACAATGTGCTTTTTACTACTTTTTCTAAGGAGGAAAAAAAAAAGTATATTTATTGGAAAGTGAGATTTCATTATGCTTATGAAGAGAAACAAAAAAACACATTTTGGGTCTCTCCCAGAAAAATTTAAGAAAAAAGCATGGGGGCATGATCTTTAATAATAACAACAGTAATAAAATCTTTTTGAAACACCATGTTTAAAAAGACAGCATCCCTTCTACAGTGCATTACCATTGTAATTAGCTGACTTTATGAAGGAAAAAGAAGACTTATGGCTATGGGAGAACTTGTTCCAATACAATACAATGTAAAGTTCTTAAGTACAAAGCTTACTGCATGGCTATTTATTCTCTCAGTTGGGGTCCCTGCTCTTTTAGGTCCCGCCCACCTTACTGTTAAATCCAAGCTAATGAGAGCTAAGTGGACACATAACAAGGGTTAGCACTGTCTGAAATACAGAAATCTGAAAGGCATTATTTTCATCAGAAAAAGAAATCTCATTCAAGTATATTTTCCATGAGTTGTAACTAGCTCTCTATAGTAATGCTTTTAATTAAACTGTTACTCTAAATTTCAAATTTTCTTTTACCTTTTCTTCTCATACCCTTGCCTATAAAAGTGATCTGGATTAAATGTTTATAAAAGTATTTGAGATTAATTTAATTTGCTAAATCACCTCTATTTCTGCCACACTTCCAGAAATGTTTTTTTCCTCCCTTCTCATTGATATCTTTGGGCATTGGAGCTGTAGCACCATTCTCCCCTACTGAAACCAGTGTCAGGAACTACTAGCAGAGCCATGGTTTCAACCATACATAGTCATGGTTTCTAGTCATTTGGGTTAGATTTCTAAACAATCAAGATGCAGCAGAAAGATTATGGTGCAGAGAGACTTACTCTTTAAGTTCCTAGCAATGCATACACCATACAGGGTCTGTATGGTGAAGATACCATGTCAGCCTTTATAACGGCACATTGGTCACTTCTGATGTCAAAGGTGTGCCTGACCAATCACATTTCTTTTTATAATCCATGATGTGGGTGCACATCCCATATAGATGCACACAACAGGGCACTTGTACTGGGTATTGCCATCACAGAAGTAGCACAGGAATAGGGAGAGGCTACAGCTCTAAGCTGGCCAGAGCATGCTCTGCATTTTGACTTCTGCCATTTTCCTGATTTCTTTTTTTCCCAGATGAAAACAAAACTGGATAAAGAAACGAGTTCACTCAAAACCAGATTATTTCTTTAGAAACTAAAGTCATAAAGGGTCAGGCATCACTCGCCCTTCTGAATGTCAGAAGGGCAGACAAATGGTCATAAGGCCTTAGCTTTACAAACCTGGTCGCCCTCTGTGGCAGGCTGCCCTCCCTTATCACAAGGTCTTGTCAGTGCCCCTGATTAACCTTTCTCAGCTGACTGGAGCTAACTGGGGGAAGGCATTTAACAGAATGATTTTGAGAGGACTGCTGCCTGCAGAAAGCTTCTGAGCTCTCAGTCACAATAGCACTTCCACAGCTGAAAGCAGTGTACAAAGAAATTAAAAAAACCAAAAGAATCACAGGATGGAAGGGTTTCTAGAAGAAAATGGAATGTCCTGTAGCTCACTTTTAGAAAACAAGAGCTTATTGCATTACTGTATCAAGGTCTGCTGCCTACTTTCCTTGCCTAAAGCAAAAACAGACGAAAGTATACTAGATGCCTAAGAGGCACCTCCTGTAGACAGAAAGAAACACACCCTTTGAGCATTTTCTTTCAGGTGTTCGTTTAAACTTTCCTGTAATCTTGTTTTCATGTAAAGTCTTTAAATGAAAGCCCTTTTAACTCACACTAAAAATCACATAAATTAAATGTCCTGTGCTGCAAGGGTTAACTTACATTAAAAAGAGCGCAGCACCTGATCCAAATGGCCTTTTTTTTATAATACCCCTGTCTGAAATTCAAAGTCAAATTGTGCAAGTACCAAACCCAGTCTAGGCTTTCAGTGGGAGTTGCATTAAAAAGACAACTCCAAACAAGTTGTCCACTTATCAAGGGAGGTAGGAATGGGCTCTTAACCAAAAGTACACATCCAAATATTCATAGAATATGTAGAAGACTCTGCATTATTCTACATTCTGGTGTGTATTTTACCTTCATTACAAAACCATATGAAATACCCAGAACCTTAAAGCAATGATTTAAAATCCTGATTTTACAACCCACTTTTCCCTATGGAAAACTAAAAGCAAAGCCAGAAGGAGCACCAAGCCAAAATATTCTTTCAACAACAACATGTAGTTATGTTGCAGGCTATAAGCATTCAGGAGTCACATTTCTCCAAATGACGATTTCATTTGGCAAAACAAATCAAATCCAGATCACTGGATCTGCCCCTGCAGCATCACTCCAAGGACAGACTTACTGAGATTAAGGTTCTTTTTCAACATATCTTAGTGGGAGGATTCTATGTGATAAAGAAAATCTTTTTTCTTATACATATTTATGGCATTTGATTCAGCTCTAAGAGGGCTGTTTTCATCCACAGTCTGTCTTTGAAGCTGCTACATTCACAAAATAGATTAAATTAATACTTCTTTAATTGACTTGTTACAAGCAAGAGGAACACAAACACACCTCTCTTCCTGGGATATTTTGTGAACTATTTCCTCAAACCTGGAGGGAGGAACATAACACCCTTAGCAGCAATTAAGTTCAAACATTTGTGAATCTGGGCTCTAAATCAAAGCTTAGCACGAGCACTCTGCCCAATGTATTCATTATAGACTATGTGCCAAACTAATGCTGCTCTCCAAAAACATCCTCATAAATCTCCCTACTGTAATTTTGTGTGAATATAAGTTAAGCTTTCCAACATGGAGTAGTTTCCATATAGTGGAAGTACTTAATCAAGTGAGATTTCACATAATCTATCTGAAACTTGTAACGTCATAGAATTGCTGCCCCTTGCTCACCAGGGCTGTTCTCCAGCTGACGATTGTTCTGTTACTTCGTCTAACAAATCTCACCTATACACTACATTTTACCATTGCCATGGATAGCACAGCTGCAAACATTTGAATGTTATGCTTTGGGTTACTGTTTACCCTATGTTACTGCTAAGTGGATGCAAATCCTTACCCATTTTTAGACATCAGTTAACATTCCTGTTACTGCAAAGGGGATATACAGTTGTCCTTCATCCTAATAAGAAACCTGCCTGGCCATCCAACATAATTTGTCTGAGACCTCCAACCTGAAGATAACAGAAAGATTTCTACATGTTAGACAAAACCAAATGTGCAGCATGAGTAAAAACTTGGATCAACAGTTATATAACCAATACCTTTGTGCAACCTAGACTTTGGCAAATAAGTCAAGCATGATAACACTGGAGAAATTTACAGAAAGGAAAATCATTAAGAGGGACAAGTGTTGAAAGCAAGAACTAAATGCACTTTATAATAGCTGAAGATCAGTCATTTCAAAACTTCCTGTCTCTTGATGCAGATACTTCAGGCACAAAGGTCAAATATGGTTTTTAAGATATTCATCTTTGGTTTGATGCTCTGTCTTTAGAAGTAAGAACTTGGCTGATTTCTATGTTCTCACTTGATGCAAGGCAAAGGTCTTTGGAACTTCATGTAAAATGTTACTGCTCACATAAATGCAAAGCAATCCCAAGCTAACAGTACTTTCACTCTTTTTGGAACTACCTGCTAAAGTTGGTAGCTGTGACTTAAAAAGGTAACAAACTCAGGTATATATTGCAAAGCTGAATGCAATGAAGAAAAAAAAAGCTCATTGCTACTAAGCCTTTAACAGTTTGAGGATTTTTTTTAAAGTTTCATTTCCAAAAATATAACATCATAAACCAATCAGAGCAACAGAGTTTCTGGAATTTACACTGAAATATACCTTCGATTCTTTCTGTATGAACTGATTCTGATGCAAATGATTCTGATGCAAACAACTAGGATTCCTTATGTTGAAATGGTCTATTATACAAGCATAATGAAATTAGATGCAAAAAACCTCTCACCAACAACATTTAATTAATTTTGTATGGTCATTCCTAATATATACTCTAAAAATACGGAAAAAAAAATTTAGACATTTTAGATTCATTTATAATTTGACAGTTATAAACCATGGGCCACATATGAAAACAGGCTGCCCCTCCTCATGGATAAATGACAGGCGGTATATTAATATAGCAATAAGCCATCAATACAGTACATATAAGCTTTATACACAGAGCCTGGACAGGATGGCAGAGGAGAACAAAGGCAGGACTGTCTTCAGTCCAGAGAAATGCATCACTTACTGCTTACTATACACTCTGGTATGAGGCTCTGACACTGAACTCATTGCTTATCTTAAGAATTCTTCTGACAGTATCTTTCAACTACGAAAGACACATTTTTGAAGGGAGGAAATTATAAAGCAACATCTTTTTCACTGCTCTGAGAGAAGAGGCTTTGGAACACACCAGGAATCCCTTATTGGCATCCCTGTTCCCTTGCCTATTTCAAAACTCTCCGAATAAATTGGAACCTATTTTTCATCTTAGTCAAAACACAATCCAGCAGATGCCTCATCAGAAATTCTGAGATCACTATGCCTGGCACTCTGCAGAATGACTTCCCTCTCTACCAAATGAATGCAAGGCCTTATCAGTCTGCCAAGGTAGAACAAAACACCAGATGATATTGCCACCTGCACTCTCTCGCTCAGTGCTCCAGATGTTGAAGGGCATTACTGTAGCTGCATAATATTTGTTTTCAGTAGCGGGCTCAGTGCAACCTAAGCCTCTAGACAAAGCCTTTCTAAACACACACACACAAAGATGATGCATTCATACTGTTTAATAAACTTTTGCTTTATTCAAGCTCTTTCAAAGTGAGGCCACGTAAGCTGCATGTAAAATTCACCAGCTGCTACAAAGGCATTCCAGATTTCCATTTCCCCAGACACTAGGAGACAGGCACAAATGAATACAACTTTCCATATATACAGCTTGAATATTGTCCTCATTCACATTTGACATCCAGCCCCAAAACAGTTCCAAACACTCTGTCAGTGGGGAAAAACAGCTCTTCCCTATGTTAATAAAAGATTAACTCTCTCTCACTGTGAGCAAGAGCACTCCTTCAAGCCAGCCTCGTGCTAGAGAGAATCTTCATCTGTATCGATGTCACTGCTTGGTTTGTTCAACCTCTCAAATTCCTCTCCATCCTACAGGAACCAGAAGCAAAAGAGAGCAATGTGAGCAAAAGTCATCTTACTATTAATATCACTGAAAAAAAAAAGACTAAGGTTTATTTCAAAAGTATCACTTAAAGCAAAATCCTGTAATCCCTGTAATTTAAATCTCTTACAAGTGTGTTATAAAGTTTAGGAAATACAAACTCATAAAAAACATTCCCTGAATCTTTAACACTTTTTAGTGACCCACTGCCTAAAACAGCTTGTAGCCCCTTCTTCCATACAATTATAAAATGGTTTGGGTTGGAAGATACTGGAAGGATGCTAGAAGGTGTCCCTGGAGCCTTCTCTTCTCCAGAATGAACATCCCCAACTCTCTGAGCCTGTCTTCATAGGAGAGGTGCTTCAGCCCTCTGATCACCTTTCTCTGGACTCACTCCAGCAGATCTAAGTACCCAGAGCTGGACAAAGTACTACAGGTGAGGTCTCAAAGAGACCTTGACCTGTTGGTCACACTGCTTTTGATGCAGCCCAAGATATAGCTGGCTTTGCATGCTCACATAGTGCTATTCGTTTCTACAACAGCTGCTTAGTTGTAAATACTAAAAGAGATGACACCTGGCACACCAAAAATATATGAATTTTTATTATTTATTGCTCATTAAACAACAACTTTAAAAGGCACCATGTAGAATTTCTGGAAAGTTTAATGTTTGCGCTCCAAGTTTAATGTTTACTGGAATGCAGTGGGGACAGCGCTCTCTGCTGGTCACAACGTGCATCCACGGCTCGTCCGTACCCGCGGGCCGACGAGCACAAACATGAACCCTTCCCATCAGGCGACTGCTCAGCTCAGCTGAATGACAGCTCTAAGAGCAAGCCGTGCCTGACACCTTCTAGCTAACTAGATCACTATTTTGTTCAAATAAGAACAAAAAACACTAGCACGCCTGGAGGAAATATATAGCAAAAAAAAAAAAAAACCCCAAACCATGTTAAAACTCTGTGTTTAAACATTGCCTTTTTGTCTTCAGCTATCTTTGACTGCTATGGTAGCAAGAACCTTAACATCAACAGTGTTAACTTCCTCATCATGTGGCCTAAGCTAGACAGACTTACCATTCTGTTTAGGTACAATTACTTCCCAGGCATCAATTCCAATTTCTCAATTGGGTAAGTAAACTCTTGGTTATAAAGCTTTCAAGAAAAGACTTGTACAAAGCTGAAGTTGCTCAGAGGACTGTCTACAGTCACAGCAGGAAAACAATGCTTACCTAGGCTTCATGATTTCAAAAAGTGCCAAATGGAAAGCAATACCCAAGATTTTAAGAAATACTGCAGAACTTTGGTGTTGAGGGATGAGCCCCGTCGCACACAAGTTGATTCTTCCAAACATATCATAGCCTAAAGGGAGGTGAAACAAAAGAGAAACCAAAGGAGACAAGTACTGAAAAGCCTTACCCCACTCGATCTCTCCCATGCATCTCCTTTGATGAGTTTTCCCCTTTCCCGCAGAGTGACATATTCCAGGCCTCTTGCTTTACTGGCATTATAAATGAATATGGAGAGAAGCACTACAGGAGCTTCCAAAAAGAACTCTAGAGAAGGCCTGAAGTCAAAGACGATGAAAGACACAGTGGTGATGATGACAGTGTTGATCTGAGCAGTCATAACATGAAACATGTTGTCTCGGAACTTCAAGATGAAGGCTACAGACAGCCCCAGGAAAGCTGTGACAAATATAAGAGCCACAGAGAAGATGTTGTGCCCATAAAAGAAGCCACAGTTCCCTATCTGCCTCCGGTCCTTAGCCTGCAGTGCCAGCATGAGCCCATTGAACAGCACCCCAAAGGCATAGAGTTTGCTGTTCTGTGTGAAGATGCTTTCCCCAAGCTGATCCACATCTTTCAGCATCTTTTCATTGTAGATGTTAGCCAGGGCAGACACAAAACACTGCACTATAATAAGCAGATGGCCCAGGCTGAGGCGGAGAGGCTTCAATGCTCCTGCCATGGTACTGGTCACATTCCACTGGAAGCTGTGAAGGAAACTTGGTGCTGCGCAGTTGCCCTTTTCCGCACATGCTTCCTCAGGTCCAGTAGCAAGAAGGCAGTGGTTAGATGGCCTAAAAAACATACTGTGATGAAATCCATGTGCAGCCAAGCTGTGCTGATGGCCTCCAGTTCCTCGAGTCAGGGCAACGATGGACAGGAATAAAATCACCAGAGACGCCCACTGTACCCAAGAGAGTCTTCGCCTGGTACACAAAAAAGCCACTAAATTTAGAAACATAGTGGCATAAATTAAATGATAGAACATCCAGATCTATAAAACGTAAAAAAGACATAATGCCACAGATAAGGAGACAAACAGGTGTAAAGTCTCTTCAGAATACAAAAACAATGCAAAAATGCAACGTGATTTACTATGGCAAAGGGGGCCGAATCTGGCAAAGAAAGAAGTATAAAATAAAGTATTCTGAAGAAATAAGGAAGGCCTTTTGAGATCACGTTATTTCTAGATACTGATTGCCTAACAACTTAAAAGTAACTCTTGTCTCCATGGCAACAAAGGTCTGATGAATAAAGCAAAAAACATCACAGACATCCAAATAATTACCATCTTTCTTTGGAAAAGGTTCACCATACTGCTCTTTTCCCCTATGACTTGGGGCCCTTTTCTAGTATTACATGATGGTAACTCTTATAAATCTACAAATGTAATTCATAAGACTATTAGAATTATTTATACCGTTTTTCCACTCAAACAAAGCCTGTTTATCTTGGTGAAAAATCAAAAATTTGGAAGATTAAGTGACATCACAAGAGACAAAACTAAAATGAGAAAAAGCATTTCGAGTCAGACTATCAGGCACTGTTTTGGCATATTAACACATATAGGAGAGGCTTATATTTGCCATATTCAATACAAGCAACTTTTACAGTGTAAAGTTAATACCCATTTCCCTGACAGTCGTTTTTGAATCTAAATAATAATATAAAGATCACAAATTCCGCCAAGAAGAACACTTAGTCTGGCTTTTGTCACATGAATAATGAACAAAACACACCTCTATCTTTCACTCTTATGTATCTTGTTTCCTCTTACTAGACCACATTTACACTCAGTTAAGAACTGCAACAGACTGGTAAGAAGTACTGGCAATCATGAAATAAGATATTTAAAGTATAAATGAAAGCTTTATTCTTACCATTCAATGACTATATAATCATAATTTTAACTGTTTTCTACTAGAGTTGACCCAATGTGTAGACATATGAAGGGACTCCTAATAACATATTATTTCCTACACCTTCAGATGTAGAAAACAAAACCACCTCTCCAAGCTGGTATAGCCGCAAAAAAGAGAATTGCTGTTCCCGTCAGACAAAGAGAAAAAAATGTAGCTTAACTTCATCAAAGCTGGGAAGATTTAAATTTCATTTACTTTACCAAATACTACTTACTTTAGCACTATCCTGAAGAGAAGAGCTGTTGTTATAATGACAAAATTTGAGAAGAGTACAGCCATTGCCTTGAAAGAGAAGGAGAGGAATAAAATTATACTTCAGATAAAGTGTGGATACCTACAGACTTCAAGTGTTCACCTTCCTGCAATATGCCAGAATGAAAAGCACTGGAACTGAATTTTCTTCCTCACCCAAATGGTACAATAACACACCTGTAAAATGATAGTCAAATCCCATTTCAAAATCCCAGGGAAACTACAGAGCCCAAGCTCCACTGCAGTGGGGAAAGCTATACTGAAATGAGGATGTGAGGAAACCACTGCAACAGAAAACTTACTTAACAGAGAACAGTTTAGTTTTTGGTCAGATCAGTTCCCCAGCTGGGCTGAGCAGTGAGCTGCAAAAGCAGCTGTGTTGGCACAAAGGAGGAAGTTGCTCCAAAATGAGAATAAGCAAAGAATAAAGCAAGGTGAGGCTGCTTCTGGCTGCAGTGCCATTTGCAGTGTTCATGACATTCCAGACTTGGACAAGCCACTTGCAGAAAACAAACTTCTTCTATGTCAAGTGCTTTTGCTGTAGAGTTTATCAAAGATAAAGAGGTGCTTGGCTTGAATTTTTAAGACTGCAACTGTAATTTTAAAAAAAAAATCTATTTTGAAGTACAACTGAAGACAATTCAAAGCTTCTGTTTAATTTTGGAATAATAACATCAGTGCTCTAATCCATGGCCATGATCCCAAGTAACCCAGCGAGCAGCATTAAAGCTGCAAACTCCTTGTGGCAATTATTGTCTGTTTTGTCTCTGTGTTAGACACGCTATACTGGGACACCAGACCAAGAAAAGGCTCTCGTAAGCATTCCAGTTACCAATAAAGACCAGAATCCACCAGCACCAGTAGGAATAAAAACCCTCTTTATGAGGGTAGGGGTGTTTTGCAAACTGTCTGTTACTCTGGACTGCCCTGCACAGTCAGTAAATGTACAACAGATTCAGGCATCTGAAGTTTTTGGTCCCATTGAGCCTCAGCTTTTTAGACAATTTTACACACAAATATATTTGGATTCAGGAGTACAAAACACAGACTTTTTCTTGAATTTTCTCATCATTTCCACATTTCAAATTCTGCTATAGAGTGTCTTTTTCATTCACCAGAGGAAAAGCACAGACTCTTTTCTCATTATCTTCATTCCATTTTATCCCAACATAACATCTGCTGAGCAATAATTCTGATGAAACAGCACAACACAGGCTCTCAGGTAAGCTGAACACTTACTGACAATGAGATACCTGCCTAAGAAAACACATCTTAATTTTCCACTTTGCAAAATTAAATCTCAGTAAATATTTACATTAGGTGAACACTGTGGAAGGAGAAAAATTGAATAAACAAGGAAATCTGGCAGAAATCACTCTGGAAAAAAAAAAAGAGCCTTTATGTAAAATGTAGACGTAGTTCATGAACACTCTGGTTTTGCTTTAGAGTCAATGCTCCCCATCCAACATCTCTGGTAACATTATGAGCAAAATCTTTTGAAGGATAGTTAAAAAAGTTAATTTTGAGTCACTTTGTTCTCTGAAACGTCAAGAGATCTCTGTCCTAGATGGAAAGGAATATGAATATCACAGTTCCCTATGCCACTAATGTGCACGTCACAAGTAAAGTCTCAAAAGGTAAGTCTCTAGGAAATTTAGCCACTACAAAGTATCCACAGTTAAAGCTGAAGTTTCAAGCAAAAAAATCTCACCAAAGCAACTCTTTAATTCCAGCAGCTGCTCACCCAGGCACTACTTAGTCCCAAAATTACTTTGTATTTAAGGTCACATGACCAAGTTCAGTCGGGTAGGGCCATCTCCTTTTTAAGCATCTTTACATTTCACATTCATGGTCTTGTACACTATCAAGATATTCTATCTTAGAGATATTCAGTTATCTCTTTTAATACTTCTTTATTATAATAATGTTACAGTTTCAGCTAACCATCATAGAATTTCTCTAATTAAAAGATGCTATAAGTTCTAAAAAGAGGAATCCTAGAGAGCACATGTTCTGAGGGGACAGAGACTAGGTATGTCTGGGTGTGTGTATGTAAAAAAAAAGCTGTCCATTCCACAAAGGATTACCTTAACTCAACCAAATGAAATTGCTTAAGAAAAAAATAGCAGTTATGTAACCTCCTATGCATCAGGCTTTGCTTCTACAAATATTATCGCCGAATTTCCTTTCTAAAATTAAAAACCAAAACAAACTGAAACGACCCACAAATAAACAAAACAAAAAAACCCAAAAAACAAAACCAAAAAAACCCTCAAAAACAAAACACCGAAACCCAACCCCTACCCATCAAAAATCACCCAAACCACTAGCAACAAAAAAAATCCCATCAACAAAAAAAAAATCCATACAAAAAAACACAGAACCAAGCAGCTGTCCATGTTATTTTAAGATATCTGACTCTTGATTTTACTAGGTTTTTTGAGCTGAGTCCTGGTCTAGACTCTGGACTGGTCTGTCCCTGGCAGAAATATACACCTAAGAGAACAATATTTTAAAGAGGAATTCTGATAGAGAAGGTAGAAAACAATTTATTTTTAATGTTCAACAGGGGGAACCACCGTATTTTATAGCAAGCAGAAACCATCTGTTTCCATCTTACTGCAAACATAGATTCTGAACCAAAAAGTATCATGATACAAAAAATAAAAGCAAGCACAAAACCTGTACAATTTCCTGAGCATATGCAGGTTCATCCAAAAGGATGAGGGTAGCTAGGAGAAAGTAGCAACTAAATTTTATACCTAAACATAGCTAACAAACAAATGCAAAAATTAAGTCTGTTTTCTTCATCCCCTCCTCAGTTTCTGTTACACCTTTTCCCTTTGCGAGTTACATTTATTCACTTTACATCACATACAGAGAGTGGTAAAAGCCCCACAGAAACGTGCAGCTCAAATAACAGCAATAGAAACAAATTGATTGAAAGAAATACAGAATTGAAAAAGGCAAAGGACAAAAAATACCAAAACCCCTCCCACTTCTTAAGCACTTCACCCTATTTCTAAATCACGTTGGATGGAGAAAATATCTAAAGAGTCGTCTATGCTGAAAGCTGTACAACACTAACCTGTGGGAAAGAGAATGGGAAGGTAACAGATTGTTCTTTCTGTGTTAAAACAGCAGACAGCTCAGTTACAATCTTGCCTTGCCAGTGTTACCACTGATAGCCTAAGGTAGATAGGTAGATAGCCTAAGAGCAGTATTACCCACCAGACATGAGATGTCATGTTATTCAGTGTAAGTATACTTACTGGCTGGAGGTAGGACAGTACATAGAAGACAATCAAGTTATCCAAAAAGTAAAGAAAGGCAGGAATTGACCATTTCATGGAATTGCATACATTCTTCCAGGAAAAACATTCCGAGAGATGATCCATACAACCCTTTTCTGAAAGGAAAAGAAATCAGTAAGAAAGACATTCACTCCTATTATTGAAAGCCTGTTCCCTTGTAACAGAATACGTACCACTGTCCTCTTTTGAGGAACACCATTAGACTGAAAACCCTTGGGTTCCACAGTTCTCTGGCAACACAGGAACCTGTGTTCCAGGGCAGAGCACACAGCTGGAGCAGCAATCCTGTGTGGTGCTCACTTCCTTGCTTCAGCAAAGAAAATGGCACAGAACCTGTTACATCCATCACAGTGTTTGTCCACTGGGAGCAAAAATTCCATTGTCAACCATTCTTTGAGGGCCAAAAAGTACCCCAGAGTCCCTACACAACAGTGACATCCTTACTGGGTGTGACTTCCTGTTAACTATTGATCAAATCTACAACAGGAACAATGACATAGACAGTGGATTCCTTCACAGAGAACCCAAAGGTCAGCCAGTAAAGTCAGAAGTACAAAACAAACCGGAATTCAGTATTTGCAGACCACAGCACATGATCTGGGCATAAAGAGAACATATAGGAAGAAAAGAAGAAAAACATGGACAAAGCACAAAGAATGACATTTACTTAGGTATTCAGGACCCAAACTTTAGGAGGAAGACTGCGATGAACTTCAGACTACTCCAGAGCTGGTGCCAAAAGTACTTTGTTAGCATAGATTTAAAACTACCCAATGATATCTAATCCTCTCCTGAAGCACCAACACATTGAGTTCAGCAAAACTCAGACATCTGGATTAAAAAATGGGGAAGGTGAAAATTTTATCAGCTTCTGGAGAAGTAGACAAAATCAACTGTTCAATTTAACACGAACCTCCAGTGCCTGACACCCTCTGCCAATTTAAATATTTATTCTGTACCATTTTGAAATGCTATTAAGTTAATCTCTCATAGTTTTTACATCAGGACAGAAGAAAGAAAAAACAAAAATCACCTGCAATGCAAAACCTGTGGCAAGTCATCTTTTGTTAAAAAAAAAGTGTTTGTAGGACAGCAAATCTTAGAAAGTCAACACATTTTAGTTATTTAAAACATAGGTACTTACCTTTTTTCCTATTCCAGAGTGCCAACACTACACATAGGACCAGTTTTACTACTTCAGAACACATGTTCACTGTCGTAGGAAGGTAATCATACTTGTTATCTGTGGGATCCAGCAAATCAGAGAGTACACAATCAGTTTATGTCTCCTGCATTCATAATTTGAGCAAGAATCTATTTTAACCATTACAAACACAATTTTAGTCACAAAAGGCTCTGTCAGAACTTTGGTTATAAACGTTTCAAAGTTTATGACATAGAACTTCCTGAATAGCCTCTTTTCTGAGTTGAAATCTTTCCTCATTTGGTCCCAGTTTACAGCAGAATTTTTTTGGAAGAACTTAAGAACATGGCTGTTTTAAAAACACATAAAAACGGGAAGGTTTTCCCTAAAGACCAATATGGTATTTTTTAACCCCCACAAAAAACAGCTTCCAGGATGACATAATCTTCTTTTAGAACTGGCAATACCAGCCAGTTTTAGCACTTTATCCAGTAGGATACCATTTCTCTTCTAAGCTTGTTGCAAGGGAAACATTTCAATCAAATCATGTACCGCCAAGTATGCTTACACAATGTCATCTTTGAAGAATTAGCTATAAAATAAAACACCTGACTCATCTTTAAAATGTAGATCATATACCTTGCAACCCAAGTTACACTTTTATGGTAGTCCACTGGCTAGACAGAAATTTTCCAGTGCAGAAACATGTCCCTATAAATATAATAGGATGTTTATGCAAAGAACTCTGCAGGTGGAGAAGTAGGTTATTTGCATATGTTTTAGCCCAAATATCAACGTTTTCTTATTCAAGGTACATCGTGGGTATTTGCCCAGCTGTACCTTCATTGGCAGAATACTTCATCAGGAGGATTCGACTTGAACCCAAGGCAATGAATACTCCTCCAAGCAGAAAGGTCTGGCTGGTTGTCTTGGAGCAAAGGGCAAGTCGACTACACCACTCCAACTTCATCCTGCTGCCTCACCGTCAGTGCTCTTTGGATGGCAGGATAAAAGCCCTTTGGATGGCAGGATAAAAAACCACTGTAAACAGTACTTCCAGAAACTGGTTACACGAGGCAAAATAAGTGCATTTTACGGCTTTGTGTTATACAAAGATGCTTATATCATAGAACAAGCCATGATTTTGTTCTAGAACTATAGTTTTCTTACTTAAAAAAAAAAAAAAATCTATTTCAACCTATGACCGAACACTGCCATGTCAATTAGATCATGGCACCAGGAGCCATGTCCCATCTTTCCTTAAAACACCTCCCAGGATGGTGACTCCATCACCTCCAATTCCAATACATAATCATCCTTTCTGTGAATGTCCAACCTAAACGTCTCGTCGCATAGATTAAGACCATGTCCTCTTGTCCTGTTGCTGGTTGCCTTGGAGAAGAGGCTGACCCCACCTGGCTACACCCTCCTTTCAGGCAGAGAGCAATAAGGTCACCCCTAAGAGAAAGATGTGTTACAAGGACCATCGAAGGGGGATAAACGATACACAGGGACTCTGAAGGTGGCACAAGGAGGCTGTTCCTGAGAAGTCCGCAACTACGGTATACGGGCTAGCTAAAAGGATTAAATATTTCACATGCTTATTTTTCTTTAATATTTTTTAAGTGCTCTTGCTCCTAATCCCAGCAAGGAGAAACGCTACAGCAGAGGAGAGAGACCAACCCCTTAGGGCTGACCTGGCGCCGGCTCGTTCCCAGCGGCAGGGGAGGCACAGGACAGCCGGAGCCGAGCACCGGAGCCGCGTCCTCCACCTTCAGCGCCGCCGTTACCCGCCCGAACCGTTAACGGGCCCAGGGGCCCCAACAGCCGGCTGAGGGAGAAGCGGGGAGGGAGAGCCCTTCTGCACCAGCTAGGGCTGGGCTCCGTCCCATGCCGGCAGGGCGGCCAGAGCGCGGCTAACAGGACCGGGGAGACACCCACCTCGCCACCTCCTCCGCAGCGGAGCTGGAACAGCCGCTGGGCTTTGCCGACCGCCTCCTGCCACGTCGCTGCTTCAGGCTGCAGCCGCGAGCGGCGGGGCGGCGGCCGCGCGAGGCGAGCGGGACTCCAAGACAGCAGCTCCCGGTGCTCGGACGCCGCGGCCAGGCGCACCGGGTCCCGGGAGGCTGCGGCAGCGCGGTCCGCCTCACTCATCCCCGCCGCCCAAGGCCGGGCTCGCCCCGGGGTCCTGCACGAAGCCCCTTCAGCAACTCCCCAGCTCCCGACTCACCCCCCCCACCCTCCGGCCTCACCTGGCCGGGCGGGGCGGCTCGCGCGCGCCCCCCGCCTTGCCTTGCCTCGCCTCGCCTCGCCCCGCCCCGCGCGGACACGCGCTCGCCCTCCTCCCCCGCTTCGGTACGGCCGGCCCGGCACCGCCCCCGCCACTTCCAGGAACCCGCCAGCTCCGCCCCCCAGCTCGCGCACGCCCCCCGGCGGCCGCGTGAGCCGCGGCCCCGCCCCGCCCCGCCTTCCGCCCTGCGCGCGCGCACCGTGCGTCCTCCGGCGCGTGCGACGGGGGGCGGGGGGAACGTGAGGGGCGGGTCACGTGGGCGGCGGCCACGGGAGCGCCTTGCCGAGGGCGGGGGTGGCGGCGGCTGTTCGTCTGTCCTCCCGTCCGTCCGACCGACCGACCGCCGCAATGCAGAACGTCATCAACACGGTGAAGGGGAAGGCTCTGGAAGTGGCCGAGTACCTCACGCCCGTGCTCAAGGTGCCGGTCCTGTGCGGGAGCCGGGATGGGGAGGAGGGACATCCATGGCTGTCCCCGCCTGCGGGCGCACTTCCTTGCATGAGCCCCGGGAGCCGGCTGTCGGTGCCCTGGTCGACCGGGCCCGAGGAGCTGCGTGGCTGCGGGTCTGGAAAGGCGCGGTGCTGGGCGTGCTGACATAGTCATCGGCCCTCATCTCGCACCGGTATGGGGGGAACCTCGGCCGGCGCTCACATCCCGCAGAAGGGGGAGCATCCACCTGGGAGGGGCGGGCCTCTCGAAGAACAGGTGTTGCTGCTCCTGTTTCTCAAGGAATGACTTAAATGTATTGCCGTTTTCTGTAAAAGTCACGGAAATTTTACGTAGTTGTGTCTCCAGGAGTTGAAATCCGAGCGTACAGACACGCTTGAGCCTGGTTTCAGGAATTGCGTTGTAATGGTTATTTTGGGTAAAGGGCAACTTTTTCAGCCGACATTAAAAAGTCCAGACTAAAACAACATAATTAACCACACCATTGTCGTGTGAGCAGGTTTTACATAACACAGCTTATTCCTGTGTCAGAATTACAGTATTAATACAAGCCTCTGTGCACCAAAGTAGCTGAGAATAGCAGAAATGAACCATTGGGTCCTTATAAAAGTAGGCAGCACATCTGTTAAGCTCTTGTTACTGCATATTTAAGTAGAAACAAATTATGGTTTTCTGTAGTTGTTAGACTATGTCCCATTCTCTGACTCGTATTTGCAAACATTTTTTTATATAAACCCTAAATTTGTATGCGAGTGCTTAACTTGGCAGCAGTTTTTTCACTACTGATTTTGATACTTCTGCATGCTTTTGAAAAAACACTTGTTTATGACAACAGTCTCTCTGCCTGTGGCTTTGATGTTTGACCTTTTATGTGCTTTGCACCCTGCAGCTTACTTCTCTGGGTAGATAGCAGGGACAGTCAATTATTAATTGAACGTGTCCCTCTATGGTGTTTGGGATGCTCTTGTCTGGATAGTGAACCTTCCTAGAGTTGCCCACCAATGTGAAATGTCTGGGTTGCAGTGAAGTTGTGCCATGGGAAGGTGAAGTGAGTTGTTCAGTAGTACAGTTGCTGTTGCACAGCTGGTGTAATAGTGGATGAATCCATGTGTCCAGATGGATTATTGGGAGGAGGCAGGAGTAGAACCTTCCAGAAATGGAAGGTGTTGATACTATGTGTATATGTTCCCTTTACAAGGGGGAAATAAATACTCTAATTGGGTAATTTTTGAAAGAAACTAGACCTGTGTCTCTCACAATTGAAGAATTTACTTACACGGGAAAATGAGCTATTTACCCTCGGGGAACAGAGGATGGATATTTCAAATGTTTTCTTTCTGTAGTTCCAGAGACACAAGTTTGTGCATGTTCCCTACTGCTTATGGCTCATTTTGAGGGGAACCAGTAAGTTGTCTCCACTGTGGTGTTGCACAATGTGATATTGAGGATTCTGAGTTTTATAACAATTGAAATTACTTAGATTTCAGTCACCTAGCATATAGTGATGTTACAATGTTTGTAGAGCTGCTGTTTTCCTTATCTTTATCTTGTTCTTAAGCATATCTTCCTTAGAACTGAGGCAGTAAGGCAGTAATCAGTACATATGAAACAGGTGTGCTCCTTTCATTTTCTGTAGCACAGGTGATAGCAGACACTGGGGTAAGGAACACGAATAACCAAATTTAGCAGGGGCTGCTTTTGTTCTATGTTTTCTGGCTGGTTGAATATGGTGAAGTTGTGGCTGGCAGCAAGACATGTTCAGCTGATGCTTTTAGTCTAGATAGGGGGAAAAAAATAGGTTCCTTAGGGCAAGAAGTCAGCTATGCCATGGTTGAGATTGTATTCTCTTTCGAAAGCCAGTTTTGAATAGCTTTAATGCTGGAGAACAATGGGATACCTTGATACTTGAGGCTTTTCTGAAGAAACAAACAACCAGAAGTCAAAACATAATACACTTAGTCTGGATTTGAATGTAATACAAGATGTGTTAACCTTCATAAATGTGTCCTTTAATGCTGAAGTACTAATTTCTCCATGCAGAATAACTCTGGTGTCTGTTCACCATCTATTCTTTCATTCATGGAACTCCCCACAACAATATGCAAAAACTGAAGCTATTTCCGTGGGGTGCATGATGAAAGCACAGAAATGGGCATTAAAAGAGAGTCTATTACTAAGTCTTTGTATTTAACTTTTTCTACCCTAGAGAGTCGGTTTGGTCTTTCATTAACGACTTTATTTAACGGCAAAAGCCTCTTATTGATGCATTGCAGTGCTGTTCACTGCCTAGAACTCTGGAGTCCTTGACAGTTAGGATCACTGATTCCAACTGATTTTCTGTTTCTTACTGGCAAACATAATACTGAGTGCTAGTCATCTTTTCTTCCTTATTGCTATAATTGGCAGTAGCAAAAATGATTATTTTGTATAGGTGATAATTTTTCATAATACCTGATATTTTGCAACAAGTAATTTTGGGGAGCCTTACTTCATTATTTTCTAATGTAAGTTGCCTGTCAGTCGTAGCAGAAGTTACCTCCAGGCTGATTCTTGGATCTCTGGACAGAACTAATTGCAAAATGAGAGTAGAGAAGATGTTTGTCTTTCCAGTAAAGTGGATTGTGTTGATTTGTCAGCAGTTCTCAAAATTTCTAAACTTTTCTCTTGCAGGAGTCCAAGTTTAAAGAAACTGGAGTAATTACACCCGAAGAAGTAAGTATATAGAGACTTAAATTTATTTTGAACGTAATGATGCATTTTTTAATGCAAAACGACCATGTTAAACAGATCATGTCTTGGCCAATTTTTGCTTCTTGAAACAATTTCCACAAAGTGAAATTTCTAAGTGGCCTTTTTTACTCTACAGATTGAAGTAGATCAACATAATTTCTCCTGAGATGGCATTAGGCATCTGAATGTGGGATGCTTCTTTCCTCTATTATGCTGTGAAAAGATTGTAAAGAAGCTGGGTCAACAGCTCCATTTGTCATGGGAGTTCACGACTGAAGTAGGAATGTAGGAAAGGTTTTTAAAGTCTTTCCTCTGAGGAACTTGAAGAGGAGCTTTTATCTTTGGAACAGTCTTTGCTTACCTCTGTTTTTGTTCCTTCCAAGGCTCTGTAAAGATCATTACATATATTTGTCCACACCATGTATCCAATGATTATTATTTTTCCCTCTTCTCTATAGGCTGCTTTAGGCTGGTTGTATTTTGAATTGCTGCCAAGCAGTTGTATTTTTTTAAGAACTCCAATGCAAACAGCAACAAACAGGATTTTTTTCCTGTAACAGTAAGAGCACTGTGTTGAGCTATTTTAATTTCCCCCTTACGCTTTTTCTCATTGAAGTGTTGTTAATCTGCAAATACTTCGTCTTTACAGAGTTCTAATAAAACAGTGTTAGGTAGAATGAAAGACTCTAACAGAAAAAACTACTATTAGGTAGAATAAAAAAAAAAACAATAAAAATTGTGAAGATGAGATTGAAAAAAATGGAACAAATGATGACTGATGCAGGTACATAATGTGGACAGAAATATTTTTCCTAATATTGGTGCCTGTATTTTTCTGCTGTGTTGCCTTGGCAAGCAAACACTCATTCTCTCTCTCTGACACAGAAGTATCACACAGGAAAACAGGCTTAGCAACATGGTGTTCTGTTCTGATAACTGTATGTATGTGTGTGTGTATAAATATTCATATATGTTAAACAATAATGCATGGTCTTTATTGTATATAAACTAGAATAACAGAGAAAGTCTGGACAAATATTCTACCAGTACTTAATCCCTTTGTGGTTTATGGGAGAAGAATTTGCAGTAGTATTGTCAGAAAAGGCATCTTCTATAGAACGTAGGAAGAACCACACTGCATTACATTAAACAGTTTGCAGCCTTTAAACACTGCCAGGAGTGTGAATTGTCCATGTTCTCTGTGTCAAGTTAGATTCTGCTGGGATGAATAAATGGGATCCTTCAAAACAGTAGTCAAGGGAACCAGTTATACAGCAAGATTAAATTTTTGGTAAATTTAGATGAAGCTGGAGCATAGACCTGCTGATTGCCCTTTTGACAGTCTTTATATAGGAATGGTTGCTAAAGAAGAATAATGATACTAGGGTGTTGTCTTTGAATGAGTTTGGATTTCGTGGGTAATTTAAGCTGTAGTTTAGTCTGAGACACTAACTGGTGTATAGATTTTTGTGGGGTTCCTGTGACTTGCCTCTGAGGATGAATAAATTGAGACTAAAGATGACTCATTAATCAAAATCAACACCTACTTCCTTTTTTCACTTATCTGTGCACTTGATTTATTTTCAAAAAATTCTTGTGTGTCATAAATTCTTACTAGTTAATACCTCCAAAAGATGACACCTGTTTTAATTATATGCGTAAATACAGGGAAATTGTTAAAATCATTCTCTTCAGGACTAGAAATAAAATGTCCTAAAATTGATCTCCTTCCACTTTCCAGTACTGATTCAGAAATGAGGTAGCATCAGTGCTTGAGAGATAGAAAGTGAAACCAGTGAGATAATTTTGTTGCCTAAGGTGAAAAAAATGTAGATGAAACTTCAAATGCTGTTTTAGGGCTATGTATCTGTTAGACCCACAAACTACACTGGTTTTTCATCTTTAGTAATATATTTCAACATTGCTGTCACAGAGTTCCAATTCCTTGAACAGAATTTTAAATAATTCTGGAGTTTCATTTATGTTTACTATGTAAGAGATAATAAGTTTTAAAATTTCCCTGTGTACTGGGAGAGTTTTCTGGGTTCTTTTTAAAGGATTCCATTTTGCTAGAGGTTTCTGTTGAAAATAGGTGAAAGGGAAGCAGTTTTGCAGAGATTAAGCCCGTTAATCCATGTGCAGTGCGCACTGTGGTGTTTTCTGCTGTGCTGATCCTCCTCCCTTTGGAGGACGCGGGGAGGAAATGGCTGTGACCTGCTGCAAGCGTGTTATGTCACACTGCAGCAGCTCCTGGGCAGCTGGGAAGGCTGGTGGTATAAACTGGCACTTCAAGACGAGAGCACCTGTAGCAATAGCTGTGCACCTCATATTCCAAAGGGACTGCTGCAAAGCCCACAAAAAGTCACTTGAGTGCAGGCTTGCCTTCCTCTATTTATGTGTACAAAAGCAAGCCTGAAGGGTTAGACTTTGCTGCATGAATTTTGAGTTTGTACACAAGTCTAGCATGACATTGCTGGCAAGTTTAACATGACAGTATCACTTTGAAATAGTAATGCAATTTTATAAAAGGCTTCATCTTTGATACTAAAAACAAGCAGAGTGAATATTTTTTAAAACTATTTCTTCAGAACAAAGTTACTGATAAGATTTGTTGTGTACTAAGTAAGTGGTAATCCATTTTTAGTTTACATCAGTGATCAGCTATTATAGTGATGGTCATTATATAAAATGTGTGCTGTTTATTTTTTTGTTGCAGTTCTCTCACTGATTCAGTGGATTGACGGTCTGGCTTTTATTACTGCAAAATTGTTTTGAACAAGGAAAGAGAATTAAACTTTTTTTTTTTTTTTTTACATTGAGCTCTTTGTTATCTTTGCAAAAGTTTGAATAGTGGCAAATAAAAATTATTTCTTTATTACAAAGTATACTAGATCCCGCTACTATTTTGGTTCTTACTAGACTGGCAGGTAGTATCACAGCTTTTGAAACACTGATTTGCTATGGTGCTTAGTAAGCATTTCAGGTGAAGTTGATTTTATCTTTGCATTTTCATGGTTACTGAGATATGGGGTTAAAATAAAGCATCAAGATTATTGAAACATTTGTTAATTACACAGTTAATTGATCAAAGGAATGTGAAACTGAAATACTAATGCTGAGAAAAAAATTGAGATTTTTGCCTTTGGCCATATGTAACAGTAATTTTTTTTTCGTGCCTTAACAGTTTGTTGCAGCTGGAGACCACTTAGTTCACCACTGTCCTACTTGGCAATGGTAAGGAAAATTGAAAGAATTGTAGAAAGATAGCATTCTACCAAAGCTGTGTCCAGTAAAACTTTTATGATGGCTCTATAGGGCTTAATAATTGCTGTACAGCAGTAGTTGAGATGAGGATTCGCTTGGGGGTTTTTTGTTTGTTTTTCTAAGGCTTTAGGGGAAATAATCTGTTACATACTGTGAAGGGTTTTAGTGCTTAGTTGCAGTAGCAGCATGTCTCCCCAGGTTTGGCTTGGTGATTGAAAAAGCAAAGGCCATGTGCAACTTGAATTGCCAGGCAGTAGCTGTCAATGGTGTATTTTCACAAGCATTTGTTAATAATTGTATTCAAATTAATCCACAGCAGTTCACTTTATGCAGTGATTGCCCTTAGAAATCCTTTCTGTTTCGTGTACAGTAAGGGTGCAAATAAGGTGCCTCCTTATGTTTTACTGGTTTCTTGCATTATGAAACTGTTTCTAAATGAGCATTGTCTGTGCAGATGGTATCATCAGGGTCTTGACTCTGTACTGAGCCTTGAATTGCTGAAGGAAAAATTGCTATGTTTGAGTCATTGTTTTCCTGCCCCTTTGTCACCTCCTTCAGAGGAAACATGATGTTGAGTCTGGCAGCAGTTTGGAATGGGCTATTTAGAATGTTACTCTTATTTCAAACCAAAAATCACTAAAGGTGAAGGCAAATGCTTGAGTAATGTGAAATTAAGAGTACTTAAGCACTAGTGGCTATGGACAGATTCTGTATTTATAGAGGTTTATTTCTTGCTTTTTTGAAGTTGCTTTCTTCAGACATTTGCTACTTCGTTGTTGCTGATCCTAGAAAATTTTATATAGAATAGATTATTCTGTCAACCCATCTTTACTTTGCCATCTCAAGGTGAATGTTTTTGAGGCATAAAATGGTTTTGATCTCAGAACAGTTAGAGGTGGCCAAGCTTTCTAACACCGAACCAAATGTATGTAAGGAAGAGTAAAGTCACAGCAAACGGATTCTGAGAATAGGTCAAGAGGATTATATAAAATGTTCCTGTCACAACGTGAAAATAGAGGGGTTCTTTTGTTTGCAGGTCATCACATTCTCAAATGGTGCACTTCATTTTACAGGGCTTCAGGAGAAGAACTAAAAGTCAAAGCTTATCTGCCAACAGACAAACAGTTTCTGGTAACTAAAAATGGTAAGCCTGAAATTTAAATATAAGTATTCTTAGAGTTGACAGTATGGTTGACTGTGCTGTCAACTCCACCAATTGTATTGATACAGGAAGCAAATACCTTACAATTCGGATGCTCTGGCTTTGCAATATTAAAGAAGTTTTTCCTGCCCTCCTAAATTCTTTTTCTTAGACCAATTTATAGTAGAGCTTTATATGAGACATAAAGCTTGCCTTGATGAAGTACAAATGAACTTTAAACATTATTAACCTCTTTGTCTGTCTTTGCTTGAACTCATGTTCAGTGTCTAAAATAAAGATATGTTTATTTTCCTCATTCCTTTGGAAACTCAGGCTATTAAAGGGTTTTCAAAATGTTTTTCATAGTGACACTGATACTTCTAATTCAAGTATGTAGTTAATGTCAATGCCCTTGTCAATTAGAATCATATAAATACAATCTTGAATTAATGTTTTTCAGCTTCACAGTTGTGTTTATATAATACACGTGGTGACGACTTCTTAATGGATAAGAAGGATAACATTTTGGCACAACTATGGGGAAATCTGAAAGATGATGTATCAAAATGTCTCGAAGCTATTAGATGAAGCATTAGCACTAAGAAAGCCTGAGGAAATTTTTGCCTGCAGAGGATTGTATTATATACTTGGATTTTCATTGCTGGCTTTTGGAGTCTTGCAATGCACTATCATGTGAAAATTACTACAGTAGCATTGGACATTCTCCTGACATGGGCCTCATTGTTTGATAGCCAGCTGATCTGCTTTGTTACTTTTCCTGCTACTACTGAGATTCCTCGTTGCTCTGATCCTCTTGATCACATTCCAAAATAATGTGCTTCCTGCTGCTGGTGTTACATTTGCCTCCCACCTGAGTAGAAGTTGTGGGCTGTAGTTGAGACTTGGAACCATCCTACAGACCTCATTTTAGAAGTCTTTGGATGACTTCACTTTGTCTTTCACACCTCTTTTATACCTTTCTGAAAGGTTAAAGAGAAGTTTTCAAATGCTGCATAAATATCTATTTTTCTCCACGTTAATAGAAAAGGACGGAGCATTTTCTACATAGTGCTTGTTTACACTATTGGAAAACGCCTGCTTTGTCTTGATCAGATATTCAGTCTTTCTTTGACTATTTTCTGAAAATGTTATCTAAACCTCTATTTAAATGGCTCTGTAATGCATATGACAGAAGTTATTCTTAATATCACATGATTTCTGACCTTCTAAACTTCTTGATGTTAAATTATAATTAAACATACCTAATGCATTGCATAAGTAGCTGCTGCAAACTTTTAGCAGAATTGTAAAGCCTAAATGAATTTGGAAAACTGATGAAAATCCAGGCAAAGTTGTCCTTGGTTGTTTACCAGTGTGAAGAAAACTTACAGGTTCTCTCCAATTGTTAGCAAATGAGAAATTAATTATTTTCTAATCCTTAAGAGATTGGATGAAACTGCTCTAATACTTAACAGAAAGATGAACTTCTAAGGCTACAGCAATCATTGTATTTTACATTAAGTAAAATATGTGGTACAGCATATCAACATATTTTTGGAAGTTCATACTTTTGCATTTAAAATACAGCCTTAGGATTCCTTAAATAGGGATATATGAAAGATTGCCACATTTTATAAGGTCTTGTAGGACAATGTCATGCTCCAGTCTGGCTTTGTATAAGAATGACTGACTGTATTCTTTTTGTTTTGTCATTTTTTGTAGTGCCGTGCTATAAAAGGTGCAAGCAGATGGAGTACTCAGATGAGCAGGAGGCAATTATAGAAGAAGATGATGGTGATGGGGGATGGGTAGACACTTTTCACAATGCAGGTATTCAGGGTCTTGCTGCAGGCTTTGCATTTGGCAATCTGTTTTTCAGTTTCCACTCTTAGAAAGTAAAATGTTTCTTAAATACACATCTGTGTACCAATATGTAGTCTGGAGGAAGTAAGTTACATTATCAGCTACCCACCTGATTGGTACAAGATGTTTAACTGTGTGGCTGTATATGCTTGAAACAGGCTCCTTTTCAGAGATGATGGCACTAAAGTTCTAGGAAGTTATTTTAAAATATGTGTAGTGACTCATTCCTTAGTAAGGAAATCCTGTGAAGATGATGTTAGTTTAAATTGTGGATGCAGTACTAAAAAGAAATATGTTAAGTACAGAGATGAGAGTGGGAGATGATCCTATTTTACAATAAGCCCTTAAATAAGTTTGTGTTTATAAAGAAGTCTAAAAAATACTGCCTATATGAATCTTTCTCACTGGCTTTTCTAGCACAGTGTCTTAAAAGTACTTCTGTTTTTTTTCTAATTGGCAATGGTGTTCTGTCATGTGTTAATACAATTCTGTCCTTCAATGATGTTTTCTCCACCATTTCCAAAATTACTCATCTAAGTTTTTACTTTTTTTGGTGGAATTTTTTTTTCTGTTATGTGGAGAAAGTTCTCTAAATAATTTGCGAGGGTGGGGAGAAAAAGGGTTGGAGATGATGCCTTTTTTTTCTGTAGGCATACATTTTTCATCATTGGCAATTCTTAAAGGTATCATAGTTCATAATCGAATGCTCTCCCGCACCAAAGAAATAGTTTGGAATAACTTTGTCATGTCCTTGAATTAAGTGTGCAGTATCCATCCCTGCTGTGAATAGACTCTTCTGCCAGGTTTTTCCTTTTAGAGTTGACTGGTTTGGGCACCATAGAGTACAGCACAGCTGTAACACCCTGGCCAAACCTTGCCAGGTCTCTTAAGTGCTGTCAAATGAGATAAAATCTGTTTCCACAGCTGAAGAGTTAATCAGATAAATGTACTCTGTCAAAGCAGAATCTTGGCATGTATCCCAAAAGGTACTGTGTGAGAACTGCAGTAAGACTAGAAGGCTAATGAGGAGGATCTCAAGATTGGACACTTCTATAATTTGGGGTGGTTTTATACCCCCACTTCTCAGCTAAAAGCATTGAGTGCTGTGCTACATTTTGCTTTGTCACTGCTTTCAGGAAGCTCAGAAATATTCATAAATGCCTGTCTTTTTCATGAAGTTGAGTTTCATTGTTGTGATGTGAGTGCCTCTCCTGAATTCACTTTTATGCAAAAATACCTTAAAATAGAAGTCCAAATTCACAGAGTTCCATCATGGATTTTTTAAGACATGGCACATCTGTGCTGTGGTGCTCTGTGTTATTGGTATGGTTTCCTTAGGGATGTTCAGCACTAAGCATGTTACCAGTGCCAGATGAACAGCTTCTCACATATCAGGATTGTTAAGATGTGACTTGGAAAGATGAGACACTGCCTTTGAAATCCTTGCAAACTCTTTCTATGCTGTTCTCTAACCAAGAACCAAGCTTTTTTAACACAAACTTCTTGTTCAATTTACAGGTATAGTGGGTGCAACAGAAGCAGTTAAGGAGATCACATTAGACAGTAAGGTAGTTGTTTCTAAATTTTTCTGTTGCTTTTTTACAGACGTGAAGGTAATAGTAGTTTTACCAGTGTCAATCTAGTACTCCAGTACTCCCTGTGAAAGATTAAATTATACTTTGTCATTAATTCTTTTGCAGATGTACATTGACCCTCAGAGCCTGTGATATTAGTCTAAGCATGTGCATCTCCTTATTGCTGCGTTTATTGAGGCATTTGTCTTTTTAGCCAGCGTGCTTCTGTGCCAGGCTTCTACAAACTGAAAATGAAATTCTGTTTACACTGATGTCACACATTTGTGTTCTAAGACATTAGTGTTTAGAAATCTAATGCAAAGAAATTTTTATGTGGAAAAATAATGAGGGAATGTAAAGTATTTCTTTGTGATCTTCAACTACAGCAAGCAGACTTCTAGCACATTGGTCCAGTTTGACAGGTTTATGCCCTTCAGTTTAGAAGAACTTTACTTGTTTAAATGTATACATGTTATGAAATCCTCAGTTTCTGCATGTTTCCAAAAAGTCACTTCAGCAGGAAACAAACGTGAAACTTAAGTCCTCAGGAAGTACTTGAAATGCAAATGTATTGGCTAACATGTTTATGAAACATGAAGAAAGTCACAGAGACTCAAAATGCTTTTGAAGATGAGTTTGTATGAGGAGTTCTGTCTGTGTGCTGTGAGCATCCAAGAAGCTTTGGATTCTAAAAATTAGGGGGAAAAATGGGCTGCCCTATGCTACTGTATAATTATAAACAGCTCAAAATATTATTGATTTGATGAACAGTGAAGTTCAGGTATTCCAAATGACTTTGCTGAATATAGTAAAAATACTGCTTTTTTACAAGTCAACAACTTGAGGGTGGCAGAAATGCGCAAGGAATAACTACAGTTGATCACTTTTTCTGCAAAACACAATACTTGCAGAATGTTACTTTGATTCTTAACTGCTGCTGTTGTGTGTTTTGCATTGGATTTTATTTCTGTTGTGTGTAGAAAAACTTGCTTGCTTGAGGGTCCAATCCAGGAGGACAACTCTTTCTTGCTGATGTTCTGTTTGACAGTGCACTTTATCACTGAGTTTCTTACTGGTTTTGGTGGTTTGGGTTTTTTAAATGGAAGAAAAACAAAAAACCAGCCACCTGATGCTCAGAATTAGAGGAGCTTCTAACTGTAGCAGTTATTAGGAGTATTCTCCTAAAATCATTATGAAATCTCTATAAATGGAGACCTTTACTTTCTGAATTTCTTTGGAGTTGTCCATTGAATTCTGTGCTATGCAAGGCCCAAAAGTTACCTGTGGGCTTGTGCTGTATTTGTTTCTGTTGGACTGTAATTCTTGCGTTGCAGAATTATATCAAAATGTGATACCTTTTGTGACTCTCTTGTGTTTTAAAACATTTATGGACAGGGCTCACAGTCTGTGAAACTGGATGACACTTTTAGTCATATAATAGAGTTTATGTAGTCCCATAAAGAGGAGGGGGTTGGACTTGATCATCCTTATGGGTTCCTTCCTTGAGATATTTTATGATAACTGCTGCACAGTTGGCTGTGGGTTAGAACTTAAAAAAATCTTGAACTACATGTTTAGTCTTAGCTGTTTAGCCTTTCATTTGAGATGGATGAATCTCTTGATTGCTTAACACCATGTTTCTTTAGGAATTAAATAATTCCAGATTGCAAAGTCAAAGGAAAACTTTTTAAATGGATTTTTAATGTCATACTAGGACTTTGAAACAAGGATGAGTTATTAAGCAAATGTTTGAGTTCAGTGTAGTCCTCCTTAATATTTCAGAAATTAACTTTCTGGCTCACTGAATGTGTTGACTGGACTTAACAGCTTCAATTTTTTGGGGCTGTTAAGCTATGTAGATGCAACAGTCATTAAAGCAGTATTTTCAATTTAACTTCTAAAGGATAATATAAAAATACCAGAGTGTTCAGCATCTTGTGAAAATGATGATGAGGAAGATGAAGGAGAAGCTGCAGACATGGAAGGTATTTCCTTAATTTGGGTGGGACATATTTTATTTCAGGTCTTTAACTAAAGCAATACACTCTAAAACACCACTCATTCTTTGCAAGGAATTCATGCTGAAAAATTTCAGTAGGCCTGTGCTCTTTAGCGTCCTTTGTGTGGTTTTATTGATGCATGTTTACTCTAACTTGTGTGCCAAAAACCTGACTGAATGTTAGTGATTGGAAAATTGTGTAGCAGAGCAGATCTAAGAAAGTATAAATTGGGGATTAAGCAGTTTCCTTCCAGCTTCATACCTACACTTAAACTCAATCTGCCTATATAAAATCACTGAAGTATAGCTCCGCCTACTTACTGTAGTCTTGGTGAAATTTGTGTTTGAAAAGGGATAGTCTGGTTTGGGGATTGGGAAGGTTACCTGAATAAAACTTCTTTAGATACATGTAGATTTTTTTAAAGTAGTTGTTTATGAATGACAAATATAATGACTGGCTACAAGCTGAACACAGAATTTTATGGGTCTTCTTTTCAGAGTATGAAGAAAGTGGGCTATTGGAGACAGATGATGTGAGTGAACAGTTCTCTATCTTGCCTGTTACAATATAAGCACAAGCAAAATAAAAATAATGATAAACGCCTGAAATAACAAGCTTATGAGTAGTAGGGTTGCTGAGCTTGGATTCCTATGGATTTGTCTCCTGCCAATCTACTGCACTAACTTCAACCCTTGGGTTCTGAAAGATTTTTCCCACAGAAATTTTCCTTGGTTTTGCTAATCCTTTTTGTTCTGCTTGTACACACAGCGCTGTATTCAAGAGAAGTTAAAAAATGCAGTGGTGGTTCTTGGGGCTTACACAGGGAGGATGAGTGGCCTGTAGGTTCAGTAGATTACACCAATCCATCAGGCTTTTATAGAGAAAACAGAAGGCCTCATTATTTGTGGTACTATGCTAAGGTCTTCATGAACCTGCACAAACTGAGACCTTTGCCTTCTGAGTTTCATTGGAATTGTCTGTTGTTTGTGAAAGAAGGTAGGGGGTGTTACATCATAGCTGCCTACTTCCTTAAGAAATCAGACCTTTTTTGAAAAGTAGAAAAAAATCACCAAAAATAAAACCAAAAAATACTTTTTGGGCGAGAAACTGATGGTCCTAATTTAGAAATAAAAACAAACCGTAAGTTGGTGGTTTTTTGTGCCCACTTAAGAACATTTTTAAAAGTTTTACAGTTTTACATAACTACTTAGGATGGGAAAGGAGGGAACTCAAGCAAGATTATTCTAATCTTGTTATTTTTACCTTGAACCAGGCAACACTTGACACACGACAGATTGTAGAAGCTAACAAAACTAAGGTTGATGTTGGTGGAGAAGATGCTATTCTACAGACTAGAACCTATGACCTCTACATCACTTATGACAAATATTACCAAACTCCAAGGCTCTGGTTATTTGGATATGATGAGGTATATCTATGTTGGGGTTTTTTTCGTGCTTCTGTAAAATTAGGCTCACTGTATCAAATAGGCTATTTTGTTGCTTACTCATAATTGAAATTTAAAGGAAAAAATGGTGAGAAAACCATTAAGCAATATAGACTTGTAGGCAGGACTTTTATTATACTTGCAACAAGTTGGAGCAATTTCACTGAAACCTGCACGTGATAACTGAACACAATTTGAAGGAAGCCACTGGTGTTTTTGTTAGCACTGTAGGTAATTACTGGTAATTACCCCAGTAAACTCAGTCAAGTAAGCAGGTATGTGTTTTCATCTCCTTCAGGAGGAAAGGAATATATAAATAGTTCGTCCCGTTAATCACTAGATTTCTAGAGTTAAAGTTGGGTAGGGCCCACTGGTCAAATACCAAGGTGGGAACCTAGTTGGTTGTTAAATGCATTGACTATACCACTCAAAGGAAAATCTGTGCAGTACTATTTTTATGCCATATGGATTTTAACACAGTTCTTCCACTGTACTTTCAGAACCTTTATATTTTAGATGCCTGTAATTTTTGGGGCATTATGTGTTACTGATGTTGGAAAGGAGCAAGTTTCTTTGTTAGTAATGGTTTTGTTCTTGTGTTCCTTGTTCTTCTCTAGCAGCGGCAGCCTTTAACAGTAGAGCATATGTATGAAGATATTAGTCAAGATCACGTCAAAAAAACAGTGACCATTGAAAACCATCCTCATCTTCCTCCACCTCCCATGTGTTCAGTTCATCCATGCAGGTAAGTCTTTGTTTCTGGTCTGATACAGCCTGCAGATACAAGGCACTTCGCTGCTCTTGTTGAGGATTTTTTTCAGGTCTTGTGGACATATTTCTACGATTGGCTGCTGTAGTGGTCTGTTAGCTTCTGAGGCAGTATGAAAAGAAGGGTTCAGCAGTTCTCTGAGTTCATTCCAGTGCTCACTGCGGCGTGTTCTTCATTTAGCGCTGTCTTCTCTGATCAACTTGCTTTTTTAACTCGTCTTCCCCATGTACTCCAGGAGGTGGCAGACTACCAGAATTCCATGAAATAAGGTTTTATCCTTTTGTCTACTTTTGGGGGAGAGTAGAAGTACAGTGTGTACTTTTTGCAGCTGAAAAAGCTATTTGAACATTAAATAGCAGTTTCTTATTTTATGTTAACTACCTCCTGCTCCCCTTTAAATTTTGCACTGATTAATAGAGAGCCTGTGATTGTCACACCAAAGTATTTGTTGAACACAACTGTAAAACACAGTTGGTTTTTCTGGGTATTTAATGTTCCATTTTCCATATTTCTCACCCAAGATATAGGGAGCCTGTAGTTCAACTTGTTCCACAGATATTTTTTCTAGATCTTTGAAAGCTGCATCTTGTCTTGGATGTAGGCCCTAACATCCTTTTAGGTGTCTTAGTGATACAGAGCCAGTATCTAAAACAGTGTAATTCCTCATGACAGTATGAAGTTCCTGGAGGTACAAATTTGGGCTTTTACCTTTTAAGAAGGGCTATTCTTTGTATGATTGCATATGTTTAAAAGAACAAATTTAGAGTTCATATTGCCAGTTTAGTTTAATTTCCTCTGACCTAAACACTTAGGCTATCCATGTCACTAGCTGAGTGTCAAATAATCAACTTGTTGACAAGCTTGTGGTCATTTTCACAGACTCAAAGCATTCTTTGAACTCTAAGCTTCTGGCTTAGCATTTATTTGTTCATCAGTCTTTAGAGAAGAGAGCAAGGGAATTTTGCAACAAGTATTTTATGGCTAATTTTGGTCTTAAGAGGATATATATTCATGTGCTTTGTAAATGTGTATATCATGTTTCTTGCAGTTCACAGTTCATTAGCCACTGCTTTTCAAAAGTGTTTGCTTTTGCCAAGCAGTCAGACTTACATATGGACAGTATTGAGCAGAGAAGCCGTTGTACTGGGAAGTAATTTTTTCCCCTCTAGTGGTCTAGTTGAAAATTTTGGAGTAGTGAAGTTTATTCTTTTTCTTTAAATCATCAGGTTTAAGTCTGCATTAACATGAAAATGTCAGTCTGGGTGCTCAAGAGTAATACAAGAAGCGGAACTGGAAGAACTTCAAAGCAAATAAAGAATAGAACATAAAACAACATAAGGCCTCTGTTAATCTGTGAGACCTCCACGTGTTGAATGAATATGGGATTACAGCTCTGGTCATCTGTTCTGTAGTCTGTGAGGTGAAAGAAGACTAAAACTGGAAAAGATGTGGAGATTTGTGTGGGATAACCAAAGTTATACAGCTCTTCCCCATAAGAAATAAATAATCTGTGTCCCTTAATATTTGATAAAGCTGAGCAGGGAGTTATGATATTGGTGACCTTCACTATGAATGACGCAGGAGGTGAAATAATAGGATTTAAGTTTTCTTCCTATAGTGAAACTGGTGGTATTGAATGCTACTCTGCTGGCATTTTCAAAGCCAGAAAGGATTAATTTCTGCACACACCACCTAACTAAACTAAGTATTTATTTAAGCAATAGTATGTTAATGAAATAAAATTTGACAAGGTTATTAAAAGTGCAGTTACTAGAAGGGTTCAGAATAAGAAAGTCCCTGGGTAATTTCTAGCAATATGCTGGAAATGCAGTTCTAGTAGTGCTTTGACAGAGCATTTATGAGGTGCTTGTTCCAGCCTCTTTATTGAGCATGTACTATAAAACAGGAAGGAGAACCAGGTAGATCTTTGGTTTGAATCCAGTGAGATGTTCTTGTACCTTGTATTAACATACCAGTTTAATCTCAACCTGTTCGTGACTTTGACTGTCCTTTTGTTTGCTGTCTGAAGGATTTTGGACAAAAAATGGACGCATCTTTTTTGTGCAACTTGTGTTTTTGATGGAGTGTCAAGTGGGAGGAATGTAGGAGGTTTTAACAGACTGACTGGGAAGATGATTAATAGGAGAAAAAGAGGAAAAAAATCTTGAAGCTAAAATTTAATTTACTTTGTGTTTGCTGGAAGCCTTGCTAGTAAATTGTTTGGGAAGAAGCTTCTGTTGATGTGTATTTGGAGGGTACTCTAAGAGCAAAGATGCAGAGATATTTCAGCATGATAGCCCTCACTGACTAGGTAGAAGTGTGGGGTTTATACTGGGCTGTGGCTGCAATTTTATTTGCTTAATTTTAGTTATTACTCTGCAGAGGTATTAGCAGTGCACTGCTGATCTGTGAATTTGGGTTGAGTCTCTTCACAGGTGAGAGCTGTGATCATGTTTTCACTTCCTCTGAGGCCAGTGAAGTGGCAGTTCCTTTGTTATGTAATCTACACTTATGCTTGAAGGAATGGTTTACATCATGAGACTTGTTTCAGCTTTAAGCATGAAAGAGATGATTGATAGTGAAGTGAAACAAGTCTGTTGCTAATCTTAAAAATGGAGGAAACTGTAGCCCTTCTCAAAAAGTGATGTCATGGATCTGCAACTGCTTAACGCTGGAAAGAGTTTAAATGGTAGTGTTGAGGCTGTGAAGAAAGAGGCTAACAGCATATCTAAAATGGAGGTTTTAAGAATGTTTTCTTACTTTCCAAGTAAGCTATTCTGTTTTTTCAAATTGGTAAGGCTAACAGCTGAGAAGGTCTGGGCTTCTGGATGGAAACCAATAGCCAAACTGTTTCTTTGTTTGTAATTCAGCTAGGAGCTATGAGTGTTTAGTTACATCTGCTGCTATTGCTTCCCATCATGTTATAGAAATTATGTAAGATATTTGTATGATTCCAAACGTTTTTATTGCAATGTGCATATCCTTGTGTCAGGTGTCAGAGAAAGGAAAGAAACGGCAGTCGGATGCCACTGTCAGCTGCTTGAGATGGCTTCTATTTTGAGTAGTTAGTGAAAATTGTTCATCTTACAGCTCTTCTGTAAGTTGTAGTTCTTGTCAGCATTTTTATGGTACTGGGGGGAACATAGTCAACTTCCTCATTAATTGCTGTAAACTGCTTTAATCACGATTCGCAGCTTTTTCTTTGAGTGCTGTGAAGGGACTATCAAACAGGTTAACAACTAAACACATTTATAATTAAATCATAACTACTTGCATTTATTCCAAGGGCTTACTTGTCTCCATTTCAGAATAGTGATAGGCTTCCGAACTTTTTTTGCTTCTAATGTGTTCTAAATATCTGCAGGGAAAGATTTCTAGATAAAAGGATATTTTAGCTTACATTTCTTCAAAAGTTATTTCTTTCCTTTGTAGTGTATTTATATATTTTATGTTCATTCCTCCAAGTTTTCTTACAGAAGGAGACTGAAAACAGGAAACAAACTTTATGAAGTTTATAAAGTACCTGCAAAGCTTTTCATGAGTAACTGTATGACAGCAATAATGACCATTACTCTGCAGCCATTATAGAATTTGAGGTACCTGACTAGTTCTTAGAAAACAGAAAACAGCAAATGTCATTAAGATGTATGAAGTTGAGTCAGTATGCTGTTAAGGACTTCTAATGGCTGCATGGTGACCTGTATTCTGTGCCAGTTAGAAAAGCAGTCCACAGTTATGCATAAGGTCAAAACTTAAGTTTTGGCAGTGGCCAGCTTCCTACAGAGGGGCAGCTGGCCTTGGCACCTGAAATGGCATGTGTTCCTCAGGGCATTATGGGGATCCAGAATTGGAATCAGCTCTGAGGGTTAGTTGACTTGCAAAGACCAACAGTAAATGACAAATGCTGACCTTTAATATTTCCCCAGACTTGCATGTTCCTGTTTACAGTGTGTCTTGGTAACTTTGCAACAGCTTCCTTCCTTGTTTCCATCCAGTGGCAGCATGATTAACTTTGGTGGTGATTACTAAATGCCAGTTGCTGATCAGCCATTTAGATTGACATACTGGTATTAAGACATGATCAGAAAGTTATGCAAACTCTGCTTCCCACTCATCCTTCTTCTCAGTTGGCATTTTGGTTGTCTTGGGATAGGTATTTTAAACTACTGCTGCTCACTTACCTGCAGTGCTGTGTGGATAGACGCCCATAGCCCTGTATTATGTCACTGGTGAAGATTACCAGCAGAATCCTCTATTTGAAACAAGGTCGAAGTATAGATAAATGTAAGATTAATTATACAGCCTTGGGAGTTTGTGTTAAATGTACGTAAATAAAACATAATTTTACATACAGTAGTTCTCCCCTCTGATTTGATATGTTCTTCATCCCTTAGTTTATGGGATACAAGAACTGCCTTGAACACAAGAACATTACTTCCAAATTGTAACTGGTCATTAACGGTTTTGAAGTCTTTATCATTAAGGATATTCCAAACTATAGCAGACAAATTAAAGCACTCAACACTGAGTGATCTGTTCTAGTTGACTGCTTGTTGAGCAAGGAGGGCTTTAGACTAGATGATGACCAGTCTCTTCCAGCCCTGGCTGTTCTGTAATTTTGTGTTGCATTCCCAGGACCAGCTTTGTGCACAAATATCATGTGGTTCATAGTAGGTCTGGGATGTCACTGATGAGAATGTAAAAACTCAGTGAGCTGAGAAGTGTTTATCCTTCCCTGTAGTGCTTTACAATAATAGAGTTACAAGAAAGAAGAAACTAGCTTAGAAACTGTTGATTAGCTATAGAACCCAAGTTACCACCAGAGAAAGTTTCCATACCTTAAACCAGTCCTAGAGCAATAGTTCTGAATTTATGCAGGGTTGATTTAATCTGCCTTTCCTAGGAAACTATTAACTGTTTTAGTGTTTTAAACCTCTTCAAGCTTTACAAGTTTGAGTGCAGCAGAGGCAGCTAAAAATGATACAGCAGTTTCTGGACATCATCTTCAGGGGGCATCTGGGAACTTCTGGTGGCTGGCTGCTGGTCAGTATTACCTTCTAGGGACTTGCCTGGGGGCTTTATAGGCATTTAGCAATTAAAAGTAATACTGGTGTCAAGCAGTATGCATTCACTCTCATTGCACTCTACGTTAGAGCATACAAAATTTGACAAAGGACATTGAGTCTACGTTGTAGCATACATCATTTTTTGCTTTCTGTGGGAATGTAAGGAGCTGTTAAATAATGCTACATTCATCACTTAATGTTAATTTTCAGTTACTGTTGCTATTTTACTTTCTTAGTAAACTGAAAATTTCATATTGCTGCTTCTGAACGTAATGGTCCAAAATTATTTAATTTGCACAAAACCTATTCATCCTGATGAAGAGGGAGTTGCCTCTTCCTTAAAATGTTTTGTTTCTGATCTGTTTTTCAGGCATGCAGAAGTCATGAAGAAAATAATTGAGACTGTTGCAGAAGGTGGGGGAGAACTTGGAGTTCACATGTATCCTTTTTCATTATTGAACAGATTCTTGGACACTTCTTGCAGTGTAAGGTCTGTTATTTCAAGGTTCATAAGCTGAAACACAATTGTGTGAAAGCAGTGAATAGCTGCTTGGGGTAGCACTAGGTGGAGTTCTGGGATGAGCTCCTTTGTGCAAGCAGACTCCATTAAGTTTTTGGGGGAACATGAGGTGGTGTATGGCAGGAGCAATGGGGAAGGTAGGTGGGTTTGAAGGGACAGGATTGAGCCCTTGTTTGTAAGGGTGTGAAGGAGGTAGCTGTGAGCATGCAATGGAGATGCCAATGTAGGAGGGTGAGACTGCAGGTTCACAGACTCCATCCAGAGTGTAATCAGTGCTTAGCAGAGCAGTTTTTGTATTAGATTTTAATCTGAAATTAATATCTGAAAGGTGTAGAGGTCCTACTATTCTGTATTCTTCATGTGAGCAATATCTTGGTAAAACAACATTGCTGACAAAAAGCAATGAAAATCACTTAAACCACTCTGAACATCAATATCAAATGCCTCACAATTAAAATTTTCTTTCAGGAAGCTGAGTGATCTTAGTTATGCTTTGTAGTAATCAATAGTATACTTTCTGACTGGAGCAGCCTCCGTGATAAAAGCGTGTCCCTTCAAAATATTGTTCTTTGCTGCAAATAAGCAGGATTTACTGAGCAGCTAAAGGTTTTGAATCAGTAAAGTTTTCATTTACTGTATGAGTTGAGACTTGCTCAATTTGTGCAACAAGTAACTGGAACTGAACTGGAAAATAACTTGTCTGTCACAGTTGTTCAAGTCTCCTAGTCCTCAATAGTTGCAGGTAGCTTTTTTTTCTTGGTTTTTCTTTTTTTTAATCACTTAACAAATTGGTGCATTTTTAACATTTCTTTACTCATTTTCATATATCTTCTGTTTGTGAAGAAATGGTGTGTGAGACTGTTATGTCAAAACAGCTGGGTTTACTTAGGTCCAGTACCAATGTAACTTAATAGTCAATTGAAAGTAGTGATTTCTATTAAATTTTCAGTTCCCTATCTGCCTCTTTCCCACATGGACAGAGACTTTAGATTGTAATTATTCAATACACTCCAGACCGCAAATTCAGGCCCAACATGCATTTGAAAGTGACATATACAAGGGAACTCTTCTCTGTAAAGAATGTGACTTCTGCTTTGCTTTGCTGGATTTCTAGATATTGTACATTTTCCTTAATAAGAAATTCAGGTACCTTCTTATTTTCTTGAAATTTGTGCAGGCAGTCATTCCAACAATAGAATACGACTACACAAGACACTTTACGATGTAACTAAAATAAGAGATGTGTTCCTCTAATTATCAAATCTTTTTTTAAATAACCCATCCATGTGACTTATACAATATTATATGCAATTTCTGTAACTAATCTTTTATCAACTTGATGCATTAAAATAAAATGTTCCATTACCAGCCTTTTTAATAAAAATCTCTGTGTGAAATATAAATAAATCACTTTCATTCCAGTACAGATGCTGCACTAAGAGTTGGGATTTTTTTTTCTCCATAATTCCTAAATTTCCTTCCATGAGATTATTTTCATATATGTTAGAAACTGAAATCTATTTTTGTAGTAGAAGCTTTGTTGCTTTTATAGCTTTGTTGCTGATTCCTGAAAATGTACTTCTTTTTCTTTTTTTTTTCCCTCCCATTTAAATTCACTTGGGAGCTTTGTGGAGGAATTTTTTTCCAGCTGTGAATGGTTATATTTCCTCTATCTGGAGGACTATTTTAAAATATTAAAAAAATAAGTGATTGTCTTGTTAAGAAAGTCTGACTACACCTTTAACAAGTAACTGTAACTAACCAGGCTTTGGAAGGTGATTTACACTTGAGCAAGACTAGAGATAGAATATTTGAGGAGACAGTGAAGGGATATTCTTTATGTGGTCTGTTTCTCTTGTAACAACAAACAGTCTTGTTGACAAAAATACAGCTTGAGGGTAAAGGGAAAAGATTGCTATGTCATAGCAAGGTTCAATCTTGATTATTTGTTTGTCTCAGCTACACTAATTGCGAGTCTAATAGCATGATTTCCTCCTTGGGATGAACATGCGTGGAGTTGTTTGTTGATTCAGATACTGCAGAGGCATCCAGACTTCAGCAGCCATTTTCTGTCCAGTAAAATGTAAGGTTTATATTAATGAAACATGGAGGAAAGGACCATCATGTCTATATATATTTGTGCATATATTTATAGTCATTAGATTCACTTAAACTGCCTTTCAGGAAAGCACTTTTGTCTCCCAAGCATCCCTCTCACATTTTGCAAGGTAATCAGAAGTTGGGTGTCTGCAGTGGACTGAATTTACTATTGGGTAGGAAGATTGGTCCCAGTCCTGGCACAGCTGGTCCCTGTTTTGGCTGTCCTTTGTACCATGCTCTTACTTAGATGGGAACACATAATCAGGTTGTGTGTTCCATGCTAAAGTTGACTTTCCTCTTGACATGTCTTCACTTCCTCTTTTTTGGACGTATCTTAAGCAATGTCTATGGAAGTGAAGTGTAATGCTGGCTGAAACCTGTTAAAAACTTAAAGACACCCACTGAGTCATGCCGTAGGAATTTGCCTAGGAGGCTAATCTCAAAAGATGTTTTGGGCTTTCTGGTAACAAAGGAAGCAGCTGTCCTCCACCCAATAAATAGAGGAGCAAAGAGAGGGAGTATGACTTAAAATAACCAGTAGTGATGTATCAGAATCTTTTGAAACATCTTTTTCCCTAAAAAGTATCTGTTCTTATCCTGTAAGAAGGTGAATTAGTTTCATAAGTCTCCAGTAAGTTAAGTTATAAAATACCACATTCTTCCTTGTCAGGCTTTTGATGAAAGCGAGTGGCATAATTTTTTAATTTTTAATGTATAAACCAAAGAAGGCCTTTTTCTCTGACCCTAACAGAAAAAGAGGCACAGCAGGACTGAAGAAAACTTGCCAATGGCTTCCATCATCACCATGATATTAAATGCCTAATGGCATTTTTAGCCCTGCACTGTATGGTGTTGCAAAAGCCAATCCTTGGTGACTAAGACATGGCGTTCTGCTTGGCTGCTTATCAAAGTGGCTGTACTTATAAGAAAATTCAATCTGAGTGTACCTGTAGCAGTTGGACTGTACTCTAATCCTCCTCTTCCTTTGGGATTAATGTTTAAAATTCCTGATAGAACCAAAGATTGCTGCTGTAGGAACTACTATAAACATTTAAACATAGTAACTTCACTTAAAGCTTCTGTCAAATCCTATACAATTATTAATTACCTGAATTTTGTGTTGGCATCAGAAGAGCTTCTGAGAAGTTCTGCTCTGCTCACTTTCCTACTATTCACCTCAGAGTTCTTATGGCTTTTTGCTTGCCTTTTGTTTCTTGATCTTGGACTTTGGGTATGTTCTTGTTTACCGGTGCTGCATGCAGTGAAGGTGTGGTTGAAATTTTGATTCTACTGATTAGGCAGAGTGAATGAGTTAAGATGCAAAGGGAATAACCTCACAGAGATGTAAAATAATGACCATCACAGCCTATTGTCAAACTTCAGATATCTAGTCTGCAATGTACGTGAAATGTAAAAATAGTATAATAATAGTAAAAAAAATTAAAATACCAATAAATACTTTCTTCCAATAAAAAAATACACGTGGAAGATAAAAATCAAAGCAGTAAGTGTGGGATGTGCAGTTCTGTATTTGGTATTTTAAAAGTCTGATCAAAGCCTAAGCTACAAGTAATGAAGGATGGGAAATAGTGTTAAACAAACAGGGCAATTTCAACTTTGTCCTTCTGCGGCAGCATTTTTAGGTATGGGAAAGTAGAGTTTGTTTAACTAGCTTGCTAACAAACAGCGTGAGCCATTGCTAGAGAACTAGAATGCTTTGAATTTGTCTATGTTGTGAAGTCTGTAGGGACACTTATAATTTAGGGTCTTCCTGTGCTAAGAGCTTACTGATTTCATGTTTCTTTCTGAAATATGCCTACCTGCTTTTCTAGTGAAAAATAGCCTTTTATGCCAGTAACTTGCAAATCTGTTTTAAGTCTATTATTTGGAAAAAAAAAAAAAAGATATCTGGATGTAGAAAATTCAACTGTATAAAGGATGAAAAATTGAATTCATTCAGAATATCCTTATTGTTGGAAGTAAGTGTGTACAACTTGATAAGAGGCTCTGTCTTTTTTGGTAGTCCAGTTTCAGTTGCAATGATGATTTATGATGAAAAGAATATGAATCTTCCTAGCTGCAAAGTCTTGCACTGGTATCCTTACTGTTGTTCCCTACAGAAAGAAATCCAAGATGAATATGCTGCTAGACAGACTTAACATGAAGCCGGTTGCTCCCATGGTACATTATTAGTTGTGAGCTTGGGCAAACACAGAAATCTCTTAGCAAAGAAGATAAACTGAAACACAGAGAATACAAACAATGACTAGGAGCAAAATTGTTTGTTGAGTCAAACCGAAATTTTTCTGGCAAAAATTAAACACACAGGAAGAAAAAAATGGGCTTCAGTTGAATCAGTCCAAAATTTTAAATGAAATATCATCAACGCAGTTTTTGATGAGAGGAAGCTTGTATATTCTTGTTTGTTCCTTAAAATGATTTTTTTTCAGACCACAAGCCAGTGGTTTTAGACAAATTCATTAAAGCACTGAAATTAGGTTTTACAGTGTTTAGAAATAAACTTTTTTTTTCCCCTGTAACTTTACTGAATTCAGCATCTCTGTACAAATAGGTTTTGGTCCTGCTAAATAATTGGTTTTGGCAAACATTGACTGGCGAAACACCCAATTCTAACAAGGGACATTTGCTTTTCTGCTAAGGAGAAATACAAGTTTAAAACATTATTGTATTTAGGTTTAAATTAACATGATTATTTGTCTTCTGAAGCACTTCTGAATTGCCAAGGCAAACTGAAATGCCCTTCTACATTCTTACTGCCTTTTAGTTTGTTTATCACCACAGGAGTCACACAGCCTGCCTACCCTTAACAGTGTGCACAATGTGTTCTTGTGTGGGCTGTCATCAAGACACATACATCTTCTATTGGTGTGACTTGTTCTCTGAAAGAAAGCCTTCATTTCTCTTCCATCTTTTCTTTTTGCCTGCTCGGGTTTTTTTTGTTCTTTTTTTTTTTTTTTTGGCATTGCACATCTATTTTCGGCTTCTAAACTGAGCTGTTTCACAGGTTAACCTTTCTTGGCTTTAGCACCCACTTGCAGAAGTGAAGATATTCAGCTGATGGTCTCTGTTCCCGTTAGTGCCTGGCAGCTTTGGTAAGTTGGTAAGTGCCCCCTCTGTCTTTTACCTACTTCAGAACGACGTGTTCACTGCCGATTCAATAATTAACTCCTTGTTTGCCCATGAAGCCTGTTCACCCTGCACTAAACCAAGTACGCCGCTGGGCCACTGTGCGTTGATTGGTGTGTTTGAATGAGAGATCTCTCTTAGGGCATTATTAGCAATACCACAATTGTTGTACAACTTTTTCTTCTCTGTACTAGCTCCCTGTCTGTCACCAGTTGTGAAAGCTGATGGCTGGCATCAGGATATGACTGCCTGCCTGCTGGCACTTAGGGTATTTTTTTTGATGAAGTAGAAACAAGTTTGTTGTGGATCCTTATTTGTTATTTGCAGCAAGTTACATATCACCACTTAACATCTCTTTTTGAAGATCTGTTCGTGATTGCTCAGAATCAGCCTAGGCTATTTCACCCAGCCTAGGTGGAAAACTGGCACTGCCAGTTAATTTTACTGATCAGCTTTTAGAGCAGGACTGCAAGTATATTTTCACATGTAGCATAACAAGAAATCAGGACCGTAATTACTGGGTGTCAGAATAGACAATAATCTTGCCCAGCTGGAAGATGGAGACCTGCTCATAGTGTTAAAAGATACTTCTTAGGCTTCTCTTTCCATGCCTGATTTTCATTTGGCATTTCAGAATTAGTATATCCCAAAGGTACTGCTTTATTTTGGGAATAGCCTTGTTCATGGTGCTGTAGAGATTGTCTTGCCAGCCTGCACTGGACCCACATTCCACCATGCATGGCTTTTGACCACATGATTTTTTTATATTGTTGACTTATTATTTATACTTGAACATGTCAGTAAGCAATGAGGATAAAATATGAAGTTTGCAGCATGTGCAGTGTTGTGAAGTAAAAAAAAAGATCACAGCTAAATGTATGAATAACCAATTAAGTTGCATTGTCTTGGAAGATTCCAGCCTGAAAGAATATATTCTGTACTCAGTTGTCATGGACTAATAGTAATAACTTGCAGGCAACCAATACTAATTTTTAAAAAATTATATGTATGTATTAGACTTTCACAACAGCAGACAGGATATAATTGCAAATATTAGAAATTAATGATCAGGTGAAAAGTAACAATATCTTTGGATTATTAATAATGATTTTCAAAATACTGAAACTTCATAAAGCCTAGAGGATACAATGTGATGGAATAGCTTTAATAAAAGAAAAAAGAAAAAAATCCTAAGGCTGATGTAGATTATTTAAGGCAGGTCAATTTTACATTGATACTTAAAATGCGAGAAGAGGAGAAAATAAGCAAACAGCCAGTATTGGCCTTCTTGTTCTTAGAGGATTAAAGAAGGAGAGCAAACGGTAGTCAATGTAGCTTAATGGAAAGTATCTCTAGCTCAATTTGATACTGATCTTTAAAACTATCAATATGATCAGCCACACTTATGAAAGAAATTCTTACCTGTATAGTAATGCTGCATAATTCATTGACTAAGAAATTTCAAAAATACAGCTCCCAAATTCCTCAAAATGGATAAAAGGGAAGTAACCAATTGACGTCAGCTTTGATGATTCCCAGTTCACAGACACAAAGTAGGGGGTGTTAATCATGTAATCTGGGTATTGATGTTTAGCCTGCAATATTTTAGCTTTTTATTAAAAGGAAAAATTCTTAGAAGCCTACTTCTAGTGGATATTTCTAATGCAAACACTTAGTTCATTAAACAGAATCACAGGAAGATTTGTTTAAAGAAATATACCGTGATGTTGGTAGTCATATACTGTCTAAGTGAGCACGATTGTTCTCAGGTTTATGCACCAAATGATCCAGATGTTTGGTAGTGAGCATTTAGCTGTTGGTCTTCACCAATTTTATTTTTTTTTTGAGCCATCTCCCCTTTCTTTCAAGTCCTTTTGGTAGCATATAGTTTGGATAGAATTAACCAAGCTGCCAATTAGGCCATTCTGCTATTAAAAAATACATCAAACCTAGAATTGATCAGGTTTTCTTTTGAAGGAGTTCAAAATGAAATGTTGTCCTTTTTGTCTAGTTCTGGACTGGAGTTATTTTGATTTTGGGGTTTAGGTAATTTTTTCATTAAAATATTAGGAAAACATTATTGAAAATATTGTTTTCATTTTTTTGGCCACAACAAAAATAGATAGGATTTTTTCTTTTTCTAGTAATTGAGTGCGTAGGAAACATGATCAACAATTTACTTGTTTTTTTTGACCAGTTTCTTAGTACTGGCAAAAGCAGGGAAACATTTTTGGTAATACAGTTGACATTGGTAATTATCTTATCAAAAGGTATTTTCCTAATCATTCCTTTTTAGATAAATGCCAACAGACCCTAGTCAAGACTACATTAAAAGTCTTCTGTCTGACCTGGTAGCTGCCAACGAGAAGCCCATTGGTTACCTATTACCTGAGGTATTTGGGAGTGTAGTGGGAATCAAGCTGAAGCTGGCAACATTTGGAAGGGCAGCTGCCTCACTGTTCTGAGCCTGCAGTGCATGGTGAACTGAACGTGATTTTAGCTCTTTACCCAATTCTACTCCCTGTACCTAATCCTTCAGTATTTTGCTTTTAACCTGGGAATGATTTCTTAGGAGGTGTAGCATCTACCTGGGAAATTTCCATCAGTGTCAGCCATGTGCTGGGTTTCTGTTTTCTGGGAAGATAGAAAATATGCCCCCCTTCTTCCTAACCACATAAGTCAAACATCCTGTAATTGAAGTAATCTAAATAATCTTCTGTCTCTGATATCCTGCTGCTTCAGTACACAATGACCCAACCACCTAGTGGGGCTGAAGCTGCTTCTCCTTGGTGCTTGTCTCTTGCTGGAGGTGGTGTGGAGGAGGGGAAGGAAGGTAGTTTAAACAGTTTTTTATCTCTATTGGATTCCTGTCAGTAAGGGGAGGTGGAGGTGAAGAGCAATGACCTGAGCATAGCAAATGTTGTTACCCTGTTGCATCATAATGATTTCATTTCTGAGGGGAAGTTACAAGCAACAACAGCAATAAAAGCAGTGGTTTCTGCCTTGTCTTCCAGAGCAGCTTTAACAGGCATCTCTACCATGACTCTGCACTCCTTGTGGCTTTTTCTCTTGCTTCTGCTTGGTTCGTGGTGGCCAGACTCAGAGCAGCATGTGGCAGGAGCTGTGAAGGTCAGAGAGCACTATATAGCTGCACAGGTCACCAGCTGGACCTACAAACCACAACCTGAGGAAAAGTCCAGGTAAAAAAGTACAGGATAAGAAGGATTAAATTAGTCCTCCCTTGGGACTGAAAAGTGGTTTTTGTCTCTCATCTTTTGGGGAATTGCAGAGACCAGGAGGACTTTGGAGCACAATCTGTTGATTTCAGAGGAACTTGGTTGACCTTAAACAGCATGATCTGAACTAGAGCCAGTGACATATTAAAAGTTCCTTTTTATTTGCTGCATTAGTGGATAGAATTATTTTTATATTTTCAGAGCACTTCTGTTAAATAAGCTCCAGGACTTGCTTTTGTCATTTTTGCATAGCTTAATGTTGGTTGCTTGGGGTTTTTTAATGTCTTTATTTTAGGTACATGGATGTTGAGCAATGTTAAGTCAAGCCATGGTTTGGTAAGATCTCAAAAACTTTAGGACTTTAGAATTTGCTGAAGGAATAAATATGTTCCAGTTTTGATGCTATCACTTTCACTTAAATCAGAGCCAGATGAACTTTGGAACTAGTTGTACCATTTCTGAGTTGTTCAGAACTTTTGTGAAATGTACATTCTGATGAGTAAAGGTGGCAAGATCAAGCACTTCTCTGCTTCATTAAGTGAAAATACTGATTTTATTTTTTTCAGATAGCATTGCACAGTGGCCAGCCTACCTGCATCCACCAATCAAGAATATAAAATATGTTATTTTTATTACTACTACTGTCCTTAGGATTATAAACACTGCAAGTGCAATGATTTCAGGACTTGGATGTAATTTTGAGGTTTTTTTAATTAGGGGGAAAACTACTAAAAATGAAATATTAAAATTAATTAAAAATTACTTTAAAAGGGTTTGCATTAAAAGGGTTGCACTAAAAGGGTTTTTTTTAATAGTGCTGCTTTTATATATATATATATATATATATATACATATATATATGTGGATGACTAGCTTTTTGTTTGTTTGTTTGTGATTTTTTTTTCTAAACATTGCATTTCAGGATAATGTGGAAAAGATATTTCCAGTTCACATTATGACTTTCTAACTTTTTTTTTTTCCCCAAAATCTAATTATAGCAAAGTTCCTCTGATTTTAAAACCCCCTTGAAAGTTTAATAGAGCTGGTGTAAGCATAATGTCAAACTGGCTAGACAGAAGAAAATAGGATTTAAAGGTAGGAACATGAAGCCAGCTGCCTTTTAAGTATTGATTTGGACATATGAAATTACTAGTTAAAACTTAATTCTTTTCTACGCTGGGTGCATCAATGTAAGCATCAACTGCTGTTTGGTTAAATTCACATTGTGGATGGAGTGTTTTCATGCAGTAGAGACTCACAAGACTGTCTAAAACCTTAGCTGAAGTTCTCCGAGATAACCCAGCAGTATCTTATATGCAATGTTTGTTGGGTTACCTTGCCTAAGTATTTAAAGCCAGTCACATCCCAGATGGGTCTAATGAATTTTATAGACCTTATAGAAATTTAACCAAAACCCAAAACAGAAAAACACAAGACCTCACGACACAAATATACTCACTTAGGAAGAGTTAATGGCTTGATAGCTTGGATCCCAGAGGTAGTGAGGTATGTAACTTGTGCTGATTTCAGTAGAAGCTGAATGTCTATATGCAGTGTAAGAATCTGATACTTTGGTGCTTCTATTTGTAAATAACTTGAGAGGCTGAAAGGAAAATGCATTCTTCTGAGCTATTTCCTTAATTTTGACAAGAAAAGAACGCCTTATTTCTCTGAGTGTCAGTTTTATCTTTGCAGAGGTTTGTTACTATGTACAGAGGTTTGTTACTATGTACAGGTGCTATTTATTTAAAAGGCACTTCAGCAAAAAGTGAATATGTATTTTCTGTGTGTGCATCTTGCAGTGTTGTTGCTGCAATTCCTAAAAGTTCTGTAACTAGACCTGCTTGCGTAGTGTGATATTTCTGAAGTGTTAGTGTGCTAGGCATTTTATTCCTCCTCACTATAAAATAGGCACTGATAAATTTCGTCTTCTACCTACAGTCTTACATGCATATTCTCTTGAACATTGCCACATTCAGGCAGCTCTTGTCAATGTAGGCTATGGATCCATCCTTCCCCTTAAAGAGTTAAACAAAATTTTATCAATGACTTTAAGGAGGGGGGAATTAATTGAAACTCCAATTGCTTCTGCCTGACTGCTGTGGTGAGAGAGGGTTGCAGAGGAATTTACAAGAGATCTCTTCCAAAAGAGATCTCCCCCTTATGGACTCTGGATGTCACTGAAGTGTGTTCTCTCTGCTCAGCCTCCCCATGCTTGAGCAGCCCATCAGTTCCTCACTGTCAAGTGTGCCTGAAAGGGCATTACAAAGACAGCAAGTGGAATTACTGTTGGATTCAGTCATTATACATACCATAGTAAATCAACCAATAAATGTGAAGGGCTGTTACCCTTTCAGCCGTCTTCTCGTCATTATTTCCATTGCAGAAGTGTCATATGCTGGTTTCCTTCTGCTTGCCTAAATATTTTCTAAGAAAACATTGTGTGGTCTCCTGGGTGCCAAATTGGTTATGTAACAAGACTAAGGGCATTTTGCAGTGTTTCTCATTTTCTAACTAGCTGTGACATCCTTGGTTATTATCAGAGAAGAGCTTTGTGCTTGCCTTCAGAGTCATTCCTGTGACAGGAGCTTGCTGCTTTAAAACCCTTCTGGTGAGTCTTAAAAGTTCAAACATAGGGCTGAATGAACAGAAATTTAGGTTTCTTTCCCTCTGTTTTGTCAGATGCTTTCTAGGTTGAATATGGCTGACACATTTTCTTCAGTGTTTTGGACAAAACAAAGGCATCTTTATGCCTTTGTAGAATCAAAAGGACCCATAAAAACCACCTGTAAAATCATTGGTGAACTGTTCTAGGTATGGATATTGGATGCTCTATATGATATTATCTGGTTTGGGAACATCATAAATTCAATAGAGTAAGAGGGAGAAGTGAAGACACTACAAAGAGTTGTACTGTGTGCATTGCCTTCAGCAAAATATGCAAGTGATTAAATATATTTCAAAGATTCATTTTTTGAAATTTCCATCAAACAGCAATGGCATCTCTGAGAATCTTTGTCCTTTCAATATTTTTTGTAACTCTTTTTGTTTCAGATTGGAACATTCAGATCCTGTATTTAAGAAAATTTCTTACAGAGAATATGAAGTGGATTTTAAAAAAGAAAAACCAGCAAATACATTTGCAGGTAAACAGGAATGAAATGTTCTGAGTATTTTGATTTGTTCCTTATTTTAAAACCAGTGGCGACCTAAGCACACTTGTATTTTTGCATCCATTATTTGCACATAAACCAAATAGGCACAGCGGATGAGGTCTCTACAGTGCAGGAATGAGGCTTCCAAAGGCCATAGAGAGGGTGGGCTTTCAGAGGATATGGCTGTTTGCAGATCAGTTGCACCATACAAAGTTGTTCCCTTTGTTTTCAGCATCTGATGCGATTTACCACATGCATTTAGATTTGGCACAGCCACAGTGATGACACTATGAATTCCTTATGAAGCAGCCAAAGGCCTGAAACTAAATATATACAAAATAGTTCACCAAAAAAGAGACTAACAAGCCAAAAGGTGTCGTAGCAGCTTTTTCAATTGCTTCTTTTTTGCAACAGAGGGAGTAAGGATACCAGCTCTTGAAATCTTTTGCAGGAAATGCGTCAAGAAATAGGCAGTGTGGAAATTATTATTTACTTGGATAACATTTGGGAATTGAAAGATCTCTTTGTTCTGTGACTTCTGGCATTCAGAGTGCTACTTTAATGTGTTTGAATGCCTTTCTCTAAATTCTTAAACTATAATTTGTTTATCTTCTAAAACTGTTTAATTAAATTGTATGTGAAAGATGTCTAGAAATTTTCAATGAACCTCAGGATGAATATTTTGATAGAATTTCCGTATCTGTAAATAACTTTTTCCCCCTTATTTTCCTGTGATTTTTATGTGCTAGTTGCCAGATGAAAAATTTATAGCATTTTGGAATATGCACTATGGGCTTTAACTTCCCATATGCCTTTTTATGGGTAAATCTTCATTGCAGCGTTATTACATTCTCTGCATTGATTTTGGGACTTGTACTTTGAGAGCTAATATTTTCTGAAGGGGGAAAAAATTCTTTGTTTCACTGAACACACTGTTTTATTAATATTTTCCTTTATCTTAAATAACTACAGGACTTATGGGACCAACCCTGCGTGCTGAAGTGGGAGATACTTTAGTGGTTCACCTTAAAAATATGGCTGACAAGCCAGTCAGTATTCATCCTCAAGGCCTAGTTTACAGCAAAAATGAAGAGGGTGAGTACTGTAGAAACTCCATGTTTTGTTCATTTGCTTGTAGATTACTGCATGAAATGTTGACAGGGATCCAGATCAATTGTGAAGCTATGTGTAACACAGATATCTCTTGATCCTGGATTACACCTTCACCTCCATTGATAGCTTCTTTCTTGTTCATCACTGTAACACTAGGAATGTGAGTGTCATGAGCAAAGTTTCCTAACAGTGCTGATCATGCTGTTCTAAAATTCAGCATTTAATGCTCAGCTCTGTGGTGCTTTGCTCCACACCCTCATGAGACCAGCAAAAAGAAATGATAAACTATGACCAAATGGACAGTAAAATATCTGTACCAGCACAAAGTGAGTTTGGTTGCTCATGCTTCCTGGATTGCCCTGCCCTGGGTGCTGAGCCAGAGCTCTGACCCGCAGTTTAAAAATTCACACAAGACTTTGGTTGTGTGGATGCAAAAAGGCATTTTTCAGCTCCATCTCATGGAGTTGAACAGAACATCCCATTGGAAGGGATGGGTAGTTCAGTTTGACTGTCATATTAATTAATGTACCTTTTGCACTTCAGATTTGGATTCTCTGTCTCCCCTTTGTGATACTGCAGATCTGTTGCATATGGCAGGCGCAGACACAAGCCATTACTGCCTCCATATGTGGATGTGCAGTATACAAAAGGCCTAAGGCAGCAAGGCAGTGCCCGCCCATGCAATGGCTTTGAAAGACAGTTAGAAAAATGACAGAGTGGGCAGCAGTGAGCAGAGGCTGAAGCTTCATCCCATCCTAACCCTAGTCAGACTGATGAAGAGCCCAGCCTTTTGGCAGTGATAATACTTCTAGGAAATCTTTAATCTGTAAGAAACAGGATGGTGGTGGATTAGCTACTCTCCCCATGCTACTCTCAGCAATGTGTGAGTGGAATCATGAGTTCTCTCTTTGAAGCTGAAGAATCATATAAGCAAGACCAAACCAAGCTTTTGGAGCTGATTGTAGGAAGATATTCCAAGCGTTTTAATAGCTCTTTTTCTTCATGCCACCCTACTGACTCTTTTCTTGGCAGGCTCCCTGTATGATGACAGAACATCACCTGCAGAAAAACAAGATGATGCTGTACTTCCAGGCCAGCTCTACACGTATGTGTGGGACATACCAGAAGAAGTTGGTCCAAGAGAAGCTGACCTTCCTTGTCTTACTTATGCTTACTATTCTCATGAGAACATGGCAATGGATTTTAACTCTGGTCTGGTTGGAGCATTGCTGATCTGTAAGAAAGGTAATGAAATGCTGTAAGACTACTATATGGTAATGTATTTTCATTTCTAACAAAGATGATAATGTATGATAATGAGAGAAGATATATTATTTTCCTTTTCACATCTTTACATGCAGTGTAACATGAATGTTTTTTAACGTAATTCTTTTAGATGTTAGAGTTTTTAAATGCCAGCTTTCATGAAGTTCCATCCTATCGTTATAGGATGGGCAGAAAACATTAATATATAGATTCATTTGCCTGCACTGGTTGCATCTGCAGTTGCTTAACTGCTAAATATATGACCTCAAAATGTCCTGTCTAAGAATAAATATTTTCTAAACCTTCGTTCAAAATGGTTTGGCCATTTCAGAGAATAAGGCAGGAAATAATTGTTTTACCCATTGTCTTTTGAAGACTGTCTGAGCAAGAACCTGGAATACTCTCTCTTCTGTAACATGGCTTTAAAATTGCAGAGCAGTGTGTCTTTTGCTAGTCATTTGAAGATATGGCCAAATTCGAACAGATTTTAAGTCTTAAAATTGTTTTTGCATGTGATCAGAGACTTAAAATTTTAGCAGTCTGAACCATTGAATTCCATCTCCACTAATAACGGGTGTCTTGTAGCACTTGTAAATAGCTGCTAGATACATCTCTCTGGTTCGAGGGATGACTGAAACAACATGCCGCCATGTAAAGTACTTAAACTGCTTACTCAGTTTAAACTTAAATCAAAGGTTTTTCCAAATTATATAGCCTTCTTGTGGTGAACGTGCTGTGAGTTATTTAGCCTGATTTAGTTTGAGTCAAAAAATTTATGTAGACTAAACTGCATGGACTTGGACCTTGAAGCTTCTCTGAAAGTAAACAGAACACTGGTTCTGTGTGGGTTGCACAAGGACAGTCTTCTCACACATAGATACCCATTTTATGCAGAACACACCTACTCTTATCACCTCAAAGGAGTTGCATTAGTATTAATTATGTTCCTCCTGATTTTTTTTGATGATTGGTGCTTTTAGTATTATCTAGGACTTGCTGTTTTCCTGATTTTCTTGGGTTTTCTTTCTTTTGGTTTCTGTGTATATGCATATTTTATGGCATACCGGTTGAGCTAATCTTGGCAAATATTTTGAAACTACTTCCTTTTCAGGCTTCTCAAATTCATGCATTTTGGGCTTGAATAGGACATGAATTTGAGGTGGAATGGTGTGACCACTGCCTTCAAGAAAATTCAGGTGTATGTTTCTGGGTAGAACAAAGACAAACAGCTCACTATGCATACTTTCAAGATTTCTGAACACAGATTTTTGACTGGGCACTATGTCTGGTAAATGTGCAATGTATGTGTATTTGATCTGCCTGGCATAGAGTTTAGTTTCTTCACAGCAGCTCATATTGTGCTGTGTTTTGGATTTGTGGCTTAATGGCATCGATAGTACACTCACCCATGTTTGAGCTGTTGCCGAACAGTGCTTGCACAGTGTCAGAGCTTTCTCTTTTTCCTGCTCATACCTCCCCAAACAGTGGGTTGGGGGTGGACAAGAGGTTGGGAGGAAACCCATCTGGACAGATGAAAGAGACTGGCCAAAGGGTTATTTTCTACCATTAACATCATTCGGCAATAAAAAAATGGAGGTAGAGGAGGAAGCAACAGTGTGGGGAGAATGAGGGGTGTTGACTGCCAAGATGACAGTTTTTGAGAGACTGACTGGGCATCAGTCAGCCTGTGGGAGATGAGTGATTTTTTTCTGTGTTGCTTGTTGTTTTCCCCTCTTTCCTTGACCTTTGAACCGCCTTTATTGACCCATGAGTTTTCTCATTTTGATCCTCCTGTTCTCTCTCCTGTCCCATTGGGGATAGGAAGGCATTGAAGTGGGTGTTTGGCTGCTGGTTTGGGCCAGCTCCCCACAGTCTGACACATTTAAGAGGTGGTTAAGGTTATAAAAAGTGGACTTTTGAGTTAAAGCACTGCCTGAATGTTCTTTGTGTGGCAAGTAGATAAATTCCTCTGTTGATCTGAGGCTTCTTTTGTGAAGAAAACCAGAACTTTGTAGCTTCCCATAAATAAAATAAATTATATTAAAGATAATTTCTTCCACTGCCTCTTTTCCTAGGTAGAATAATCAATAAATTTGCAAATTTTTCATTCTTGCAATTCAGAGGGATCAGATTATGTTTTGAAAGTAGCAAGTGGAAGTTTTTGATGTGAGCAGTCTACAGAAAGAATCAGTAAAAATCACATCAGCTCTGTGTGGCATGTCCAGAATGAATTCTACTTCTTGACAGAAATTACATCTGTATCACAAAATCACCCAGGACAGTTTCTTGTACCTGATCCAGCGCAGCAGTGTCTGTTGAAGTCTTCTGTGTGTAAATGTTGTTTGCTGAGTGATTGGTTTTAAGCTTTTTAAAGGTGCTGATGACCTCAGTGCTTGAAAAGGTGCTGTTCACACTACTGGTGACTCTACCATCACTCTTCTCCTTGTCACGTAGTCTGATAAGAGAGGGCAGCACCTGATTGTGAACTGAAGGTATTTGACACTTCCCTTCTTTAAGGTGACCTCTGCAACACATTGCCAGAAATTTCATTGCATGATGTCTGTCTTCTCTGGAATACTTCAGACTTTTGATTTTGTGGTTACCCAATGCAAAAGTACTTCCAGAAATAAAACCACATTATGAGCATTCTTAAGGATTTGTTTTGACCAGGCTCAGCCAGTACATGCTAACAGGTGAAACAAGCTCATTAAATATATATTAATGCAACTGCATGTGATATCTGCTTTATTTCTGCTTCAAATTAAGACCTATTATTTCTCCTTCACAGGAAGTCTAAATGAGGATGGGTCACAGAAACATTTTGACAGGGAATATGTACTGATGTTTGGTGTGTTTGATGAGAACAAGAGTTGGCAAAAATCAGCATCAGTCAAGTATACAATTAATGGCTATACTGATGGAACGTTACCAGGTACTGTTCCAGCTTATATGAAATGAAACTAACATTTATGAACACTGAATATTACCTTTAGTTGCTTTTTATGCACAAGAATGGGAATATGGAGAAATGGGATACAGCCTTTTTTAGAATGTGTCTGTGAGCATCTAAATTCTGGAAGAAAAACTATGCTGCTGAAAGGAAGTAACAGCAGATTACTGATAGGAACAATAAGATTACTTCTAAAAAGACTTCTGCTTGAAGGAAAGGATTACTAACTTAAAAAAGAAAAATATTTAATAAGCTCCCCATTTTTTTAACAAGCTGATGGTGAGAGAGTGATTTAAGTGAATTGTTGGTTCTACAGCATATAGAACATACTGGGTGCAAAACTTCCTGAAAGTGGAAAGTCAGTTATCATTAAAAGACACAATTAAGTGAGAAGACTAGGAAGATAGTACTGGGGCTTTTCTGTTGTTTTCCTAAGAAAAAACTTTTAATATCTCTCTCCCATCCATTGAACAAATACAAAAGTTTGTCTTAAGTGGGATTTTTTTTAAAGAAATATTGAGGAGGGTAGTTACTGCCACTAGGTACCACATCAATATTTAGCTTAGATCCTTGCTTTGTTCTTTGCATTCCATGCCCTGTTTTCCCCTCACTCCCCAAGCAAGGACAGGTCAGCTTTCCTAAAGAAGGCACTGGTTTTTTTCCGTTTTTTTGCCAGCTTGTTATAAGTCAGTTTGTCACTTGCAGGTAAGATTTAAACATCTGTATTCCACTGACACATGATTTTGATATCTGTTCCATTTACACACTTCTGAAGCGTCCTCTTCTTGGAAACATTGATCACAGCAATTTTTTTTTAATGTTTTCAGTGAAGACTCACTTCAAACCTAGGGTGCATGGGGAACTTGCATGATTTGCCAGTATTCTGAATCCTAATCTCATGTCTCTTTCAGATTTAGAGGTTTGTGCATATGACAACATTAGCTGGCACTTGATAGGAATGAGTTCCAAGCCAGAAATCTTCTCCATTCACATCAATGGCCAGTCCATGGAGCAAAATCATCGTCGAGTTTCTGCTGTTAACTTGGTAGGAGGAGCCTCAACCACTGTAAACATGACAGTGACTGAGGAAGGAAGGTGGCTCATATCTTCTCTTGTCCAAAAGCACCTGCAAGGCAAGGAAACATCTAGTTATTAGGAACCTGTAAAGCTGTTCTTCTCTATGTCCCAAATGGCTTCTGCTGTTTTACAACTGTACAGTTAATCTGTTTCAGGTGGTTTTGTCATTTCACTAAGAAACTGACCAAGAACCAAGCATTCTGTTGGAAGTGCACGGTGAACTGAAAGATGCTCTTATCTGCAGCTTTACTGCAGTGTCCACAGCACAGAGCAACACTGATTCAATACTCCAGCATCTAAGTCTCTGTGAACTGTTCAGATAAGCACCACTATAAAATTAGCAAGAAACCACCTGTTTCCTGAGAAACTGAGTACTTTCAGCTAAGGGTGCTTCAATGTGATGAAAATATTTTCTGTTTGCCATTTGAAAGTGGTATCTTTCAGCCATGATCAGAATTCTGTTTTAAAGAATGAGAAAAACATCTCTCTTCTAAGAGCTGGAGATATCTTTTGGGGGTTAAAAACAGCTGAAGTGGTAAGAGTTCCTCAGATGGGAAATCACTATAGTCCTGTTTCCTCTTAATTAGCTGGAATGCACGGTTACCTCACTGTAAGGGACTGTGGGGACAAAGAGGTGAAGAAGAGTCGTCTCTCCTATAGAGAACGTCTTATGGTCAAAACCTGGGACTATTTCATTGCTGCAGAAGAAGTTACCTGGGATTATGCCCCAAGTATTCCAGACACCCTTGATAGGTAAAATACTGTTTTGTCAGTATAATAGGGAATGTTAACGTGAAATCACAGGATAATTGTGGTTGGAAGAACCTCTTGGCATCCAACAGCAAAGCTGGATCCAGTTGCACTGAACCTTATGCGGTTGCATTTTTATTTTTTCCAAGTACAGGGACCCCTCAGCTTCTCTTGGCATCTTTGCAACTTCACTCTGAAAAAGCTCTTCCTTATATCTAAATGTTCTTCCTCATGTTGCACCTTGTGGCCATTGTGTCTTATCTCTTCACCATGCAGCTTTGAGAAGCATGTGGTCCTGCTTTCTCTATAATACCAATTTGATAGTTGAGGTTAAACATAAGATGGTCCCTTAGTTATGTCTTTGCCTGACTGAAGAAACTGGAATTTTGCTTCTATGCCAAGTGCTCTGGCACCCTGATCACCATGGTGGCCCTTCACTGGATTCTCACCAGTGTCAGTGACTTTCTTTGTTGAGAAGCCCAACAGTGGACACCTTTTTCTTCTCACAGGGAGCCCAAAATAACAAGAGGAATGAGGAATTGTCCAAAGTAGCATAACAAGTTTATTTTCTAAAATACTTTTCAGCATCAATTCTGCTGAAATAAACAATCCTTAAAAGGAAGAGAAAGGGAGGGAGGGAATATTTCTGGAGATTAAAAGTTTTTAAAAGTTCAGTACAATAGAGTGTTTAGGGAACAGGAGAAAGAGCTCTCTATAAATGATCTCTGCATAGTACCAATGTAGATGGAGTACAAGTCATAATAAATAAGCATATTGGGCTAGTTTGCTCAACCTAAGACAAATAGAAGGAATTCTGTAACATGCATGATGTCATAGTATACAGTGCACTGTGGGGTTAAATTTGCAATCTGTCAGTTGCCCAGTGCTATTTGTGCCTTTATGAGCCTTTACAAGCAGATATTCATAAGAATCTTCAAGGATTTAAGCAGAACAAACAAATTCCTTATTCTGTAAGGGTTACAGTTTCATATGCCTCTTTAGAAATACAATGTTTGCACAACTCATTCTCCTTTGGCATGATTTGCTTCCCTTATGTGCTCTTAAACTGCACAGAACAAACTTTTGTATTTTTCCTGCCAGTCACACTGCCTTACATAACCATCTCAGTGCTCTGATTTTTCTCCCTGTCTTCAAAACTGCAGAGTTTATCCCTTTTCAGTAACATTTTTTGAAGTGTGAGTGACAGCAAAAAAAAAGTTTGAAACCTCAGTATAACACTACTTACTGTACAGTGCCTGACTGGGATTAAGATTGTGTTCCTACTTCATCTGCAGTCTTTGCTACTGTGAGCAAATTGGTTTTTTTCCTCCATGCTCAACTAGGCCTTTGAAAAAGGAGAAGAGTGATTTCTATCTTACCTTGAAAGTGTACCTGCTGCTTCAGTTTGTTTCATACTTGTATGTACACTGTTAAATTAAATGTAAACTCTGATATTAATTGGTCATATGTAATGCCAAAACACAAGTAATGATCTAAGATTCTTCTTACCTAATTTAGGTTAGAATTTGGGGTGAAAAGCATTAGGTTAGTTTAGGGTTTGGATTTTTTTTTCAAGCAGTAAGATTTCTACCAGTTGCTTGAATACTAATTTTGTATTTTAACAGATGCTACTATTCAAGTTTTGTTGATCATTTTTCTTTTTTCTTTATTTTTAAGACACTATAAATCACAACACTTGGACAACTTCTCCAATCTCATAGGTAAAAGGTATAAAAAGGCTATTTTTGTGCAATATACTGATGCCAGCTTCACTAAGCGCCTGGAAAATCCTCGTCCCAAGGAAACTGGAATCTTGGGCCCTATTATCAGAGCTCAAATCAATGATAAAGTCAGAGTAAGTAACACAAATACAGAGATTATTTATACTACAATATGCTTTTCATTGAGGCAGAGATACAAAGGAATTAGTTTGATTTTTGTCTTTCAAATAATATGGCTAATGTTCTAAATATTGGCCCTGTTAAAAGGTATGATCACAAGTAACAGTGTTTAGCTTGCATTTTCAGTGTTTCTTCTATAGTTTCCATGATTGTGCTTTATTTTACAACATAAACCTGCTTCAGTCAGATTCTGTAAAATATATCTTGATACTGGTCCAAAATGGGAAAAAAGTCCCAGACCTGTCTGGACTTCCTAGGGGATTTGTATCCCCCCTAGGGGATTTGTATGTGAGGCTGAACTTCATGAGCCTCTTGTTTCTTATGCTGATATTTTTTTCCGGCTGTTTTAGACAAAGGTAATCAGTTTCCATAATCAAATGTTATTTCATGAGGTTATACCATGAAACTAGAAAATATTTGCATTACAAGCTTGTGCTGCCCCAACATCGACTTGTTTTTCTGTTGTCATTTAATGATGCATCACAAAGTTCCATAACCTTTAACTTCTATCATTTCCACCATGACTCTGTGGCTCTGAATTTGAGCTTAGTGTGTTCCTTTTTTACTTTTCTCTTTTTCTCTGTTGTTTTTCTGGTGGGGTTTTTTTGTGGGTTTTTTTGTTTTTTGTTTTTTGTTTTGGTTTGGTTTGGTTTTGGTTTTTTTATTTAATCCTGATTTTGTCAATAGGCAGGAAATTGTGCCTTTTCCATATATATCTCCTCTGGGTCTTAGAATCTGGGACAAGCTATGGTTTGAATTTTTTTTTCTCCTATGCTGAAGGTTTTTAAGAACTTCAGTCAGTAACTTCATATTTCCAGAGATAGTATGTGCCCAGTAGCTAGAAGAATAAGTGTTCTTTTTAGACCTTCCAGAGCCCAGCTGTAAGCAGCTGAACATCACTCATTGGGGTCTACAAAGTCCAGCAGAATGGTAACAGCATTTATTCTTTGGGCTTATATATCAAGCAATACTTAAGACACCCTTTTGCTGTTCTGGCACTTTCTGGGCTAAAGCCAGGCAAATTCTACTGTAGTGATAACTTCATTATATATTCAGACAAGGATTTGTTGAATCCTAATTTTTTTTTCATTTACTTATTAATATAGATTGTATTCAAAAATAAGGCCAGTCGACCCTACAGCATTTATTTCCACGGAGTGACACTTGCAAAGAATGCAGAAGGAGCTGATTATCCTCTGGATCCCACAAGTAAAAAATTTGTGAAATATGTTTTTGGATATCACTAACTGTTATGGATGGTTTTGTTGCTTTGAAGGAGGTGCTGTGGCTGGTAATGTGCATGACTGGGAGACCTCAGTTCTGTGCCCTGCCTCTGCTTACCTGTTATGTTGCCTTATAGAGAAACCAAGGTATTATCTGCGAAGCATAGACAAATACCCTCTATTTGTTTGTATTAGTTTTGTGTTCTTGTTTGTGATTTTAGAGAGACAATAGTTCTTGCTGAATTTCAGTTATCTCAAGGTAGCTTTTAATGGCCAAACTACACCAATGTCATTAGAAGGTGCAGCTTGATACTAAGATCTGGCTCTGAGTTTGTATCATTACTGTTCTTGTTTTTCCTTAGGCAATGGCACCCAGAGTAGAGGAGTTGAACCAGGGAATACGTACATTTATGAGTGGAAAATTGCTAAAACAGATCAACCCACTGCACAGGATGCACAATGTATTACAAGGCTATATCACAGTGCTGTAAATATTGAGAGAGATATAGCCTCTGGACTGATTGGCCCACTTCTGATTTGTAAAAGTGAAGCACTGACGCAAAAGGGTGTGCAGGTAACTTGTTTGGGCAGATTTTGCTCAAATAATGCTATTTATTCTACACTGAATTTAGTTTTACTTCCCCTAGAGAACTGTTCTGTGGAGAGCAGTTAAACCAGTAGAAAGTTTCTTCTCCTGAAGGAAACAGTCCTCTAACTGTCCACAGCAGTAAAGGAATCATGTACTGTGTTTCTTAGCAAGCGCTAAGAAAGGTCAACAAAAGGTCAGCCTGACTCTAAAGTCTATTTCTAGATTTGATAAAAAATTTTCCTGCTGTTATTATATTTTCATACTCTGAAGATATTAATCTCTGACCTGGTTCCTTTCTGTAACAGAGACAACTCCACAGCATCTGTCAATCTTAGGCACAATGAATCTAGAACAACCAAAACAGCATGGGAGAGTTCTGGGAGAGGGCTTCCCTTTACCAGTTATTGAAATCTTGCTTGGCAAAGACTTAAGGATCACTTGGGAGTAAAAAAAAGTCGAAGCTTTGTCAGGTCAAACCAGAAGTCTGGTTCTGTACAGAGAGCTCAGTCATAAACCACCTGTGTATCACCAGTGCTAGAGGCTTGCTCAGCATTCCACTGCAGGTTGGTTGCAGTAGTAGGATTGAAGTGTGGAGCCTCTACTCCCTTCCACATAACCTTTGGATAACACTTACCAGGACTCTGATAAAGCTTATATTGCTTACATAGTAAAAAAGAGATTGTAGGATTGAATTCTTAATAGGTGTGTCTGCTGATAAACTGTAAATGCTGTGTTGATTGTCTTTCAGAAAAAGGCAGATGAGGAGCAGCAGGCAGTGTTTGCTGTGTTCGATGAAAATAAGAGCTGGTACCTAGAGGATAACATCAAGGAGTACTGCAGCAACCCAGCCACTGTTAAAAGGGATGATCCCAAGTTCTATAACTCGAACATAATGCACAGTGAGTGGAATACTGAGATTAATAATAGGAAAGCTTACATTGACCTGAGCAGTCAGTGATTGCTTGTTCTCAGAAGTGCATGTGATCAGGGAATCCTCCAGAGGGTCAGTGAACTTCTAACTGTGCCAGGTGGCACTGGACAGAAATAGGAAGTATCATAGAGTTAGAAAGGTTGGAAAAGACCTCCAAGATCAACTCCAGTCTCTCACCTAATACCAGCATGCCCACTAAAACATATTGCAGAGTGCCACGTTCATTTGTTTTTTGAACACTCCCAGAGATGATGATTCTGCCACTTTCTTTGGGAGCCTGTTACAATAGTTATACACTCAGTGAAGAAATTTTTCCAAATATTCACCTTGAACCTCCCCTGGTGCAGCTTGAGGCCATTTCCCCTTGTTTTATTACTAGCTGCCAGGGGGAAAAGACCTACCCACACCTTGTAGCTAGTAGCGAGGCTAGCTCTGGACCCTGAAGCAAAGACAAGGGTTAACTAAATTTTGATGCAGCACCCTACTCCTTAGAGATAATATTTTCAGAGATTGAAGTTACCATGGTTTCAGCCCTCTTCCAGTCTCTTTCCAGTGCAAACATTAATCCAGTGCACTGACATCAAAGAACAGGAAGTTTTAAAACAAAAATACTGAAACCACTTTTACTTTGATTTCCTTTTAGCAATAAATGGCTTTGTGTCTGACAGCAGTGAAATCCTTGGATTTTGCCGAGATACTGTGGTTCAGTGGCACTTTTCCAGTGTTGGCACCTATGATGAGATTGTCTCTGTTCGCCTTGCTGGACACTTTTTTCTGCATCAAGGGAAATATGAGGATACATTGAGCCTTTTCCCAATGAGCGGAGAATCGGTCACAGTGGAAATGGACAATGGTGGTAAGTGGTGGAACTGTGCTTGACAGCTCTTCTAAGACATTATTTAATCTCCAGTCTATAAGGACTTATCTAAATCGGAGAGAAAACTCTTCTGATAAACATAGTGCTAGAAAACATTGAATCATTCCCCAGTGCAAGTGATGTGCATGGAGTCTTGTTGGCTACACCAACTTAGCATAGCTGTATGCTGTACTGAGGCTCTTTTTGTTGGTCATCTCGTGATTTCTTTTTTTTCACTTCACAATTAATACTGGGGTTAGTAATGATAATTTTAAGGTAAGATTCTTTTCGGAAACCAGCATGAACTCCATTGTATGATTTCTAGGATTGCCACATTCTTGTCTATTCTGAGCGGTCTAAAATGGGCTGAAATTGTCAAATTCTGCTAGTCATTACTGGGCAAAATGGCTATACCTGACCTTAGCTTGAGGTCATTCAGCAGCAGTAAAGTCTGGCTGCCTGAACAGGGTCACTGGTCTCTGGGATGCATGTCAATATCTATCTAGAATGAACACCGTGTCTTGGAAGAGGGTGCATCAGAACCCATGTAGTCCACATTTAAGGCATTACTTCCAAAAGGACAGATTCTTTGTCATTGAAGTCTGTGCACTTTGAGTGATCATTCTAAAATCCCTCAAGGTTTAAGTATCCTTATGCCATTTAAAATATCTTACTTTTTTAAAAAATATATTTTATGTATTGCACAGCATCAAGACCTTATAACTTAAAAATGTTTAAGTGGCTTGTATTTCTCAAGACTAGAGAATCATTAGAACTCTATTAGACTTTATGGAAACCTCCCCAGTAACAAAGTTGTATTTTTGCTTGATTTTGGTATGCAATATATTCTTTCCATCTAGGGCATATTTTCTTTGATAAATTTGCTGTTGTTGGAAATCGGGAAAGTTGTGCAGGTCACTTCAAGCTGATCAATACAGGAGGAATTGTATGTGACCTTTTTAACAAAAAAAACCTGTTTCTCAGGGTGTTAGTTCTGTCTATTCTGTCATTTCTACTAGTTCCAAAAGCAAGGTGTAACAAGCAAAGAAATTGATTTGATGTTGTTTTGGAGAACAAATTTTATTTTCTTCTCTGAAGATTCTAGTTTCCAATAGAGAACTTACCTTGAGATGAGGTTTTGGAGGAATTATTAAAATCTTTAAATTAATCTGAGATGCCTCAAATTGGCAGCCTAATAGCTTGTGTCAGATTGGAAATTCAAATTGCTTTATTCTTATTTTACTTATTAAAGATCATCCATGATTCATCCAAAAGCTTTTAAAATACTGTGTTTGTCAAATGTTTGTCAACATTGCCTCAGAATGCATTTGCTCTGCTCAGAATGTTCTATCTATGTAGCAGCGCTTGCACCAGTAAGGACAGGATAAAATTGAAACTTTATCTTGAGAGGTCTCATTCTTAGATCCAGATGTAAACATAGGATCCTTTAATTTGTTTCTTTCTTTTTCATATCCATCTCTTTCATGGGTTATTTTTGGATTCAGGTTCTAGTTACAGCCTAATCTATGGAAAAGAGTTCCATCTCCTAGATGTATTTATATGTGCTCTTATTTGTCTACATTTAACAATTATTTTTCATTGCAGTGAGAGCTCATGAATATCCCAGATAAAGATTAGCAGTCTGCTATAGCAGATGCTGTAGAAGCAACACAAACTATTTGCCTTGGCCATTTACATGACAGACAATGTCCAGTCTCATAACACTTTTATTTCAATTGCAGGTACTTGGCTTTTGGCATCCTGGGGCACCCCAGAAATGAGTTACGGCATGAGACTGAGATTCAGGGATGCAAAATGTGACTATGAGGAAGATGAAACATTTGATTTTGTGGCTTTAAGTCCCACCAAGACTGAAAGAAAAGCTGTTACCACCTCAGCTGAGGAGGTTGTGCAAGAAAATGAGGGAAACAAGGAGGAATTGGATTACCAGGATTATCTGGCTTCTTTTTACTCCATCCGAGGCTCAAGAAAGGCAGCAGATGATGAAGAAAAACAGAATCTTACAGCACTGGCCTGGGAGCAGTATGAAGACACATATGTCGCGAGTTCTGAGGTGGCAGCTGGCTCAGGTCTGTCAGCTATAAATAGCAGTGGAACAACAAACAACTCTAAGTTCTTAGAAATTCATATCACTCCTCTTCCCCCAGTCAAGGCCAAAACATTTCAGTCAAATCACACATCAATCATAGCAGAAGAGGATTTATTTTTAGCTACCACAAGTGATGGAGATACTGACTTGGTATTTGAGAATAAAAGCCAAAGCAACTATGAAACAGCTCACAGTAACAAGTCTGCAGGTGAACCCTTGCTGAGCAATGGGGAAAGCCCAGTGAATGTTGCAGAAGAGCTTCCAGCTGGTGGAAAGGACATTAAACCTTTTCCAGAAAAACATCAAGAGCAAAGCACAGGAAGAGGAAATTATACCGCTAACAAGAAAAGGAAAAGGCGAAGCTCACTGGCCATTAAGTTTTACTCTGTCCAAAAGATGAATGCCCTTCTAAACCATGTCCGAAATAAAAATGTCTCCTTTTCTGACAAGTCTGAACCACCTCATTCTGTGCATCATACAGAGAACGCATCCGATGAAGCCGTGGTGGGAACTGGCCAACTGCCAAATGAATATGATGATGGTCTGGAAGAGGAGGGAAAGAAGATGGAAAATGCCATGCACACAGTTAACTTGACACTGGATTTGGACCTCACAGTAGGAGATGGGTCTAATGCATCCAGCCTTTCTGAACCCAGGATATCCAAAGATAAACCAGCAGATGTTTTTTCTTTAGAATATATGTTAGACAATACAAGCCCTAATTCCAGCCCTGCTGTAGTGAAGAACTTACTAGAAGCATCATTGCCCAGGGCTGGGAAACATTCATCTAAAATGACTAGTGAGGAATGGAATTTGGTGTCTGCAAAGCTGAATCCAGGATCAGAGGCAAGCTTAGATAAATCTGCTGGTGGTAAGTTAAATCATCATGGCAGAAACGGTACAGCATCCATAAATAAGGAGGATATGAAGAAGTATCAAGGGTTCTCACATCTAATGGGGGAAAACCAGAAAGGGAGCCACATTCACCCAACTCAGAAAGGAAGGGAGGGAAACAACAATACCTTGACTTCATCTGGAACCTTCATCAAGATCCGAAGGAGAAAGAAGGAAGATGCAAAAATTACCTACTTGCTGAGCCCAAGGAGTAGAAACCCCAAAAAGCCCAACAATTCTGTGGCAGGGTTTGGCCATGCATTGCTTCCGGGTGGGAGCAACCACACAGCAGCGCCGTGTTGCACAGATGCCACCAAGGCAGCCAGTGAGGTCAGCCAGAGTGTGAATGTGAGCAGAGCCAGGCATGGAGAGTCGCTGGGTGACACACTCACTCCGCGGCAGTTCAGGCCATCCATCACAATCGGGCTTCCCCGAGCAGACGGAGACTACGAATACGTGACAGGAGACTCCTACAGCGATGAGAGCTGGGGTGGGGAATACAAGTACCATTATGTGAGCTTTGATGACCCCTACATGACTGACCCCAAGGTGAACATCAGCAGGCAGCGTAATCCTGATGACATTGCTGAGCACTACCTGCGCAGCAGAGGCAATAAGAGGAGATATTACATCGCAGCTAAAGAGGTCTGCTGGAACTATGCAGGATATAAGAAAAGGTTTGCCTAAATTATTTGCTTTCACTTGGCACACCATCCTGAAATATCCTTGCAGAATGTTGATTCACATGCTGATAAACTTAAAAGCATCTGTAATGTGCCATCTGATTTCTGACATTTCAGTGGCAGAACGATAAGAATTTTCCACAGGAGACTTGCACCCCTTAGAAATGTCAGAGTGAGAATACTATAATCAAGCACAAAACAGCTAAGAACTCTTTTTTTAACCCCCTTTTGTAGACTCACTAGTAACAGTCTTTAATACATCACTTATAAAACTCACTATGAGAGGTCAAGAGAGAATCTTAACAGCTTGTTTTGTTGTGCTTGAATGTTTTAGTTTGTGCTTGAGTTCTTGGTACATGTACACAGGACAGAGACCTCCTTGTGCAAAGTCTTTCCAGGAATTTAATGGACTAACTGATGGAATCTAGAATGGGATGTGCTTATAGGCAGATTAAATCAGTTTCTAGTACTAGCAGGAAATGGTTTGGGTGTCTCAGTTCTCTGTTGGAAAATGGGATAACAGCACTTTCCAACTTCACAAGGCTGCAATATTAAAAGTATATGAAAGCTGCAGGGTGTTTAACCACACTGGTGACTGTCTTATATTAAGAGGAAAAACAAAGCTGCATAAAGAATTGTTGTTGCTCCTGCTGTTTAGAGAAAGCAGAAGGTGACTGGATCACAAATCCTAATGCTGGGGGATTTTCTTACATTTTGACAGGCAGGACTGGCTACTGTGCTACAGCAAAGAATATGTGAGAATATACTGAGAGAAACACTCTACTAAAAATTCAGTCTCCTAATTGATACAGGTTAAGATCAGTGCTCATCCAAAAAGGCATAGAATTCCTTGTCACTTTTCATCAAAAAGCTGAACCAAAACTTGCACAACTTCGGATTTTTATCAAAAGAGGCCAAAACAGGAGCAAGAATAATTTAATTATGCAAAATTAATCTCCAAACATTGATTATTTCTCAAACTGAATTTCCGTTTCGTTTGATGGAATTAAAAATAAAACTTTTTCAGCATTCTCCAGGTTTACTCCTGCCTCATCTCAGTCCATATAAATGGCACTTGCAAAAATAGCAGGAACAAAACAGTTTCTTTGGGCACTTGCAAAATCAATAATTTTTGTATACTTAGACCTCTATATAGGTCTCTCCAGAGGTGTTCATCCTCAGCTGGTGTGCACTGAATAGTTCCAGTGAATTTAAAAGAGCCCATGGAATATCCTCTCTGTGTGTTGAAGAGCTAAAATCCAGCCTTTCTCCTGTGTAACTTATGTTAAATTTCTGGTTTTTCCAAAACTGATAATAAAGCAAGATTTGTAGGTAATTATAATAGATTTCATCACTTCTATTTAAGATCTGAACAACAGTTCGAAGGTGTAAAAGCTTATTTTACCACACCAGATTTTTGATGCAAAATGCAGGTATTATCAGATGAAAAGATCTGAGAGACAGTACTGTGTAGGTGGTAGGCTCACTACACTCTGCCAGGCTCCAATTCAGATTATTAAAGCTAAGAAAAAAAAGGAAAATAGATCTCAGATGGGTTTTGAGAGACTTGTTGGAGTTTTTCAGGGATAGTTTACCAAATGGTTGCGGGATCTCTTATCCAACTGTAGAACTTGAATTGCTTAAGCATGGGAAGCCATGATTTTCAGAATCATCTGACGCTCATTTTGTAGATTCATAGAAGGTTGGAAAACACCTTTAAGACTATTGAGTCCAACATTTAACCCAGCATTGCCAGGTTCACCACTAAAACATGTCCCTCAGAACCACATCCATATATCTTCTAAACACTTCCAGGGACCAAGACTCAACCACTTCCCTGGGCAACCCTTTTGGTAAAGAAATTTTTGCTAATATCCAATCTAAACCTTCCCTAACACAGTTTGAAGCCATTTGAGTGTTTATTCTTTATATTTATAGATTCTAAAAATTTATAAATATTATCTTTATATTTATAAATTCTAAAATATTTCTGTTGTATGTATCAAAGCTAATGTTTCTGATTCCCTGTGTGGGTTTTCAATTGGGGTTTTCCTTTCAGTCCCATGAGGAACGACAAAAGCTGTAAAGATGGCAGCAGACATAAGGTGGTTTTCCAGAGCTATACAGACAGTACCTTTTCAACTCTTCAGGATGAAGATGAATATTCAGAACATCTCGGCATCCTGGGACCAGTTATTCGAGCTGAAGTGGACGATGTTATCCTAGTAGGTCAATGTTTTGATTGTGTGTGCCTGGATAAGATTCTTACAGTGATCTTGGAGTGTGACAGAATGGATCTAAAAATACCACAAATTTTTTAAAGATGATGCAGGGGAAACAGTTTTCAAAGCTAGAAATTGCACGGTGAACTTGTAAGCGCTGTGATGTGTTTCTTTGAAACACATCTTTTTTTCTCTCCTGTCCACAGCAAATTAAATTTTGTTTTTCTTTCTTATGTTTCCCAGCATTAGATACTGGCTCATTGATCCACTGTAAAATAAGATTTAGGTTTGCTGTTAATGAAAATTGAGTTGTCCAAACTTAAAAATTAGTACATGTGTGTTCAAGATTAATATATACCTTTTGGGAAAATATATAACTTCCTCTAAAAAGTTTTGCTATGTAAATGCGCAAGATTTTATTAGAACTGCCAACAAGTATGAAGAGGAACCATGTCCCTGGTGACACTGTGGTATATTTGCATTAGGAAGCACACTGCTGTAAAATTTCCCTTCTCTCATCCTTCTTTATCCAGTCTTCCAACACACAGGGATGGACTTAGAGAGAATAGATCTCAGTGCTTTCTGCTTATTTCAGTAGGAGTGGTGTGCAACAGGAACTCACCAAGCTGTGTTTAAATCATGAGTAAGAGAAGAAAAAGATATTGTAGCTTGGGAGCAATATTCACTAAGGAGAGGTAAATATGTAATCCCACTATCCTGGTGTTTTTCTGGGAGAAGTAGGAAGCACTATTTCAGCAGGAATGATACATACAGAAGTCTAGAGTTACTATATTGTAACAACTGCAACAAAGCATAAGAGGTAGAAACTCTCCATTTCCCTGCTGGCAGTAACTACGCAGCTCCAGGAATGAGGGGCAGCAGTAAATGTCCTAGGAGCCTTGATTTGGTGGAAGACGGGGAGCTAGACTCGTGATTTTTCAGAAAACTACCTGCATCAAAGGTGGAGAGTCTGCATGGAGATGCATGGAGATCAAAAGCTCTCTCTGCTGGCTTTTCCATGTAAAACGTAGCCTGTAATCTTTATGCAAAAGATGGTGTGACCTGGTGTGAGGTCATGGGAATGTGTGTGGGAGCTTTGGTTTAGGCCTGAGTTTGCTCAACAGAATAATTTTGGGTTTTTAGGTTCATTTTAAGAATCTGGCATCCAGACCATATTCCCTCCATGCCCATGGACTCCTCTATGAAAAGTCCTCTGAGGGAAGCATTTATGATGATGAATCTACTGATTGGTTTAAGGAAGATGAAGTTCAGCCAAATAACAGCTATATATATGTATGGTACGCAAACCGGCGATCGGGCCCTGTACAGTCAGGAGCAGCTTGTCGGTCCTGGATCTACTACTCTGATTTAAACCTGGTAAGGGAATGGAAATAGAAGTGGTGGTTTTGCTGGGGTTGATCACAGAATCATAGAAACACTTGTGTTGGATGGCATCACTAGAGACCATCCAGTCCACCACTGCAACTCAAGCAGGATCAGCTGGAGTCATTTGTCCAGAGCCAATGTTCAGCTGGGTTTTGAGTATCTCTGAATGATGCGTGGCTGTAGAAGTGCAAGCTGCAGAACACTTTTTTTGATAGCTGCCCTTTCTTTTGGGCTCAATGTTCCCACCTGACCTTTAATGTCTTGCACTCAGTTAAAGCAGGACATAAAGTACAGAAGAATTTGAAGTGGGCAACTCTGGTAGACTAAACAGGGAAGAGTAAAGATAGAAGGGAGCAGTAATTCTGGAACCTGCTTTAGATTTTTAGGGGCTGATGCGTTCCTGCAGAATGCTATGGTTTTTTTTTTTACATCTTTTGGAAAGCCATGATTTCCAAAATGAGTTTATTACCTAGTACATAATATGAGTTTATTACCTTCTAGGAGAAAGACATTCAGTCTGGTTTGATTGGGCCAATACTGATCTGTGAAAAAGGAACCTTCAGCAAATCAAACAGCAGCAGGACGTATACCCGAGACTTTTTCTTGCTTTTTATGGTCTTTGATGAAGAGAAAAGCTGGTACTTTGACAAACATTCAGGAAGGCCTTGTAATGAGAAGACAGAAGAAATGCAGCAATGCCACAAATTCTATGGTACGTATTTCATTTTGCCAAGTATGCAGTTTATTGGGGTAGAGGGAAAGAATGTCAGCGGAAGTATCTCAGCTCACGGTCCTTTTCAACATGCATAAATCCCCCACATTAGTTATGTGAATTTTTTTTGTTATCCGTTGTACCCATAGTAGTTATGGGTTTACATGTAAAAATATGAAGTGATGGGAAATTTGCTATTAAAATGAATAAAAGACATATTAGACTGAAACTTTCAACAGAAAACCTCTCTCTTGCATTTGCATATATATTCCCCCCACCCATTAAAAGAAAACAAAGAAACAAAGAAGTCTTCTTTGCAATAAGAAGCTAGTACCCTGAAAACTTCTTGCAAGAAATTTAAAAATATTTTAATAATCAGGTAGTTCTATTGAGGAATTTGAAGCAGCTGTAGAACAGCCCTTCGTATACCTCTCTGTGGATATAGAGGTATGTCAGTTGTGCCTGTAGAAATGGGAGCTTCAGAAAGTTTTGGATAGCTGTCCTTCCTTTTGGGCCTGATAGTCCCATCTTACATTTAAATATTTTTGTTCTCCTGGCTGCCATATGTTGCTACCGAGCTGTGCTCAAATCTTCTGGTGAGGTCTCTGGATTTTCTGAATTGATTTACATAGACCATAAGGTGTGTTGCACTTTAAATTGGAAATACTGTTTTTCCCAAGTGCATTGCTTCATTAAATATGTTGCTAATTTCAAGAAGTACTTTCTAGCCAGTTTTTTCTAGTACTTTGAGACTAGTTTTGTGAGCAGTTTTCCTGACTACCAACCTTTTTTTTAGCCATTAATGGGATTACCTACAATTTGCAAGGCTTGAGGATGTATGAAGGGGAAACAGTCCGATGGCACTTGCTGAATATGGGTGGCCCAAAAGACATTCATGTTGTTCATTTTCATGGACAGACTTTCATAGAACAAGGAGAGCCAGAACATCAGCTTGGTACATACACTCTCCTCCCAGGTAAGCATCAGAGCAGAGTAAGTTCAAAGTGGTGACCTTGTCACTATCATACCAGTTTAAAGGTCTCCATATGGTGAGAGTTTGGGGGTTTAAATGTCCGGCTAAGTGATACAGAACAGAAAGAAGAACTGTGAGTCCTAGGAGAATTCTTATTCTCTCCCCAAGGAGAAATAGGCAGTAAGTTTTCACTACATTGCAGGATGAAGTCCTTTGCCCCATCACTGTCAGCAGTACCAGTGGGCAATAACAGCACTTATGAAGCCTGTGTTGCCAGCTACAAGAATTTAAAAAAAAAAGAAAAATAAAAGACAACAAGGAGATCAAAATAATGGGACTGGCTTGGAATATTAGGAGTTTTAGTGAACATTAGGGGTAGTTTATTCAATATTTTATTTCCTTATTTTTAAGGTAGTGCTTTTAATTGTAAAATCTACATATTTTTGTTTAAATGGGAACCAGAATTAGCTGGAATTACCTGAAGAATTGTCTGCAGCAACTAGGAATACAAGAAAAGCAATGAGAACATGTCCTGTGCTTTCTAAAAAGTGCATCAAGGAACTGAAACCATACCTACTTCCTGCTTAATCCTTGGCACTCCTGGGGCATGAAGAAAGTGAGGGGAGGGCCCATACTTCTAATTTTCCCGCTTCTACTATTGGCTTCTCTACATCCTTTTCATTACTGGAACAACTCACTGGCACAGCAGGAGTAAGAATCATAACCAGCACCACAGACTTAACATCCATGCATTATGTAATGAACACTGTTCACTACACTGTTCAGCACTGTAGTTAATATGCAGATATCTCTTATGTACAGGCAGCCAAGGTTTTGTACTTTTGGATTTTGATCTGGCTAGTTGATTCCAATCTCAGTCTCCAGCTAGAACTAGCTTGCTAAGAAAAAAAAATCACTGAGATGGTGGAAGTTACTGCTCTCATTGCAATGTGTGTTTAAATTTTCTGGATTAGGTCATCGGAAGGTCTTTGGTTTAAAATTCAGCCTCACTGACATCAGACTTGTAATTCAAATGTTTCTGATACATTTAATTTTCCTTTTTTCAAGGCTCATTTAGAACAATTGAAATGAAACCACAGAGACCTGGCTGGTGGCTTCTAGACACTGAAGTGGGGGAATACCAGCAAGCAGGAATGCAGACATCCTATTTGGTTATAGAGAAAGGTATGAACTACAGTGGTTTTTGGCTGGGAAAGTCAAGCTGTGTAGTCTTCTCTACCCTTTCAGGATCACTAAAAATAAATCTGGGAGATTGTTCTGCAAAAAAAATGTAGAAAATTATCCACGTTCAAGGACATGGTGGAGTGGTTACTGTAAATTTGTTCTAGAAGGAAAATTTTTAGCTTCCAGCAATGCTAGCTTTTAATTGTTTAGCACACTACCTTAATTCCTTTAGCATGCTAGCTTTGAATTTGAGGTTTCCCTGTAGTAACCAGTGGATTAATCTGTTGAGAGAAATTGCAGAGATTAATTTAGACTTCTCTGGGAAAAGTGTGATGTTATAGAATTACTAGATAATAATAACAGTTATTATAATTAATAGTGTACTAGAATTACACTATTGTCCTGAGTGATGTGTCTTAGATTTCACCAGAATATATATTGGAATAGTCCTCATTTTCTTTAACAACAAACTTACTGTGCTCCCTTTAGAGTGCAGGGTTCCAATGGGCCTTGCAAGTGGGGTTATACTCGATTCGCAGATCGATGCTTCACATCACATAGGTGAGTTTATCCCTGAAAAGGTCCCTGAACACCCCCAGAAAAGTGTTGCAGCTCTGTCTTCTTTTGGCTTCTCTGATGTCTTTCAAGATCAGTTCAGCAGCAATCAGGTGACAGGCTAAAAGTCTCTCCAGGGCTGCAAGCAGAGACAGGGAGCTCTGTTAGGTAGCCATCATTATTGTATTTTAAGTATCACAGGACTGCTATCAGTGTCACAAGATTGAGAGTCAGGGAGTGAGTGCTCTGTCTGTGGCCTGCTGGGTGATCAGGAACAAATCCAGCATTCCTTTTTTGTCCCTTGGATTCCCTGCTTGAAAATAACACCAAGCATTCAAAAAGCTTTTGAGATTTGCATGTGGTATGAGATATGAAAGGACAAAACATATTTGTTATGAAAGACTTGGGAATCCTGGCATCAAAAGCAATTACAGTGTCTTTAATTTGTCAAGTTTATCTGTGGTACAAAAGTGGGATCATTACTTAGAGACTTTTCTTAGAATTTTACACGAACAGTGTCAAATCAAGGTGTACAGGTTACACACACATGCAGGAATGCCCATCTTTCCCTTGAAATAAAAAATAAGTTACTTATTTTGTAAAACCCATTTTTTGTGGATTTGATTTTCTTTCTCTGTTTCCTCATAGAGTGTTATGAAGGCTTGAAAGCTGTTTGGTAATATATAGTCTATACCAGTTTTTAACTTGGAAACCTTGTTATGCAGAGGGGAGCTCTCTCCTATGAATGTAGAGCATATTTTCTGTCTGATCCTGCTGGGGGCCAAAACTTGTTTAGCAAACTTTAGACCCTGGTTCCAAATTAACAGACAGTATATTACATAAAAGATTATTATTTTTGTCATTTTGCCAACTTTAAAGCTTTGCAGGGTACACATGCTGACCATGTCCAAATTAGCCTAGATTATGGTTTTAGATCTCTTGTATGTATTTTTTTTCTTTTTTTTTTTTTAATCCTTTGGGTGGGGGGTGGGAAATGGCGCACTCAAAGCTAATAACAGTGTCACTTTATGTTTTTTCAATGCCTCTTAAAAATTCTTGCTTTATTCATATTTTCTGTCTAGACTATTGGGAACCTAAGTTAGCCCGATTAAATAATTATGGAACATACAATGCTTGGAGTACTACAGTGGAGGAAGAACTGCCTTGGATCCAGGTAAAGTACAACATCATTGAGTTATGATTTTCCTACAGCTTATTTCAGAAGGTCAAGCTGCTCTTGCCACTGAGAAGGCTGTTGGGGAAGACAGAAAAGATGTGGCAAGATTGTTGATGCCATGAACTGTTCCTCTTCGCTAGGGTAACCCAGTCTCTGCTGCTGTTGAGGCTCATTGTCTGGACAGTCACCCTCACAATTTAGATTGTAACCATTTTGTAGGTAAATTGAGTCATTCTTTCTACTACTTTATTTTTCCTTTGTCTGTCTAACAGTACATATTTGTATGTACGTGTTTAAGTGATCATTTGCTGTGTAATATCCTCAAGCCTTCGTTCAGATAGTTTTTTGCTTAGTTTGTATGCTGCTGTCCCACTTGACAGAGTTCAGTTGTCTCCACTTAGGGAAACTAAACTTATAATTATGACTTCAAGCTCTATATCATTCAGTCACCTCATTTCTGTGTTTTTCTACCATCCCAGTGACTTTTGCATTACACAGCCAGTTTGCACCCAAATTTGGGGAGAATAGCTGATTTCTTATGAATCTCATTAAAATTTGTTGAAAGACTGGAGAGATTCAAGTTCAGCAGGTGGCTGTTGTGTTTGACTTGCCAATGTTTGACATACTGGCAAGTTAGTGAAAGTGGAGTTGAGGGAGAAGGTTGGGAGATTTGATGTGGAACTGGAAATATTGGGAAGAGAAAGAATTTAACAGGGGGCTGTGGTGGTGGGAAGCTGAAGTTACTGCAGTGACGCATGCGGAGGTGTGGAGGGCATGTCCCAGAGAATGAGTTTCACTGCTGACAAGCACACCTTCCAGATTTGTTTTTATGTGCTAAGTGCTTAGATATGGTATCAGCAGGAATGGTGGCTTTTCAGCACTTCAGAATGTCATATGCCTTTCTGCAGCCTAGGTATCCAAAATTAGAGGTGGCTTCTAAAAGTGTGACCTGTTAATTTCTGTGTTCTCCTTGACCTATCTGTAAAATGGGGCAGTGGGGGGAATTGTGCCTACCACAGACACACAGATACTTTTGAGGTGCCTTTGTGGTGCAGTGCTGAACCCTGTAAAATGGCCTCTGAAATGAAATGCACACTCAAAAACACAAATGAAATGAGAGAGCAATAATTTGATAGATCTCTGATAGATACTCTGGTATCTACTATTCCTTTAGAGGATGTTAGTGTTGTGCATATTAAAATGCCAAAGAATTATATGGGTTTTGCTGTGCATTATTGACTTTATAAACACTCTTTGCTGTTCCTAGGTGGACTTTCGAAGACAAGTTTTGCTCACTGGGATACAGACACAGGGAGCCAAGCAGTTTTTTAAGTCCTTGTACATCCAGAAGTACTTTCTTGTTTACAGCAAAGACAAACAGACATGGAACACCTTCAAAGGAGACAGCTCGCCAACAGGAAAGGTCTGTCTGTGCCATGGGGCTTGCAATAACTTAGGCAGCATCACTGAGGGATACAGTGAGTCTTATTTAATGCTAAGAAAGAGTGGGAAAAATTATGGCCTTTGGAGCCTTAATAGGTACAGCTGGATGCCCCAAAGGGCATTTACCAAACTAATGAAATTCAGCCTAGAAGACAAATGGTAAGGTGAGGCACTACCTGGACTGGGGTTTGGATTGGCTGGTGACCGTGACTGTGTAGAGTCTGGCTTTCTCACAGGCATCTCTCCCTACTAATATTTCCTAAGCCCATGGCAGCTTTTTTGAAGAAAGCAGGAAGCTGAACTAAAAATCAGGCCTTTACCTCATTTGGGATAAGATTCTGCTTCTCATCCCTTCCTTTGATCTGTCCCAGCAGCTGAATGTTGAACTGTCTGATTTGCCTGCAGAAGGCTTGTGTGGTGAGTGTAGTTGTATGCTGAAAGAGGTTCATCTTACACCCACCTGCTCCAGCCCTACCTATTACAGCTCCCTTCAATTTACACTGAGGTTTCTGTGGCACAACTCCCAGATTGAAAGCCTGTTGTCTTTTACCTCTCCTTTTGCCTCTTTGCTCCTGTACTTTTATAGACTTACATAAAAAAAAAGGTTGCTTATTTAAACTGAGGCCTTCAGACACTTCCAAATATGGTAAGATGGGACCATGAGATATTTCAAGTGGCCCTGCAGCATAGGGTGTGCTGTCACTGTGCATGGGGCTAAGGGCATAAAAAAGACTACATTTGTAACAGAGCAGGCCTTCAAATTTGTGTTTGCATTAAATTAAGTATGTGTGGGCTTTTTTTCTTTTTTTTTTCTTTTCAACAGATTTTTGAAGGTAATTCCAATGCCTATGACATAAAAGAGAACATCATTGATCCCCCTATTATTGCTAGGTACATCAGACTCTACCCCACTGAGGTCTACAACAGGCCTACTCTTCGCATGGAGCTTCTGGGCTGTGAAGCAGATGGTAAGAATTGGTCAACTGCTTCCATTCTGGCCAATTTTTTACTTCATACTTTAAATGAAGCTAAAAATGTGGGTCTTCTCTTCCAACATTGTTGGTTTTGCTGTGGCCACTTGGGTGTACTGGAGATGACTCAGTGCTCCTCTCAACAGGCTGCTCTTTGCCACTTGGAATGGAAAGTGGAGAGATCAAGAATACCCAGATAACAGCCTCATCTACAAAGACATCCTGGTTTAACACATGGGATGCTTCACTTGCTCGTCTCAATCAGAATGGAAAGATGAATGCCTGGCGAGCCAAGGTAACAAGAGAACAACAGTGGAGGCAACGGCCGCTGGTGAATAAATTGGTGTTGCCTTTGTGGTCATAGTGCTTCCTGCATGCTCCATCCAGTGCTGAGCATGATAGGGTCACTTCACAATCATCCTTTGGGAAGAGCACCACTCAACTCTTCAGCAGAAATTTGTTGAGCCTCTGGCAACAGCAGTGAAATACTTTGAGAGATGGAAGCTCTCCTCTGGACCACAGTCTGCAGTCTGTGACTAGCCTGTTTAATTTCAGAAGATGAGTGCAATTTGAATATTTGTCTCAAAGGGGTTAAAGAAACCCATTCTGGGTTGGCTTATAGGCAGTGCAGCCTAGTGGATCTGGGGATGAGTGATCTTCAGCAAGGCATGTGAGCTTATGTGTCTTTGAAATGGACCTGCATTTCTTCACAAAGCACCTTGAGGTTTGATGGAAGCTGCTCTTTTGTATAAGCGTTTGGTATTAGTATTAAGTATTAGGTTTTAACACTGGAGGTAAATCTCTGTTATATTTCATTATGTATTGGAAATTAAAGCGTAAATCTTCAGACTCCAAACATACTACCTGTAGTAATGAAGTTAATCATATAGGTCACTAAGAATGCTTGTGACTTGCCTCAGCTTTATTCTTTTGGACTTCTTTGATACACTTTTGATGCATTTTGATACAGGTTAACTACCTGTAAACATGATTTTCACTTAAGCAAATACTGACATTTACATATTTGCTAATACACAAACTTTCATATCAATTGTAGTTTAACAACGACCAACAGTGGCTGCAAATTGATCTCCTCACAGTCAAGAAGATCACTGCTATTGCTACGCAGGGGGTCACATCCATGTCAGCTGAAAACTTTGTGAAAACCTATGTTCTTCTGTACAGCAATGAAGGCTCTGAGTGGAAATCCTACACAGAGGGTTCAAGCTCAATGCCAAAGGTATCATTGTCAGCCCAGGCAATTGAATTGTTTTGTTGTTTTGAATTGAATTGAAGTGTTTCGTTTCAGGTGCTGGACACAGTCAAGGCTTAAAGGCAGAATGCCCAGCCAAATTGATATTCTCACTGGACTATAAAGTGCTGGGGAGCTGGGGTTACTACAGATAATGTCACAGTATCCATCTGATTTTAGTGATCGTGATTAATCATAATAAAAGGAATGAACACTGTATCTGCAGAGAATGCAGCCAACATTGTGATAAAAGGAGCTGACACTGTTTGTAAAGGAGAACATTCAGTTTGAATGCACAAGGACATTTAATTTGAGTGAATAATTGATTCCCCAGGGCCTCTTTTATTTTTTTTTATTTCTGCCCTGATTTTTTAAGTGAAATTATTGTTAGTAAACAGTATCGCTATAGCAGAGCTGGGGAACTTCAGGTACCCACAGAGCAGACACAGTACTTTGTATTTTTTTCCTGTATTACCTTATACCAACCTAATCCACAAGGGCTATTAGCAGTAGTGAAATAAGGGGAGTTTGGGGTTTTGGTCAATTAGAAATTAGAATGGCAAATTTTCTGGTGTGGATGGAAACAGAGGCTGTTTCATTCAGACTCAGCTATTGCTGGCCTGAACTACTTTTAACCCAGCATGTCAGGAAGAGACTTGTTGTGATCTTCTTTAAAACCAGAAATGAGCCAGTCCATCTACCCTGGGTGTGACTAATGCAATGGCTTGGAACTGTTGTAAAGAGAAAATGCTGGGGTTTTTTCAAGTGCCACCTTTTAAACAATTGTGTTTGTGTATTTGCAGGTTTTCCTGGGTAATGCAAACAGCAATGGGCACGTCAAGAATTTTTTTAACCCACCCATCCTGTCCAGGTTCATCCGCATTGTTCCAAAGACATGGTACCGTGGGATTGCCCTTCGGGTAGAACTCTATGGCTGCAATTTTGGTGGGGGTCTGGCTGTGAAAAGGTCTGATGAGTCTGGGAGCTCTTAACTTGCCAGCAGTCATCATGCAGAACAACCTGTTTGTTAAGAAACCCTTAAAACAGTCACACTTAGTAGTTTGGATATGTGCTTTTTCAAAGGAACATAATGTTTTACCAGCAGGATTGAGAGATTTTTCTGGCAGATGTTTCATTCTACAAATACACACTTTAGAAAACAGCTTATTTTCTCTGGGAAAAGCTCTTTCCAGCTTCTTTTCTCTGGAAAAAATAGTAGTCCCTTCTGATTAGAATTATTACTTCTTCATTATAACCAGTACTCTGTCTTACTTTTTTACTTAATTTTAAGTCCTAAATCCCTAGGAATGGAGACTCTGGCCTTGATCCGGAGCCCTGACTATCTCCATTTTGAAATGCTTTTGCAGCACAGATGAGGAATAGAAGGCTATAGCAGGTGGATGTTCTCCATACATAAGGCTGAGAGGGAAAACCAGTGCTGATCTGGAGCTGAGGTGCTGCATTCCAGCAGTGCCTTGGTGAGAAATGATTTGCAGGGGTGGTCTCTCCTCCACATGTCTTTTGCCTATACTGTGGCAAAGGCAAGACATGTCTCAGCATTAAGGTATGTGCAACCCCTTCTCAGAGAATGTGTGCTGGCATTGTTGGTTTGGTCCTTGTATACCCAGCACACCTGAATGGTGTGGATTTCACAGAATTCATCTTCAGTGCCCTGGAAAGGGAAAAGGGGGTCAGCAGTGCCTTTCCATCCCAGAAACAAGAAGGGAAGTGATTTAACCTGGCAGGTGATGGAACAGCAAAGGGAGAACCAAAATGAGAATTCAGAACTCTAGATGCTCAGTCCCATATACACTTTTAGACTGTTGGGACAGGGAGCTCCCTTGATGAGGAAAGCTTTGAGAACTGCAGCTGTTCAGTGACAGTACAGCCTGGGGGTGGCAGAGGAGGATTAGATGATACAGAATGGGTAACAGAAACAGCTGCATCTTCTCTTACAATTTAACAGCATTTTCACTAATGGAAATACTCTTGTGTATAGATTTTACATGGATTTTTCCCAGGATAACTATATCTGAAAATAGATACACAGTCCGTGAACTCATTATTCCAGCAGAATTTTAACTAAGCTTTCAGTAGTGTTCTGGACTTCTATCCTGTATATTGTTTATTTGCAGCACTTCACTTATCACACTAGGTACCATTCAGCAGGCTGGATTTTTAAAGTAGTTTGTCTTTGAACCTTGAATGGTGTTAACCAGTTTTATCTCAGTAGTTTTTCATTTATTTCTCTTACAGAACATGCATTTTAAAGAGAAGGTATAGAACAGGAGTGAAAAAAGTGTAAAAACTAAACAAATATTTTCTTCTATTTTCTTTTCTTTTTTTACTATGTCACAAACTGTTGTAATTTTCCACTGGAAAATAAAGCTAATATTGTTGCAAGGCATCAAAATTTTGTTTTGTATATTTGCCTCTACAGTAGTAGCTCTGGTAATGGTGAAAGTTTGCAACAGGAAAGTAAAATTTTCAGTACCAATTAGAATTAATTTCAAATGCTGAAATAGTGTGAGTAATTCCTTCATCTTTAAAGGTTGGTTTCTTAGTATTTTGTAATTGTGCTTAGTTTATTTTTGTTTGACACCATCATGAAATTGTAACACAAGCCATATTCACTTAAAAAAAGAAAGACATGTAAACTTTGGAATGAGTTTTTACCTTGGAAAACAGTCAATAAATGCTTGCTAACTTCAGCAGAACCAAGTTTTTATGTGATAACTGTGAAATTATTTTTTAGAAGGCAGTGATCTTTAATGTTCTAAATAAGTAACTAGTTCTTTATGTATACATATATATACACACAGGTGTCTAATTCTATGTAAAGTTACATAACTGCACAACTGATTGCAGGAGCATGACTCAGTCTATCTGCATCAATTTTACAAGTTGAAGATTTTTCTTCTGCTTACTAATGAACAGTACTTTGGTTAGCTGGGGTCAGCTGTCTTGCTTGCATTTCCTCCCCACCCCCTTGTGCCCCTTGTCCATGCCCAGCCTGGGCAAAGAGGTAGAAAGCAAAGGCCTTGACACCATGCAAACACTGTTCAGTGCCACCTGAAACACCCCTGTGTTGCAAACACTGCCCTAGTCACAAATCTAAGTCACAACACCCTTTGGGCAACTATGATGGTAATTAACCCCATTCCAGTGCTGCTAAAGCTTGCCCAGTAGAGCAGGGATGTCTGGGCCCTGTGCCACCTCAGACAAGAGGCCATTGCTGATAACAAAATGTTCCCTTGCACAGTAGAGTAAGATAAGTGCTACAATAAATAGCAAAAGTTCAAACCAGTCACTAACATGCCAGACTCTTATATACAGTAAGGCAAAAAGCATGAACCCCTGCCAATAACAGCTAGAAATTCTACTAAGCACATTCTGATCAGGGGTGTTATCTCAAAATCCTCTTGTCTCACATTGGACACCAAAAAGGACTGCAGTAGGTTGGCCTCAGCTGGCAGCTAAGTCCTCACTCAGTCACTTGATGGCTTTCCCCTGGCAGGTTGGGGGAGACAGTTGGAAGAGCAAAAGAGAGGAAACTTGCAGGTTGATATAGAGGCAGTTTGATAAGCAAATCAAAGCTGCACATGCAAGTAAGGCACAATAAAGAATTCATTTGCCACTTCTCATCAACAGGCACCTGTTCAGCTGCTTCCAGGCAAGCAGGGTCTCAACACACCTGAGAGCTGCTTGGGAAGACAAAGGCTGTAAGTCTGAACATTTCCCCTTTATCCTTCTCCTTTCCCCCTACATTTCCTGCTGAGCACAATGTCGCATGGTCTGGGACATTATATCCCCTGGCTCAGCTGTGTCCTCTCCCAGCCTCCTGTGCAGCCCCAGCCTCCTCACTGGTGTGGCAGGGTGGGGAAAAAAAAGGCCTTGGCGCTGAGCAAACACTGCCAGTACCAGCTAAAACAACGTGTGTTATCAGTGCTCGTTTAGTCAAAAAACCAAAGTACAGCCCTTTACAGGCTGCTGTAAAGAAAATTAACTCTATCCTAGCTGGACCACATGCACAAAGTATTTTAATTTTATTAAGCAGCCATCTTAGATTGAGTTTGCCAAGGCTTTTGAAAATCTATAGTTAAACCAGTCAGTCCTGCAGAGCCTTTTACACACTTTGGAATAAAATTCTGTGTATGTTGAGATTATTTGCAAAATACATGAGGAGAGCAAGAATTCTACAGTTTTCTCAGAGCCTAAGATGCATGTGACAGCACGAAGGTTAACAAACGTAATCTCTTTTGGACTGAGGGAGAAATGCAGTGCCAAAGTTCAGAGTAATACAGCAAATAATTTCTTCACAAATCTGAATGGATGCCTTCACACTGGCCTTTGATCCAAAGGTCCAAAGTCAACTGCTTTTAGCCTCAAACAGCATCACAATGGAGTTGCTGCCCTCTAATGCTTATTCCAGCTTCCAAGAGGCTGCGGGGTGTCCAAAGCTGACTATCTGCAAGTGACAATACCACATGGGTGGCTGTGCTTGAAGCCTTGTGCTTTACTCACAACCACCTTTACTAGGTGCAGCCAAGTGTTTCCATTTTCTTTCCAGAGGTGGTGGCTGTACTCCTTCACACAGACTCTGAAACTGGTTTGTCTGCACTTGGATTGGAAAGGAGTTGGAAGTATGTGTGAGCACAGTTGAGCACCTCTGAAATGGATTCTGACAGCAGCACCACAGTAGTTTCTTCAGAGTGTGATGCAGTAGTCCATTATCCAGACAGGTTTGTACAGAGTGCCCTGTACAGTCTAAAGGTGCAGGCAGTCTCATGTGGAGGGGTACAGACACCTCTGCCTTTTAGAGGAGATGTAACCTCCATTTTTGCCAGTTTTTCTGCTGGTTTTTCTGAATGTAACACCTGCACTGCAGGGATACCTGCACTGAAGCCGGACCAGCTCACCTTCACCAGGGTGCCCAGGAGTCTGCAGACTGGATGGTTCCTTCCGCACAGCTGGCATAGCAAAGCAGGGTGGAGACAAAGATGCATGCATTAAAGCCAAAGCAGATCCTGTTTCTGCATCCACTCAGAAACCTGAACTGTGTATCAGCACAGGTGCAAAGGTGAATCTGGGCTTTGGGGCTCTTCTTACATGAGAGATGTCTGTGAGGGTGCACGGCAGGAGCATGTCTGAGTGAAGGGCCAGGAGAGCCCTGCAGAAAAAGCATCAAATCAGAATGTGTTCAGGACTCCAGACAAATACCCAATCTTTTGAGTATCCTCCAGCACCCCCTGAAATGGCCATGAATACTAGTGGGTTGATCAGAATTTTAGGATGGTGCCAAGGGACAAAAGGAGGGCTTGCAACTTCACGAGCACTCTCACGAGGTGTCTTTCATGACAGGAGAAGAATTTTTTGGCACATACCTGAGAGAGAAAGGCTCTACCCATGCCCACATATGTGCTAGGGAAGACTGTTCATCAATATTACCATGAAGCACCAGAGAAATGAGATGCAGCACTGTCCTATGTGGACCAACTGCTATTTTGTATGAGTCAGTTATTCCTCTTAATCAGTGCAAAATATTCCTCTTCTTGCTGTGTTTATTTGTGCTAGCTCTGCATCATAACCAGTTTATCCACCTACACTTTCCTATCATTACTGTGCCCCATTCTCCATTTGTTTGTTACACCCAGTGCTTGAATCATGTTTTAATTACAATCTCCTCCAGGTAGGGACTCCATCTTCTTGAGTGTTTGTACAGCACTCTCCAAAACAGGCCATGGGATCATTCTCAGGGCTCCTGGGCACATCTGTAACACCATTCCTAATGGGAGCAATACTGTGTTAAGCCCACTGTGGCCTACATACACCAAGCACCAAGTAATTCAGACCAACCTATTTGCTTCTTCATTTCATAAAAATACAGGGTATATATATACATATATATATATATATATATATATATATATATATCTTCTAAGTGCTTGTTTCACTTTGTAACATCACTATTGTACTCTTTTAGCACTTCCCATGAAAATTTTTCCACTGTTTGTAGCAGACTTGAGTAGCTTTTCCATTTTTTCCTCATGTAGCTGACTGCAAAATACTTTAAATGGTTAAGTCCATAATGGAAATGTCTAGTGTTGTACAACATGACCCATCTTAGCCCAGGAGTTATTCTGATATCCTGTGGCAAGTAATTCCTCAAATTCAGCCATGAATGCCTCATCTCTAACAGCTCTCTGCTTCAGTATGTGTTGGACACAATGCAGAGCTTGCTGTGGTGTGCAGGGCAGAAGGGAAGTTCTCTGCCAGAGGCTTTTGATAGTAACCTGTCTCCTAATGACTCCTGTATATTGGAGAGATGGTTGGTTGTCCTTAGGCTTCTGCAGGTCCTGGAAGCTTGGATTTTAGACTGGCTTCTCTATCAGCTGTGTTCCAGTGAACTACAACGCTGCATTTTCCCTCCCATGCACAGGGGTTTTAAATTGACCCTTTATGGCTGCATAATATTTCTGAATTTCCTGTTGAAAGCCCCCAGATTATCAAAGGATCAACTGGGGGTTGGAAGTGGAAGGCACGGGCCTTCAAAGTTATATCCAGTCTCCTGTTCTAACAGATTGCTATAATCTACAGGCTTTGATCTAAATTAATCAGCCTGCATTTCAGAAATAATTTGGAGTTTTATTTTGTTCTTGCTAATTCTGTTTCATTCCAACATAGATACTAGTTAATGATGTCTACTTCCCCAGATTAGTTACAATGGCCAAAATAATAAAAAAAATAAAGTGGTTGCTGCTGTTTGTCACATTTCTGTGCCTTTGTTCCTTCCATACCCAGCAAAAGACAAATCTGTTTTATTCTCTCTGTCTGGATAGTTTCTGAAATATTTGTGCCATCTTAGGGCTCTCGCATACTGGGGAAACATTCTGAACAACAGCTTCACAAAAGTGCAGTTTTTAAAGTTTTTAATTTACAGAAGATTTTCTCTAAACAACTTGGCAAGAATTTAGGAGAACTTTTCATGCACATGTATTTTATTAATTCCTCCACAATTTACTGCAGGCCAGAAGTTCAGAGAAGAAGGAAATAAGTAAGATTAAGGAAAGTGTGAAAAACTCTACTTTTCACAGCTTATATCTTCCACCTTAGGAAAAAATATTGAAAGTGTTCAGGTTTTTACTTGCAAACATGTTTAACCTTTCCTTACTTTTTCTAGTAGAGTGAGGAGATGGAAAGAGAATTGTGGAGGAAGGCTGAGAAAAGAAAAGATAGAAGTAAAAAAATCAGGGAATAAAATTTTATCTTGTTCCCAAAGGCTGAAAATATTCCATGAAAACAAAACAAGGTGAAGTCTTTAGAGAACAAAACCGAAATCCTGAGAAATCATGGAGCGCTTAAGTCAAAAACTTGCAGTTTCTTTTTCTGTTCCAGTTTTTGGAGGAAAAATCTAGTTTGCCTGACTGACTGTGTATTTTTTTTAAGGGCTGAACTGATGTAACTCGTTCTAATCCATTGGGAACAGCAGTTGAGCTCCAGTGGCACAGCTCTAAGGATTATTGTTTTGGAAAAGAGCAAGGCCACCCATGAGATCCTATGAGCAGCCTGGAAGCTGTGGGAACTGTTGCCTCTAGGCAGGGCACACCAAGTACTCCAAGGTTTTGTTCTTTCCTCCCGCCACTCCTCAGCACGAAGCAATGGTCAGAGGGTGCACACCACCTTGCTAACAGCCCATATCCCTTTATTACCTGCTCCTGGGCCACATGCCAGAGGGACAGATGCGCTGCTAAGAGAGAGGGAACCCCTGGCAACGCATTTATCAGTTGTCGTTTCGGCTCATTTCACTCTAACCATGCTCTTTGAAAAGATCAGCCGTTCCTTGCCTGTGACTAAAATGGATGCCTGCAGTATTAGCAGGAACTGATTCTTTGTATGTAGGGTTTTGCTTCAAGCTAAAAGGTAGTGAAATAGCAATTTTTTTTCCTATAAATCTTACAGGAGTTCTACAGAAGAGAACATGGAGAACAATAGAAAGGAAATTTTGCTAGACCCAGAAGATAAAAGCAGCAAACCACTGATGCGCAATGATCAAGACCAAAATATTTAACTGTGTTTTACAGACAGTTGAGTAATCTTACGGCCCAAATCCTCTTTGTAGCTATGTTTACCGAGGCATGATTATGGTGATTACAGTTATAAAGCAGTAATAAATATATATTAGTAATAGATAATAGTAAAAATCTGCACTACAAGAAGTCTGTTCTGGGGCTGAGAACTTGTTCTTTCCCACCCAACTCTGTATATCCAGGTGCCTAGGAGGCAGGATATGCAGTTGTACCGGTGGGAGGCCTGACCGCTGGTGTGAATTCTCTCTGGCATAAGCCAGTTTGGAGAACAAACTGTTGGTCTGAAGTAGGAAGCCCTAGGAGTGGTAGCAATGTCGTGGAGATCAAAGGAGTGGTGCGAAGGGAAAGGCAAATCAAGTAGATAGAAAGAAATAGATCAAACAGAAAAACAGCAAATAGTTCAGAGGATTGGGAAAGCTCTAGGAACAGTAGTACTGGGCAAAACTTTAGATAACGACTTCGAATGCAATAGTTTTATTTCTTCTGGCTGAACAACAAGGTGCTGCTTTATTAAACCACAGAAGTGTTTCAAGCTCTTATCTCGGGAAAGGGAAGAAAGCGGCAGCGGTCAGGGGCCGAACATGTCCCGACCTGGAAAGCCCGAACAAGCCCGGCACAGCCGGCGGGGATCCCTGGGGGAGCAGGTTTCTGAGGAAAGCCCGCTCCCGGCCCGAAGGAACGGGGTGAGGAGGAGCCCTGCACGCGAGCGGCCCTCGCTGACCCCCGCCCTGCCCCGCCCCTCCCGCGCGCGCGGCTTCTGGCCCCGCCCACGGGGGCGGTCTGACAAACCCGAGCGCGGTGTGTGGCCCCGCCCCCCGCGTGCTGGCCAATCAGCGTGGGCGCAGCGCCGCGGGCCGGCGCTGGAGCTCCGTCTCGGGAGGTGACCGGGACGCGCCCTCCAGCGACGCCTCTGGCCCCGGAGCACCTCCGGCCCCCGGAGCGCCTCTGGCCCGGCCCGGCCCGGCCCGGCCCGGCCCGGCATGGCGGACTCGCACGGGGGCCGGCCGGCGCGGCGCTCAGCCCGGGCTGCCGGCGGCAGCGCGTGCTCCTGGGCGCTGCCCACAGCGCTGCTCTGCGCCTACGGCTTCTTCTGCAGCGTGCGGCCGTCGGAGCCTTTCCTCACCCGATACCTGCTGGGGCCGCACAAGAACCTCTCCGAGACCCAGGTACCGCGTCCCCGGGTGGCTTCCTCCCGCCCAACCTTCCCCGCCGCGGGGTGTGTGTCTGTCTGTGTGTCTGTATGTCTGTGCTTTGTCCGCAGTATGGGAGTGCTGGCGGTTACCGCCGTATTTCCCTCCCGCAGGTGTTCAACGAGATTTACCCGGTGTGGACTTACTCCTACCTGGCGCTGCTCTTCCCCGTGTTCCTTGCCACGGACTACCTGCGGTACAAGCCTGTGGTCCTGCTGCAGGGCCTGAGCCTCATCGTCACCTGGTTCATGCTGCTGTACGCCCAGAGGCTGTGGGCCTTCCAGTTCCTTGAGTTCTTCTACGGGATGGGGACTGCCACCGACATCGCCTATTATTCCTACATCTACAGTGTCGTCGATATCAACCTGTACCAGCAGGTCACCAGCTACTGCCGAAGTGCCACCCTGGTGGGCTACACAGTGGGCTCGGTGTCTGGGCAGGTCCTTGTGTCAGTGGCAGGATGGTCCCTCTTCAGCTTGAACGTAGTCTCCTTAACCAGCATATCCATTGCCTTTGCCACGGCGTGGTTCCTGCCCATGCCACAAAAAAGCCTTTTCTTTCACCACCTCTCAAGTCAGCAGCTTAGTTGTGAAATGAAGGTCATGGACTGTAAAAATGGAGCAGCTGTCCAAGATCATCCTGATGTGCAGAGGGCACCTGGCTGGGAGGATGAGACCAAAGTTCCCTTAAATGGGGAGGGTTATTCAGCAGAGAAACAGGTGAGTTGGGCCCTGAGTTTACATGAGTAGAAGATGCCATACTGACGTGGTTGTCACACGTGCATATATGTACGTAGCAGTAGAGATGTAATATCTAACCTTATGGCACAGGGAGAATTATTACTGACATCCTTTTGCTGTTTGAGCATAGAAGGCTGCTCCTTAGTTTTTCTAAAACTGTTCTTCATGTCTCAGCAAGGCTGCAGTTTGAATGCTCTGAGCTTCAGATGGCCATCCAGTGGTACAAAGCAAGGGACATCTCTGGGATACTAAACATTGAGCATATGTCCAAACTCTGTGTGTGCTTCTGGATGCACCCAATGACTTGCAGAAAAGGGGCAATTCTACATGTACTCAGATTTTGGTATTGTTGCTCTAACTGTTGTGTGAGTTGTGCTGCAATATCCTGTGCAATAATTTGGGTTTATCGTATGATCCTGGAAGGAAGCTGCTCTAGGAAGGAAACTGCAGTAGTTCTTGGGGGCACTTGGAAGCAGACACTGATTAGTAATACAAGGGCAGAATGTGAGAAATTGCAGGAAGCACATCTGCATGATATCAGCTTAATGCAGCCCCTGAGGACTCTGAGGTAGCCACTTGTGGCTTTTGTGGGCTTCGTAACTTGGCAAAGTCATTTGTATGGAAACAAGCGCTGGGACCTTTGCTTGGCGGAGAGATGTGCTGCATCCCACCATAGGTGAGCAGCCTCCAGTTTTGGGCCCAGTGTGAGTGTGTAGTTGCCTGCTGGGCAGGTCCCTGCTGGCCTCATTGCTCCAGGAAATGCAAATATGTGAAGATTCCTGGCAGGGGGATTCAAGGCCCTGAGGAGAGGCCAGTCTTGCTCCTCAGACAGAAGGAGGCTGTACCGGTTCTGAGGACAAGCCAAAAGTAAGTGCAGCTGCTGGATTAGTCAGCAGTGGGTATTTCTTAGCAAGTAAGCCACAGTTGGCTGGTTTGGGGGAGGCAGCATCCAGGGCTGCTTTCTGCTTCTCCAGCTATAGCTGAGAATTAAAGGTATTAACATTCCAGGGACTTAATGCTGCCCCATCCAGCACGATCATGTGTGACCAAGGATATTTTTACCAGAGTTGTGCTTGCATGTTGAAGGGTATTTGTTAAAACAAATTCTGTGCCATAAACATATAACTTATCCATCCCTTTTGTTTACCTTACTCCTCTCCTGTGAGAGTACATGTAGTACCAAAGTAGTGGGGGAAAATCTAGAAAAGGAGGAAGTACACCTGCCTAACTCCCCTGAGGTCACTTACACCAGGTGCTGAAGGCTAAGAAACATTGGAGTGTGATGATTGTCCTTCTTGCTGAGGTAACAGCACCCATATTTCACAAACATGGATGGCTGTGGGAGTCATTGTACTGAAGGGGCACTGCCAGGGCAGGGCAGGTGTGCCTTTCTACCTTACCAGATACTCGCTTGGGGCTGAGCAGCCAAATCAGTTTTTGCGTTGTGTGCGACGGTTCCCTTCTCTTGTTTTCCTGTGTCTAAACTTGTGCTTCGTGTGAAATTGTCAGTGTGGGAGTTATGTGTAAGGTCACATTGCCACAAGCTCACTTCTTCCCAAGTTGTTCTTTTGTGTTTTGGAGGAATGGTATTCACATGGAGAGCAAGAGTTACACCATTGGCAAGGCAACAGTGGGACTGTGTGGTGTTTAATAAAGATGCTTAGAAATCAGTGACACTTGAAGGGGTGGAAGAAAGGAAGTTCAGGACAGGTTTCAGGCTGTGGTCTTTTGGGGTTTTAGTAGAAACATTTTGAAATGAGTTTTATTGCTCATGGAAAATAGTCTTTCCCAAGAACACACTGCATGATTCCCCCGGGGAAAGGGCATAATGCCAAGAGCTCAAAGTTGCTGCTGCTGTCTGGAAACCACTCTGAAACTGGGCATGTGACAGCACAATGTGCAGTAGCTCAGTCCTGTGATAGTGCTGTGTGTTTCCCTGCAGGGAATCCAAGTTCACAGGGGCCTGAGGTGCTGGGTGGGCCTTGGGGCTCTGCCCAGTCTTGCATTAAGTAACTGCTCCTCCTACTCAGACTAGAAGGGTCTTGCCCTACAGAGTCTACACTATGTCTGTTCATGTGTGTGAATGGCGAATGTAACCAGGAACTTTTGTCTACAAAGTAAAGACATGCTCTTTTCCTCTGCTGCTGTTGGCATAAAATGGTAAAGAACAGGACTATAACAGTCTGTATGTAAAAAGTATGGTTTACCGTCATTCCCTGTTGCTAGAATTGATCTATTTTCAATTATTTTTAAGGGCCTGCCCCTTTTTGCATGCTCTTTCTAGAAAGATTCAGAGTGGAAAGCTTTATTTTTTATCTCTTGCCGTTTGTCAGGGCACTTGTATGTGCAGGACCTGCCACTTGCAACAGCAGTGTCTGGTGGAAGTAGTTTCTGTTTCCCTTTAGATCCCCAGGTGACATCTCTCACCTTCTTGAAGCCATGGTGAGCTTTAACAGGGGTAGAGCGTGTGGTAATGAGATTGCTTCTTTGAGTATTTATAAACTCCCAGTGCCTGTTCTAAAGAAAATCAACTTATTTGGGGACAGATGTAGTTCTCTGTGCTACAAAATTTGGTTGAATTTGAATCAGGACTTAAAAGTGTCAGTGATAATTTTGCCTTTATGATGTAAATGACTGGCTTCTGACCCTGTTTTGTCAAAGTGGATATTGTGTCCTGTTCTCTTGGTGTTTCTTCTGTGGTACCCTTCAGTTGCTCACATAACATGTGGCAGTCCCTGCTGTCTGCCAGGGAGAGGCAGAGATGGAGAGGTGCTTGGGACTGAACCCTTCCTCTGCATGTAAGGGTCTGGCCCTGTTTGGCACAGAGACTGTGGGATGGGAAAGCCTTTTATTCATTACTCTGTGGGGGTTTGTGTCTGAGAGTGGTATTGTCATTCACCAGTGATCAGACCACCTGAAAGGGGCAATTTTGTGGAGCAGTGTGAAGTGTTCATAAACAAAGACTTTAACATTTCTCTCCCCTTCCTTCTCCAGTCTACGCAGACGCAGAAAGTAGACATCTCAAAGGTGCTCAAAGACCTCTGGCAGGACTTCCTGCAGTGCTACTCCTCCAGGACCATGCTCTGCTGGTCTGTGTGGTGGGCACTGTCCACCTGTGGCTACTTTCAGGTCATCAACTACGCTCAGGGCCTGTGGGAGATGGTGCTGCCTTCTCACAGCGCGGACATCTACAATGGTGCTGTGGAGGCAGCCTCAACGCTCCTGGGTAAGCTTCCTGCTTAGCTCCTGCTCTGCTGTGAGAAATGTCTTGTTTTCCTCAAGGTCACTAGAGCATGATTTGCAAGTGCCATGCATTCCCCCAAGCATTCAGGAGAGGTAAACCCTGGCATTTGGGGTGAGTCTTCTCTGACATGCACAGGTAGGGTGCTCAGTGTTAGTTAGTTGCTGAAGCAGCCCTGATTCTTGTAATCCAGTACGTAGGTGTTTAGAGGAACCTCCCAAAGCAATCATCATTCTGAAATACTTGGCACAAGGCTCCAAGCATGTGGCTGACTGTGTGCTCTTGACTGTCACCAGGACAGTGGGGTTCTGTTTGTTTTAGCCACTCAGAGTCAGACATGGGTTTTGGTTTTTCTCCAGGAGCCTATGAAGGTTTCCTGTATGCACCCAGCATGCAGTCAGCCGTGGTTAGTCATTTCAGCACTGTTAGGAGCAGAAGCTATTAAGATGAAAGAAGTTGGTTGACTTGAAAGGGACACGTAGGTCAGTGAACAGAACACAAGCATTTGTTTATGAAGTTGTTTAATACTGTTTCATTACCAGAACTAGGACAATAGAAAACTAACATCCCCTTGCAGAGGTTTTCTAGATGTTGCTGCAACACGTCCCTTTTCTTTGATGGAGTCGTTGTTCCATCATCTGCTGTGGACGTCACCTACTTGGGGGCAAAAGAAACCAAGGTACACAAACAAATTATTAGTGCTTCCTTGGGTGGGCTCAGACCCTTCTTGAAGTTCAGTAGGAAGCTGTGGCTGGTTTATAGTTCTAAAAGCTGGTCCACAACCCATTGTTAGTTGAGTTTGAAACTGTTGGCAACTTGATGACTTTGTCTATTCAGTCCTTGGTATGCTAAACCTGCCCTTAAATACCTTCCTGTCATACACTGTTTCTCCACTCTAGCATGAGCCTGTGGCTCTTCTTGTTTGGATTGGCTTCCTCTACCATCCTACCTTTGTCCCAGTAGGAGAATAATTGGTATCAAGGAAAAGAAGACCTATAATGTGGCCTAAAAGCAGCACAATTTAAAAAAATAAGAAAGGGGGGAAAGGGTATTCTTCAAACCTTATAACGAACATCTTTGATAACGAGATCCTTTTTAAAAAGGCCTGTGAACAATGGACCTAAACTCTTGTAAGACTGAAGTTTTTAGTTTCCCATTTTGATTTTTTTCCTCAAGTATCATTTTTATAAATAGTTGAATCATTTTGGGTGATGTTTTCAGGCAAATTAGCCTGAACTGCTCAAAAGACAGAATCCTTCCAGTTGATAGAGATTAATAGCTTGAAAGAAGCAAAGTTTAATGAATTAATAGTCACAACTAAAAGCTTGAAGTGTGTAATAGGACTGGAAGTCCTAACACCCGATGAGAATGAGCATGCAGTGACCTGACTTCCTAGGCACTAGTGCAAATGCTCTAATTTCTGATTTCCAGTTTGAATTTATTAATGAGCTGTTTATTTATCTCTGATGTCATGCTAAGGTTGTATTTTAGCACAAAATCTTTGCTCTGGGCCAGACAAGCCAGGTTCTTCCACCTGTTCTTTGGTAAAGTTAAGCTGTTTGTTCTCTTCCTTAATTCTGCAAGAACACAATGTGCCCATCTTTGCACCAAACCTGCCTTGAGTTGCATTCCTTTTGAAGGTGGATAATCTGAATTGCACTCAACTGTATTCAGTGAGGCATCAGACTTACAGAAGAACATGCTGTTCACTTTTCTCCCTGTATTAGAAATCTCTCCTGCTGTGTCCCAGATCTGATTTGCCATTTTCATTGCTCTTAGTCTTTCTGTGCTCAGTTAGGAGCAATGTTTGGAAACCTTTTCATAAGGTGCTGTTGCCGTCCCTGCCCTGCAGAGGGGTTTAAGTTCACATGGTGACTCATGTAGCTGTTGGCTCCCTGTCCAGGGAAAGAGAATTAGTATTCCTTCTAGGGAGATCAGCTGACTGTTAGGTTGCATCCCTGCAATTATTTGGAGTGTGGCAATCCTTTATCAGGTTAGGTTGTGAAAACCACTGATCAGCTGAATGTGTCTCATTGAAGGACAGAGACTGAATGTCTTAATTAGGTGTCAGGCTTATACAACTTTGGCACATAAGGAGAGTACAATTTTGTGAATTGCCATGAGATCCTTATATCTGTTCTCAAATTTGAGAATTGCTGAGACAGTAGGAAGAATGCTGTAGGAATGAGAGTCTTTTTGCATTTCAGAGTTTTGCTATTGGAGGAGCCAGACTTCCAAAGAACAAGATGTTAGTTGACTTTAGTGAGGGAAAATAAATCCTTTCCCTTGGCATAGTGCTGTTCTTCACCAGTCTGCAAGATTGATGTAAGGTCTGACAGGATTGCAGGCTGGTGCAAACTGGTGGTACATAAGGAATCTTGGTGTGCTTGAAAGTTTTCTAAGACAGCATGCCAGCTAAGGGCTACAAAGAGCTTAGATAGTGCACTGTAGAACTTTTGTGCAGTGGTCTACTGCTGAACACAATCCTGTTTTTCAGAGATGTCCTGTAAACATCCCTTTGTCAGTATGCTGTTTGTCTGGTTTGCTGTGTACCGCCATTATACTGTTGGTTGTTATTTGGCTTATTTGCAGAACAAGGCCTACTTGGAATGGGAATTTTCTATTAATGTAATATGTGTTTAGACTTCTCAGTAGTTGCAACTATGATAGTGCATGAAACACACCTTGTCTGCTCATTGAATTGCACAAAATACCACACACTTTCCCATCCTCTGATTTGTCTTTTATCCCCATCCCCTCTTCACAAAATCCAGCCAAAGTTACAAACCTGTCTGGGTTGCAAAGGATTGTTCTTGCACAATCAATAGCGCATGATTGTAACCTGTGATTAGGCTACATTCCAGGAGATGTGGATTTGGACTCCTTGTTTTACTTAATCTTACAGCCCATTGCGGAGATGACAGTAAATGTAGGTTTTTCTGCTTCCTGGGAGAGAGCTCTAACAGCTGTGCATTAAAGTGAGTAGTGCCTTTCTCCCTCCTACCCTCTGCTAAAGCACCACTAAATAATTAGGTGAGTGCTTTTGGGAACCAGGGTTTGCATTTTGCAACAGAAATTACCCAATGATTGACAGGAGTGCCACAGTCAAGCACAGAGGAGTGAGTGGAAGTGGTCTGAGGCCTGGGGCTGTCATGCTTCTGGAGCCAGAGAGAAGACTTTAGAGGCAGTCAGCATTGACCTATGTATTTTTTGTCCTCTTTCTGTAAAAGTGAATGAGAGTTTACAGCAGTGTTCCAGGTGAGGGAGGAGAGCTGCTGAGGTGTTCCTATTTGTGTCCTCCACTTCATTCATGTTTGGCTCTTAGGGGCTGTAGAGCTCCCAGTGCACCATCTCCAAATTGCTAGAGCTGTAATTACTAAGATTTATGCTTTCTTTCCCCTCACAGGAGCGGTTGCAGTTGTTGTTGTGGGTCACATAAAAACATCCTGGGCAATGTGGGGTGAAGTGGCACTTGCCCTGTTCTCCCTTCTTATTGCTGCTGCTGTGTTTGTCATGGACACTGTTCGTAACATCTGGGTGTGCTATGCATCCTATGTCATCTTCAGAATTATCTACATGATGCTAATCACAATAGCAACGTGAGTATCTCTGTAACATAAACAGCTCTCAAGATTTCTCAAGGTTACAGCTGGTGTGAAAGCGGTGCCTTTCCCGTGTAACAACAGTCTGTTGCAAGGGTTTGTGTTGTGATTCAGGTTGGAAACTGAGGCATGGAGATATATTTGGCTGGCAGTGTGTCCAAGCTTAAAAGTCTTGTGATACTGAAGTGAATACTTCTAAATGTTAGGTTGTGCTGATTACTAGGGGGATGTTTTTCATAAACGTGGCTGGAGTGAAGTGTTGACAGATGAGAAAAGGACAATGCTTTGCCTGGATTGAAGCATCAACTTTCCCTAACCTGTAGGAAAACTACTTCAATGTTATTTGTCACTTTGAGGAGGAAAGCTTAGCTGGTTTTGAACCATAAAATCACTCCAAGACAGCTCAAGCACAAGGAGAGGGCTGATGCTGCAACTGGCAACTGCAAAGGGAGTTCTGGTTAGAAGGATGCAAAAGGGTTATGGACCACACAGCAACACGCTGAAGCTTTGAGATTGCCAGCTGCTCTCTAATGTCAGAGTGCATTGCATCTTCTCCACGTGATGAGACTCTTTACATCAGACAGCTGGGCTGCTTCAGTGACACTGAAACCCACAGAGCTCCCTTATTGGTGGGTTGGGTTGTTTGTTTGTTTGCTTGCCTTCAGAAAAAAGGGTTGCATGTGTCTGTGGGTCTCTTCTAGCTATTAAGTCAGTCCATCGTGATCCTACTTAGAAAAGGACACTATCTGTGCAAGGTAATTTAGCTGTGGAAAATATGAAACCAGTCAATGTAACTCCTCAAGTTGCATAGTTGTTCTGTCCAGAAACGTTCTTGCCATTCATGCATTCCTCTGCTTTTTCCCTTATGTTTCTGGTCATCCCTTTCTTTCCAGGTTCCAGATTGCTACCAATCTCAGTGTGGAGCGGTATGCCCTGGTGTTTGGGGTTAATACTTTCATTGCCTTAGCACTTCAAACTCTGCTCACTGTGATTGTTGTGGATGCCAGTGGGCTTGGCTTGGACATCTTCACCCAGGTATGATAGATGCTTTTACCTTTATTGATGGGAGATGGGGAAGGGAGGAAGATAAACCAAGCTGAAAAACTTCTCAGCTACTTGTTTCTGGGTCAAGGATTTGACAGAGAAATAACCACCCAATCCTGCTATTTTAGAAGTGGAAGGGAACTCATTTATTTTATTAATATTCCTATGAATCAGGAAACTGCTTGGTTTAACCACTTCTTTTTGTTTTCTTTTCCTCTTCTCTGCAGTTCATGATTTATGCCTCTTACTTTGCGGCCATCTCACTAGTGTTCTTGGTCAGTGGCATCTGCAGTATTGTGGGAGCTTACAGAAGACAAGAGCAGGTGCAAAGCAGATCTCCTGAAAGCCAGTAGTGCACTAAGCAAAGACTCTTGGTGACTACATATGAAGATATAGGTCTGTTTTTAATCTCTGCCTTTTCTTCGCAAGGCAATCACCTTAATGGTATATGATCCATATTTATACTATATTAGTAGCACATTTTAGAAGGTAAATATATTAGCTCTTACGTAAGTAAGAACAAATATCTTCTTTCTAAAATGCCTTTTGTTCTTCTGTTGCATGTATGGGATGTGCAGCAAAGAACAGTAAGTTTTCTCAAAGAATGAGAACCTTGAGAGGTTTTAGTCTAACACTGTCCATCTGCAGATAGTTTTGTGATTGTCTGGTCAACTGCTGCTCTCTGTCATGAGGTACTGCTACAGGGCAGAAATGAGGGCACACAAACAGACCTCTCTGTGGAGAGCCCAGGCCTGGGATAGGAGGTGGCCTGAGGACTGTGCTTTGCAGTGTAGCTCTCGCTGAAGCTGCCCTGTGATGCTGGATGCTCTGTTTTGAGGACTGGTACACTTACATTTCTGCATATGCACATGCTTCCTTGAGGAGCTTGTACTGTTTCTCCTGTTCCTGTCTGTCACCCCTGCTGCCAGAGGTTTACCTTAGCTGATCATGGTGCTTCCCCAAAAACATAACTGTGTCCTGGGGCAATTTGTGGCACTGGTGGATGGGCTATCAGCAGCACTACTTGCTCCACAAAGGCTGGTGCCCAGGAAGGACTGTAACTGGAGGAGAAACTTAGAGGCAGTTGAAACAGGCAAAATGAAATAGGCAAAATGCTAATCCACAGGACCCTTGGATAACTTTGCCTTTGTCCCTTAGGGCTGCAGGCTCCTGTGATTACAGGAGTCATTGCCTCACAACCCACGGGCTGGATTGTTTCAGGGGTGATGTATGTTAGCATAGCACTGAGAAGGAAGGTAACTCACAGGATTTTAAGCTATTCTTTGTGCCCTTAGAGAATTGTGGCTGTGGTGATTAAATTGACACCTTCAATTATGGTAGTTAGCAGAATGACTGCCTGAGGCTTTGGAAAATGATGATTTATGGTCTGTCATTTTTCCACTGTTATTTTAAAATGCCTTTATGCTTCTGGTGGGTCTCTGTCCACTAGTTCTACCTCTTCTTTCCACATGAGCAGAATGTATGTTTAGAGTGGGCAATTCTTTTTTTTTTTTTTTTTTTTTTAAGTTTAAGCAATTTGGGACTTGCCTCATATCGCTTTTGTAAAATAATTCATTTTTTCCAAATTGCCTCAACACTGAGGAGGAGTTGCACAGAGTTGTCCTGGGCTTGGGCACCTGGGTACTTGGGCAGCATGACCAGAACAGCAACAAATGCCTATGGAGTGTGCCTGTTTCTGTGCATGTTGTGGTGAGTTTAAGTGTACAGGAGAGCTGGCAAGGCAGAACGTGCAATGCAGCCTATCCCTCCGTGCCTTCTCTCTGTGTGTTCGTTAGAGCTCCTTTCTTCTTTCAGCTGAAGAAGCAGCTTTGGTTCATCACCTGCTTTTGGTGCCAAGGAGATTTCACAGTATTGGGGTTGTGAAGATGTTTTCCCCCTGGTTGGGACACTTCCCATCACTTTCTGTGAGCCTCAGCCTTTACTACACAAGGAACATGATTATTGTGTTTGGCATGTGCTGCCTGGGATCCAGGGAGCCCTTCTAGGCCAGCTGCTCAGGGGAGCCCACTCCCCAAAAACATTTTTTTCTGCATGCTTGCCTCTTGAAACAGCCCCCTAAAGAGGGGCTCAGCTGCACTGGCATTTGCACATGCAAACTTAACTGCCTTATCTTGAAATGGAAACTTGAAGCCACCCATGTATATATTCCTTTCTCTATGTTTTTTTGTTTAAAAAAAAATAATCTGAAGCCATGAAATGCTAGCTGATGAGCTGTCCTGGGACAGGGATAGTCTGTCCTTTGAGTTCCTTGGTCTGATGGCGGTTGGAGCAAAGCGGGGGGGATGGGTACACAGCACTCCTGTCAAGTGACCAAAAGGAGCAGCTCAGTTTTAATCATACTTTTCCTACAGAGATCAAATCTTTGATGGGGAACAGCACAGTTATTTTAAAAGCAAGTCACAAATTAACTAATGACTTCTAGCAATATCAGTGATTTTTGTACCAAAGTAATGAAACTGTGGCATCTACAATAGAAAAGGCTTGTTATGCTGTGTATGTCTTCAGGCCCACAAAGTATGGAAGCCACACCTCGATGTTGTTCAGATTCTGAGCTCTGCTGTTGCTTTGGTGATGAGGGGACTATAGAGCCTGATTGGAGCTGTATGCAGAGTTAACAGTGATGCCTAGGAAAACCTGTAACCATGTCGATGTTGTTGGTTTCTAATTAAACAGCTATTTTTGTTAAATAAAAATACTCTTGAGTTATCCTGTGTGGAAGATGTTTTTTTTCTATTTTGATTCCCTGCTGATCCATCGCACTGCTGCTGCAGGTTGTTCTGAGGATCTTTGTAACAAAGAGAAAAACAATCTAAAACAAAACATGCAAAAAGAGGTGAGGCTTCAAGAAGCTGATAGTTGCTGGCTGGCTTGTGTAGGTTTGCATAACCCTGTGCAAGTGTCTTGTTTTGGGGATTCTTATCTGCTGAGCAGTCCATAAGCACCACTCTAATTCCAGTGCAGACTGGCCTGCAGAGGGAGATCATCACTCACCGATGCAGGGTAGCCCTGGTCAGGGCGCTCCAGTCTAACTGGGGGTGACAGTATGGGAAGGCAGGTTTCCATGCAGGAAGACCTTTCTACTTACATGGACCTAATTGCAAAATTGAGGCCTTAAAGGAGAAATGCTGTAAGCTCCCCATTCTGGCACACCCTGCCTTGGAAGACTCTCCTGTGCTGTGTTTCTAGAAGACATGGCTTGTGCCTCAATGTACAGGCTGGGCTGGAGGGCACAGTGGTTTGTGTGGGTAGTAGCCCAACAAGCCCTGTGCACAACACCAAAAACAAAAGAAAAAGGATGTTCTGGGGAGGGGAGGCTTTCTTACACATGCTTCCTTCAGAGTTTTATTGCTGGAGGATAGGACTCTTGGCATGTCAGGTCTGTTCTGAATTTCATTTGTTTGCCTTCCCTGGGTGAATACAGGAGTCAGCTGTGGGGGGATGAGCTTCTGACAGAGTCGGGGATTAAAATATCTGCTTGCGTATGTCAAGAATATAAGTAGTAGGTCATACAGGTGTAGCATTACACTTAAGGTGGGTTCGAATGTTTCTCATCTGGTGCTGGTGAAAGGCTGCTCTCTCCTGCAAGTGAAGCAAGTCCACATGAATTGTGGCAATCCTTGCTCCTCCCATCGCATTCTGCCACATTGTGGACAGCTGAGAGAGCTGAAAGGGGCACACAGCTGCTGTGAAGGAGTGGAATTTCTGTGCTGGAGATAGAGCATGCAGTGCCGTTTGGCGGAGATGAGATAAACACTACACGCAGCTGTCTGCCTGGGATGCTGGGGCTGTTTCTTTGTTCCAGTTGATGCTGGGGGCTGCTGGAGGTGAGTGTTTCAACTGAATCTCTGTCCTGCCCTGGGCTTGCTGTGATGCTGGGAGGATGAAGTGTAGTTCCTGGGATCACTGCTACAGTGAGGGACTGGGTGCAGGGCTTGTCCAAAAACCAAGGAATAGTAAGAGCTGCCAGAGGCTGCTGTTTCAGGAGCAGCACCCACTGCTCTCCCCCTGGGCTAGCAGTGGCTGTGAGAACCCGCCAGGGCAAGGCAGGGTTGCACTCAACCCCTGATGTGGCTGTGTGCATGTATGACACAGTGCTGCTCTGGCAGTGCTCTCAGGGAAAGGGAAGGGCTCTGTGTGGAAGTGGTTGTGTTTTCGTCTCTATTGGTGTGATCGTAACCAAGTACTGGGAAGGAAAGAAGGACTTTGGCTGTGGAAGGGGCAGGAGACTGGATGCTCTGAACCCTGTTCCCAGTGGCTTTTGACTGTGTCAACTGTTTCCTACACTACATAAAAATGGTGTTAAAGTCTTTGCTTAGTGTTGCTCTGGAGGTGTTATGCAGCTTTTCTCTGTGAAACACACTCACTGTCCATGAATCTGTTGCCTGAACATAGTGTCTGATGCATTAGTGACAAGGAAAACAGCAGCCAATATGCCGGGGTCTGACCTTGGAGTCCTGCACTGCTTTACTGCTGTTTTTGTTGTATTTTTCGTAACCATGCTCTGCAGCTTCCTCACACATGGGAACATCTGAAAACCAGCATTTAATGATATGTGAGTTAATGACTGCATAGATCAATTTCTATTGACCTTAAATCATTAAGTTATTATTATCAAACATCACAGCTTGACATCCCAACAATAGGGTCTAATCCTTGCCTTAACCTTGCTGATTTGTAATTAGTCGCATAAAGCATCTCATGTGATTTAAAAGGATAGCACTGGCTTTTAAGATGAAGGATAAATCTTACAATAAACACAGAGCAGAAAGCCTTGGTATTGTACCCACTTCTCTGTATTTTAGTCTGCTATGAACTTGTCAAAATGAAATGTGGAAAATCAGAAACTTAGCATATTGCCCTCAAGGGTGGGATAACTGCATGCCCTGGGTGAGGTCACTGGTTGAAGTTTCGCCAGGTACAGCAGGAAACATTGCCAAGCAGGTAACTGAGCATTATCTCTGGTAAGTGTAAGGAAGCCCTTCCAGCCCACTAGAACCAGTGTCAAAACCTGGTTTTCTTTTTCACTGTATGGTGTAAAATGAGCAGAAACCCTGAGGTCATGGAGTCCTGCCTCCTCCTATGGCATGTGGCCTATGATGACAGATGTCTTCAGAGAACTTGTGAACCCCACCTTGGAGGGGTTCAGCGTTTCTGTCCCATGTGACTTTGAGTGAAAGGGTGACCCTACTTGAGTTACTCTGAGAGTTATCAAAGCTCTGGCTTTGTGGCTGTTTTTCTGCCTGCATTTTCTTTCATTAGTATTAACCCTTTAGTGCAGGGGAGGTGTTGCCCTCTGAAGTGTGTGGCCATGACAGTGTGATCGGCACCACGTCAGTGCTGCCAGGGAGGCAAACTCTCTTCCTCGCTCTCTCCCTCTTTCCCCCCAGAGGGGTCTATGCTACTGCAGCCCTGGCTGGTAGGAGGGCTGAGGAGGGCCATTCCCCAAAATTCAGTGCTGAGAAGTATCTTGTGATGCTGAATGAACTTTATCAACCTGAATGGCTGCTGACAGCTGCTCGCCCTTGCCGTGAGCTCTGTGGGGAGTCTGGCAGTCACACAGCTCTTTGGGGTCCTGCTGGCCTCAGCTGCACAGCATCCACTACCTGCGGGGTGTTTGGTTCTCCATAGAGGAAACTGCAACCTGTCACCTCCCTCCAGCTCCACTGAGGAGCCTGATCCTTCTCCCTCTGCCAGCCACCCTGGCTCTGCAGGTAAATCAGGGTGGGGTTTTTTGGCCTTTTTCTTTTTTCTTTCTTTCTTTTTTTCCTTTTTTTTTTTTTCTTATTTTTTTCCCCAGATGGGAATTAATCCAGGGCGTTCCCTGTTTTTTTTGTTTTTTTTTTTCATTTCCAAGTTTAAGGAGCAGTGTGTGGTTAACACAGAGAGGTGTGTCTCTGAAGATTCAGTGCTGTCTTCATTAGCAGTGAGACGCTGGAACAGGCTGTCCAGAGAAGTTGTGGATGTCTCAACTCTGGAGGTGTTCAAGGCCAGGTTGGATGGGGCTCTGAGCAGCCTGGTCTCGTGGAAGGTGTCCTTGCCTACAGCACTGGAGTTGGAGCTTCAAGATTCCATTCCAACCCAAGCAATTCTATGATTCTGTGATTAACAAAAGCCCAAATCCTGACACTGCTGCCTTTTGGGCTGATCCGATTGCTCATTGCCAGCCGGAGCACGATGAATAATACAACACGCAAACCGAGGTTGCTCCCTGACGAATGCATAATTTAACAGCATCAAAGAAGGGCTTTCGGATGGACAGGGTGAGCCGCCTGCCGCACTCCTGCCCCTTTCCTGGTGGCGTGTGTGTGCCCCCGCTCCTCTCTGCGCTCTGCTTCCCCACAGTTTCCAGGCCGTAGGTGGAATTGTCCTACACGGAAAAGGGGACAGAGCGGGGGGCCCGGCGCGGAGACCCGTCTCCATGGCAACAGAGCGGCGCGGCCCGGCCTACTCGCTGGTGCCCGGGCCCTGCGGGAGGCGGCGTTTGTCCCTCGGGAGCCGCCGTGAGCGGAGCGGTCCCGCCGCTGCCACGGCAACCGCAGCGCCCGGCGGCGGCAGCTCCTCGTCCCGGCCGGGAGCAGCGGCGCCGGCGTGTCCCAAGGCAGCAGGGAGTGCTGGTGAGGACGTTCCCCACCGCCCTGCGTGGAGTTGGGGTTTGTGGGTCTGTGTATGTGTGTATGTTTTAGTGCAAAAGGACAAAGAGACAGAAATCCCCCGCTCTGTTCCGCCTTTTGTTGTGACTGTGCCTGAGTGTAACCGCGTAGAGATGTTACTAAGCCGTGAAGAACAAATGGTCGCAGTGCGCACCCTCCACAGACACACCCCAAGTAGAACAGAAACAGGTGTAAATGAAGATTTGAGATTTTTCTGAATACTTTCGGTCCCTCTTAATGCTGAATCACTTTACTTCATGACATCCAAAACAGAATAGGAGCTGATTCAGGATTTTCTGGTGCCCCCAAGGCACCAGAAGGACCTGGCATAAGAAGGACGTGGAACTGTTGGAACAAGTGCAGAGGAGGCCATGAGGTTGGTAAGAGGACAGGAGCACCTCCCCTGTGGAGACAGGCTGGGAAGGTTGGGGCTGTTCAGCCTGGAGAAGAGGCGACTGTGTGGAAACCTCATTACAACCTTCCAGTACCTGAAGGGACCCATAGGGAAGCTGGAGAGGAGCTCCTTGTTAGGAACTGCAGTGGCAGGACAAGGGGAAATGAGTACAGACTGAAAGAGGGGAAGTTTAGGTTAGATAAAAGGAAGAAAATCTTTACTGTGAGGGTGTTGAGACACTGGAACAGATTGCCAGGGAGATGGTGGATGCCCCATCCTGGAAAGTGTTCAAGGCCAGGCTGGATGGGGCTTTGAGCAACCTGGTCTAGTGGGAGGTGTTCCTGCCCACAGCAGGGGAAGTTGGGACTAGATTATGTTAAGGTCCATTCCACCCCTTAACATTCTATGATTCTATGAAACAAGTCATTGAATTGGAAGTTCTCTCTTCAGCCATGGCTACTTTATCTTACAACAGGAGAAATTGATTTTTATGCTGCTCCCCATTATTACACTTCACCTCAATGAATTAAACAGCATATTCAATGTGTTTGTATTGAGTGCCACTGACTGATGTGAACATGTTTTTTTAAAGGCACAATTCATCTGGGCAGTTTTTTTATCTGCTTATCTTAATAATGAAATCACAGAGAAATAGTTCTTTTGTGTTGAATATGCACTAGAGCAAAGTAATCTCCAATAAGATCCCATGTATGTCATCACCCAAACCAAGGATATTTGTTAAGGAAGGGGCATTTCCCAGCAAAAATCATTACGTGTCATATGAGGTGGTGCAGGAAAAACATGATGGAAATAGATATAGTGTGGAAAGCCAAGGCAACAGTCTGAACGAGCTCTTAAAATTTAAATTCTGAGAAATCTATTGTGAATGAGTGATTACAGTGGCAAGTAGTAGCTAAAAAGAAGTGAAAAAACTGACAGATTTTCTTGAACAACATACGGATCAGAGAAAACAAAGAGCTTTTAAAAGTTTCTGTACAAACAATTTTGCAGCAAAGAATGCCCAGCTTTATTACCACTCTAAACCAAATCTTGACTAGGCTTTGAGGCTTAAAAGAACATCACTCTTTACCAGCATGAAATACTGAGTTCTAAAGAGCAGAGCTGGTGTTCCTGAGAATAAATAACTGAGAACTCAGAGATGCTCATCAGAACTCAAAACAAAATCTTGGAAGAATTTAAGCAACATCTGCTGGATGTTGCTGGGGTTTTTACAAAATGCATAGATGGATTTGACGGTTCAAGTGCAACCCTCGTTGATTCTCTGATTCTGTGATTCTTGTCTGGAAGGGCAGGATGGTCACACAGCAAGAGCTGTCTTGCTGTTCTAGGGCAAACCAGAGTCAGAGCTCTCCCTTACACCCCATATTGTCTTGCCACATCATATCACAGAATGTTAAGGGGTTGGAATGGACCTCATCAAATTGGGACCTTCCTGCCATGGACAGGGACACCTTCCACCAGACCAGGTTGCTCATAGCGCCATCCAATCTGGTCTTAAAGACCTTCAGGAAGTGGAGCAGCCACAGCCTCCCTGGGAAACCTGTTCCAGTGCCTTACCACCAAAACAGCAAAGAATTTCATCCTAATATCTAGCCTAAAATCCCCCTCTTTCAATTTGTACCCATTACTCCTTGTTCTGTCACAACAGTCATGATCTTTGGTATATTGAAAATGACACAGATTAATCCTCCTAGAGACACATAGAAGTGGCACCTCCCAGCCTACAGCAGATGATACAAAAAGAACAGGAATGTTGAATAATTGATATTTCCTTCTTCTGTGCTGCTTTTGTAAAAAGTAATAAATTACTGAAGGAATGATGCGGGGCTAAAGCTATAAACAGAGCAGAATCAGCTCTCTAGGCTTGTGAGTGTGTCTGCATCTTTAAACTTTTGCATCTTTGGTGCCTTGTACTGAGAGAGCTGAGCTAAGGGGCAGCAGTGAGTCAGCCTGGAACACCAAGCACTGGCATTTAAGCAGTCCTTCAGGAGCTGGTGGCACCTATGCAGTACAAAGATTTTTTTAAAACATTCAGTCCTTATGGTGGCTCATCTTCAGTTTTGTCATGAGCATGATTACATCCAGCCTGATTAACCGGTTAATGAGTGTTTAAAGTTATACTGCATTTAAACAAGTTAAGATATAAACAAGGTAAGATACAAGCAAGAAGTTTGTAGCGCTTCTAGCTAACATAAAATAGTGGTCTCTTTGTGCAAGCACAAGGCTAACTGTTAAGAGATCATGAGTTCTAGTTTAAGGTCTGTCAGAGACATTAAATCCACTTGAATTGCTTTACCTCAAACCTTCTCCCAGTAGCCAGAGCTGGAAAGGCCAAAACCAGTCATGTTTATGAGCCATTGGTGATCCTTAGTCCTGAGGTGCTGTTGCACTGTGTTAACATGCTTGTATTAATACTGCTCACAAGTTTGATGTGGGTGTCACTAGAGTTTGAAAATATTTTATTCCCTCTCCTTTTTGTAGTATTACTCTAACACATCATCAAAATGAGTGAAAAGGAAGCTCAAGGAGATGTGGGTGATTCAACAGAAAATGCAGAATATGAGGATGATTTTGAAAAAGACACGGAATGCCTAACTGATGAAGAAGAAAAACAAAACCTTGGTGAAAAAGAGGTATTTGTTACATTAAATGCTAGTTGTGTTATTTAGAAGACAAAATGAGTAATATTTGGAATCATAGGCACAAATTCAGTATTGCTTGAAATGTGTAGGTGCATTCACTGAATTTTAACAAGGAAGGTTACTTGGATTTATAGTGAAAAACATTTCAGCAAACTGGTTAGTGTGGTTCTAATATCCATCAAGCTGAAAATTCAGTGTTCATTGAAAATGTTTTTTTCAAAAGTACTTCTGTGTTCCTTTAAGTGTTTGTATAACACTTGTTGCGGTTTTCTGCTGTCACTAATCACTTTACTGCTTAATTAAACTTTGTGTGAATGTGAACATGAAGAAAATGAAAAGACTTGTTAGTGCCAAAAAAGCTCTTAGTTATGAAGTGCGCTATTTGACAACGTGGTTTAGAATGCAGTTAGTTTGTATTGCTCTTCTCTCTCACTGTTTCTTTCCTCTTTCTTTGGTAACTATTCTTTTGTTGAGAGAAAAGACTAGTTTATTTTAATTTTTTTAGAATCCTGAAGAAAAGGAAGAGGATGTTGAAGCAAAAATTCTTAAAACATCAGACAACTTTCAGGAAGACAATGAAGAAATGAAAGAAAATCTAGATCAGCTTTCAGAGGCAGATGTAAATGTGAAAGTAATATACTCTAATGAAAAATATTTGCAATCCGGGGCAGATATTGAACAGGATGACCATGAGTCTGATGCTGAGAGAGAAAGCTCTCTCCAGGAATCCAAGCTGGAAAATGAGCAGGAACTGGATGAGAGAGAGGATGAAGAAATAAAGCGTTATGTCTTGGAAAAGATTGAAGAAGCCAACAAAGAGCTGGAAAATCAGGCTCCTGTAGATGAAAACAGAGAACGGAAATTAAAATTTGAGGATGAGGTGGATCTTCAAGCTCCTCGTCCAGAAGATGCTGAAGTTGGTAAAACTGACCTTGAAAGAGGAGATGTTTCAGATGGGCTGTTTCCGCTGAATATTTCTGACGGCAAGAGACAGAAAAGCACATCACTTTCAGAACGTGCTGGCTCAGATGAGAAGACAAATGGTAAAGTTCTAGTCGAAAAAGATGGAAAGTTTGAACTCTTAAGTTTATGCGATATTGAAAGTCAGGGCATTTTGGCTCCAGTAAATGTTTCTTTTACAGATATTGAAACTCAACAGACTTCAGGACTCCCCAGTTCTTTGCCCACTGCCTCTCAGGTGAAAGAAATGCCTCCATCTGACTCTAAGCAGCAGCCAGATTCTGCTTTGAATGGTGCAAAAGATCTGGGTAAACAGAAAACTGACTCTGCAAACATACCCATGAAAAGCTCCACTTACAGTCTTACTCCCAGACAAAAAGAATTAAGGAGGCAGATAGAACTGAGGAAAGAAAGACTGAAGAGAGAGGTAAGTATATAGAGGAAAGTAAATCACAGTGACCATCCTATTCCTCTGCTCCGTAAAGACCATGTGCTCAGTGTATTTACACCATTCTTCCTTGATAAAAGAGGCTGCAATAATAATTGTAGTAGTAATAACAACAATAACAATAATAAAAGCAGTAATTCTCTGGGGTTTGTTTAGAATCTTTCAAAGCTCCTTTACCAGAGTGGCATAGGACCTTGCCTTGCACAGAGGAGAAATGAAGTATTTGTTTAATATATCCTTCATAAATGGGCCTCTTCTGTTATATTTTTCTTACTGCTTTTGCTTCTTGGCTCTCTCTCTACCTAGGTTCTCTTACAGTCCCACAGTTTATGGAATGTAGCACATGGTGTCACATCTGCACATATTATACTGCAGTGTGGGAAGTTTACGTTAACCACAGTAAGGCTGGGGCACATTTGGGTACTCAAGAAGTATTGATTGGGCAATTATCATATGGGAGAGTGTTCAGTCATAATATAACATTTGCATAGCAGAGTGACAGAACCCTTTTAATTCTTTCTCAGCTCCTTACACAGAAAAAAAATAATACAGAGTAAGCCTCTGACAGCTGTAATGAGGACTTCAGAAATCTTTAGCAGAGAGTTAAAAAATGTTGATTTTTTTTCTTCTTTTTGCATTATAATGATACAATTACAAAAAGGTAACTTGCTATGTGTGTTACTGTATAAAAGTAGCATGAAGCATCTGCCATTTTTCTCTGCCATGATTTACTAGTTAAGCTGGCTAAGTAGCTTCCAAGGTTACTTTCTATCTGTGGAAAGAGCTCTAGCCTGCTTTATTTGGAAAGGTTGCTGAGGCTCAGCTTAGTAATGAGTGGTATGAAATCTGATGAGCAATTGAGGTGTTTTCTTTGTGCACACAAGACTAGATCTCTTGAAACCATGCTCTGTGTACTTAATGTAAAACATAGGATAGTGAGGGGAAGGAAGGTTATTTTCCTAACAGTGTGTGCTAAATTTCTTCCTTTTTTGGCTGACTTAATGGAAACGTGTTACCTTATTTCTTAGTTCTGGAATGGAATTCTTCCATTCTGTGATGGATTTCACAGGCATTAAAATTTCTTGACATTATTAGAATCTATCTGCTTCATTTTGGTGGAGTTTCTTTCATTCCAGTAAATTAGAAGTGGTAAGTTTGGAGGATATAAGGAAGTTGTGTGTAGGTGGGAAGAACATCATCTATTTGCAGGATTAGATTTCTCAAAGTATTGAAATGAGTAGGGATTATAGCTTTTGTGTCAAAGAGAGTAAATCCTGGTAAAAAAATGTCCTAATCAGCTTTCTGGAGCATTAATTGAAACTTTTTCTCTTCCTTGTGGATACTTATCCTTAGCTAAAATGTAATTAATAAGTAAAAGAAACTTTTCTCAATTTTGTAAATATCAGTTCATTTTGTACACTTGAAAAAAGCCTGAAGCTATTAATACTCCTTAAGGAAATACATTGCAACTTCATGTCCAGAAAAGGTCCTTATAAATAAGGTAGTGCCTGCAATCCATGTGTTGTTAAATATCCTTTAGGGTTCAGTGGTCCATCAAGCTGGAGAGTTGCATTTATATTTAAAATGTATCCATTTCAAGTGATTCTAAGCTAACTAGAGATATTGGGAAGACTTAATTTTAAGAGTTTTTGCCTGATGTTATTTGACTGTCTGAGTCGAGAGGTGTCATGGAAATGGAGGTAATCACAAAAAGGACTAGACTGAAAGTGTCTGAATATATCACAAGCAGAAGTGCTCCAAGCAATTTCTTCCTAAATGTTGTATCAGCTGTGATGCAGTCTTTGAGTATTCTTGTTTCATCTGTATTTTAGTATGTGTCTCATGCAATTCAAATGGCTTATTTATTGCCTGCAACAGTCTTTGCAGATAAAGATCATTCTCTTAAAAACTAAGTTTATTCAGTTTTCCTTCCACTTAAGGAAGAAGAAAAGAACAGGGAGCTAGAAGAAATGAGGAAAAGACAGAATGAAATAGTTTTTAAAGCTTGGTTACAAAAGAAGAAAGAACAGGTACAACAAGAAAAGCGAATTCGTCGTGCAAAGCAGCTGGAAGAGCTGAGCATCAAAGTAAGGTCTCCCTAATCTGGAACTGGGATCTGTAGTGCTCTTGTTAAATAGGAAAGCCAAATTCTAAACCTGCCTTCTTAGCTAAGTGTATGAAAATTTACAGCAATGGGAAATGTTCTTGTTACATTGTTTTCAGTGAAGAGGTAGACTTGCAGGTTTATGATTGATCTGCTTAGCAGAGTGGCTTGCAGTGTAGAAGCAGCACACATGAACTTAACTCTACAATCACAGGGGATACAGTGATGCTCTAATCTTCATTGAGCCCTGAGTGAGCAAGCAGCCAGAAGACTCCTTGGAGTATGTTTCTTACCATCAGAACTTGTTAGTAAGCAGTTAATGCACATGACCTGATCAAAACCTGGAGATTCAGATGCTGTTCTAAAGTTCTTCTGCCTTTAAGTAATAGGCTTGAAAAGCTAAATTCAGTACTTTTTTAAACATGGTGCTTTGAATGCTTGCTCATGTATATATTCTATGCCAGATTAGCATGTGCTCTAGTGTGTTTATAAAGTATGTTTCATGGAGGGGTGGTGCCAGCAGAATACAAAAAAACACTATTATAATGTGATTATTATAAAGGTTATTTACTGATAACCCTTGTGTATACATGTCTTTTTTATTAATTAGGAGGTGCACAGGGATCCAGAAGAAGCCTACAGGTTATGGCTTAAAAAAAAGCACCAACAATATGTGAGAGAAAGACGGATAGAAGTCTTGAGACGCCAGACTGAGGAAGTTGCCTTTTTTCCAAGCCCAGAGGATTGTGACAGAGCTTTTAGAGAGTGAGTAGGGTCATTCCTAAGAGACCACATTTGAAACTTTTGTAGTCTATCATCTCAAACTGTAGCTATCTTATGGTACATCTTTGCTACTGAAGTCCTCATTGTTTTGGAGGTGTTTTTTTTCACACCAATATGCCCTTTTAAACTTACACCCTAACAAAAATACATCAGTTCCTTGATGTTGTTTGTTCACTGCTGTGAAATTATTTGTCAGAACCTGAGCTGAAAAGAGTGAATTACTTTTGCTAAAAAAGGGATCTTCTCCTCAAAACCTTGTTGCCTGTTCTGGAGTAACCTTCAATTGCTTCAGTCCATGAAATGAGCATAAAGCTAATCCAGTTTAACAAAAAAGGGGGGAGGTAAAGGTAGGTACAGAAGGAGGGGAATTGGGGTGGGAAAATAATGCTTCCTGTGTTTGGGTATCGCAGGCTTTTAGACTGTCTCAGCCATGACACCCAGCTTCACCCTACAAGACATGGTGGGCTTACAGTTAAGTGGGGGACAAATCTCCTTTGAATGGATAATGTAAAACTTGATATGACAACTGCCAGTACTTCTGGTCCTCTTTCTCTCTCCACAGCTGGCTGAGAAGGAAGAGAGAAGAGAAGCAAGCAGCAGAACAAGCTGCTAAAGAGAGAGCCAGGCAGCTTAGATTAGAAGCCAGAAGAGCAAGACAAATGCGGAACATCCACTATATTTAATTCAGAGCCCAAATCCTTTTGTTTCTCAGATCATTACAGTTGAAAATTTGATGTAGCCACAGAGTTCTTGGTGACAATCTTCTTAACTTTTATGGCTTGAGTTTTTGTCCTTTACAGCTACTGACTTTTTGTGTTTTTAAGCTTTCAAGCAAGTTTAACAATTACCTTAAGTGACAATGATTTTACTATCTATTTATTTGTTATTTAGTTGAAAAGCCTGCTTTAATGCATAACTCAGGGATCTTCTTGGTTTAACCAAATCAAAATGAGTGCAAGATGTACATACAAGGGTGGCAAATGCACATTACCCTTCTTTAAAAGGCACATTATACTCATCATGGATTCCTGGATGCAGGCTACTGTGTAAATGTTGAATTTTTGGTGGATTAATATTGCTGTTTGATGCTGCTGTGCAAGAGACTGTGCAAGGTGTTATGTTGTTGGAAAATTATGTTTCTTGTACCACTTCCTGAGCTGATGACCAGCTGATCTGTTGATCAGCTCTAGACCACAGGACTGTGTTCTTTTAGGTTCCTGGAAAGTGGTGATTGAAGACTAATGTGTAGGTGATTGTGCAACAGGTTTTAAAATGTACTTCTGAGAGTCACATTCAGTAGTTTACTATTCCATGGAATTAAAAGCTTGTGCAAATTATGACCTTTTTCCAGTAGTAAGGAAGCTAGGTTCCTTATATGTATGTCAATGTTTATTACAATAAATCTACCAAACTACATCACCTTACCCAGCTAAATTATGAACTCTTGATAGAGAACATGCCAAAGTCACTCATGAAATCATAAAGTCAGTGAAAGATGAAGAGCATTCTGTCCAGTTGTATGCCCCAACAGATTTCATGATCCTGGCATTGCTTTTAGATTTTTCAACATTCACAGTGTTTTCTGGGAGTACTGCAGTAGACAGAAGTGCAGTAGATGAAAAGCTGATTTGCTGGTAGTATTTTTCTCGGTTATTTTTGGGGCTAGTTCAGGCATATTGAGAGCATTGGTGTTGGACTGGAGGCTGCTCTGTTGCAGCTTTTGCCAGCATAGAGAGCAAGCATGGACACAAAATGAAAATTTCACATGCTAATGGGACACATAAGTAACATGTGTCTTCCTCCTCCCAGTACCTTTCCCTGACACCAAAGGCACAAAGAGCTTCCTGTGTCTAGCAAGCAAATCCGGGAGGAATGTTTGCAAAGGTTCACACACACCATCTCCCTAATTGTAGAAAACTACAAAAGAGGTGCTTCTCTGTTCATTGCCTCACACCAGCAGAGTAAGGCTTTTACAGTTCAATGTCATATAGTTCCATTTATGCTACAGAGAAAACAGGGTCAGAAATGGGACTTCATTAAATCCAGAATTACAGCTTGAAAGCAAGCAAAGGAAGTTTATTGTAGCTTTCTTCATGTAAACCGAATCAGAAGCAGCAACAGCAAGAACTTACAGCTTACATATTCTGATCATGAGTATGAGATTCAAAGGAAAACTGGGTTAAAACAACCATTTCAGAAATCTTTTCCCTAAACTAGACAGCTTCATATGGTAAATTTGGGGGTCAAACTAAGAAACTTAAATAGGCTTCTTTGGATTTAGTAGATTGTCTCCTAAAAGTTCTCTTCAAACCTATGTCAAGAACTTCAAATCTACATCAAGATTATAAAATCATACAAGTAAAAAAATACTTTTTTTTAACAGTACCTATTCAAACTTAGTGCTGGTCTTCACCTTCTCATAATACTCAGGAAGACCTTGGGCAAGGACTGAGTCCTAATGCCAGGCCAGGATTCAATGCTGTGTACTAAAGGAAGTATGTCAGTCTGCCTTTGCTGAGGATCAGCTATGCAGCAGCTTCATTCTAGAAGCTGAAACAATGGAAAAGCCATTATTTCAGCTCTATGGCAACACAAGAAAAACCTCACCGCACAGAGTTTTCTAGAACCCACTTGAAAGCAGTTATTACTTATATATTATAGCTAGAGTTCATTCAAGCTTTATCTCCTTCTTGATAGGAGGGCTGACATTGCATATACTCTTGCTTTCAGAACTTACAGCTATGAAGAATCATTGCACATACTCCTTTTTATAACTAAATTTAAAAGGCAGAACATAGACTTAAGGGCAGTTCATCACCTTGGCTAAAATTAAAAACCATTTACCATTACTTTATATTTGAATTTAGACATAACTAAATCAGCACTTCATTTGCTTTGATACGGTTACACTTCTGTCTCCCTCTAAAGGGAAATTCATTAAGATTGGCTAATAAAACTATAAATGTTAAATAGTCAAGAGCATCTCTATGCTCTATAAATTGGACCAGCATAATGTTTTTTGTCTTGCCTTTGTATAAGAAAATAAGTAGCTTTCCCCACTGAGAAGTAGTAGAAGTATCCCAGAGACTATGGAAATCCTGTCAATCCCTAACTTCAAGAGGTAGAGAAGCAGAAACTGCATAATTTCCAATGCCAAACCTCCCCATTACAGAAAAAGGACAAAGGGAAGCATGCTGAACATCAGCTAGTGTAATTCTTCAGAAAGAGTGCATGTGCAGCTGGCTTGGCTGGGCTTTTAAAGGGCTATCAGCTCTCCTTGACAGTGATTGCAACAATTGAAGGTAACATCTTCATATCTTGTATATGGGTGAAACCTTCCAATACTTTTCTTTGTGGAAAGGAAAGAAGATGGAGAAGTCTCAGAAAAAGAAACTTCTGTTGATGTTTCTGGATGTGCAGCTGGATCCAGTACACGTAGCATCTAAGGATGGAAAAAATTGACACTGAAAATACTTTTATACAATTTAATGTGCTTTTTCCTTCTCTAAGAGCTAGGAAGGATTTTTGCTCGAAAGCCATTTGTTATCTTATTTCCAGCTTGAAAATGAAACATCTGTTTACCCAGAACCTTAATATAAATATTAACGTGCATCAAGAGTTCTTACCATTTCAGCCATTTTCTCAGCAGAGGTATTGCAAAACTCCACAGCTGTTGAAGTCTTTTTTGGACTTTTAGTGCCAACATTTCCTAGAAGATGGGAGCTTACAGCTTTGGCTAGCTTACAATTCACAGCTGCTAGCTCTGTTGTAGTGTAAGGCTGGGCACTAGGATAGTATGTCTGTTGTCTCCCCCACTGAAGAGAAACCATGAGCTCCTCCAGCAGCCTGTGCAGAAAGAAAGAAGCACTGTTCGTGGGGTTTGTATTTTATATTGTATAATCAGCACTCAGCATACTTCAGAGGAATCATCTCTTCCCAAGGCTTACTGCATAAGCTAAATATTAAACCAAATAAATGGACCAAAAAAGTGTTTAAGAACAAAGAGACAAATGGGCTATTCTCCAGGGCAAGGCTTCACCAACGCAGGACATTAATCCTGGGAACACTTATTTGACATCTGGTAGAATAAGCATTGTAAAGTCCATGTAGGTAGAAGAATCACTTCTTTGATATTTTGCAAGGAAACAGAGAAGACTTGGAAGTCAAGTCAGTAAGTGATTAAAGAAAGAAAGCTTGAGGATGTGAGGGAAGTCAGTTCCATAGTTTATTACCCTTAAGACCTCTGACCTCTAGGAAGGAAGCAAGTATTGTATTACTTTTGCTCTTTCAGCTCTAAGACTGAAAAGTGACCATACTATACATCAGCATAATTGATTTTTGCTAAATATCACTGGAAGAGGGGAAAGTTATTTGATTCTCCTCTAGCCTAAAATAAACTGACAAAAGTGAAGTTTGCACAGAGGTAATCTGGAATAGAAAAATCATACTTGTGTGTATCAATCATCTCTTGACGGAACTGATCACGTTCATTCAGCAAGTCCTGGATTGCACTTTGTGCATCCCTGGTTTGGCGCTGAAGAATTGCTCTGGTATTGGTCAGCTCATCAGCCATTACCCTGCAAAGGAAATCTCCAGTCAGTAGTGCCAGTGAACAGCTTGAAAGTTACTTTTTTCTACTACAGACCATAATTTGTCTGCTCAAACTGTCTGCTGTTCTCCGTCCCCTCCCCCACGCAGAGCCTATATCAACCTAATTAATAATAATTTCTGTTCAGCTACAGCCAACATCAATGCAAGATTTTGTTTTGACTGAGTTTAAACAATCTTAGATCACTTAATATAAATCTAATAACAAACATTTCAAAACACCTTGGGAAAGTGTATATTGACAAGGATCCTGTGAAAGAAAAAGCTAAATACTAACAATTCTCACAAGTATGTTGTAATCACATCTGTCCACTCTTCTCTAAAAATGGATGCTATGGCTATAGACTGCATTAATTTACCTCTTTGCCCTACTCAGGGGCAATCACCAGATGTCAGATATGAGTGTTTAAGAGCTACAAAGGAGACAGTTGTTGTCACATTTTGCTATGCCATTAGGCTTGGCTCTACCCCTCCAGCAGGCATTTCAAATGCCTGTGATATTCCAAATGCAAAAACCAGAATGACATTTAAACAACCACCAGTTAGAAACAGGAGTTATAAATGAACAAGAATGTTACAATATTGAAGAGTGTTACATGTAACCATTGTTCCAGTAACTCAGTTACTGCTGAGACTCACAGCTCTGATCTCAGAGATCCTCATAATGTTAAAAAACCCCCAAGTTTGCCTAGTAACTCTTGCTAGGACTTACAAGTACCATTACACCCCATATGTTACACAAGTTACCATTCACCCCATATGCTGAAACTTCTCCGGCAAATTAAAGGGAGGAGACTGTATTCTATTGCCATTTCCTTCAAGCAGTAAGGTCTTTTATGATATGCATTAAGCATCATAATTCAGTCAGTTATATCCAAGTATAGTAGAAAATTAAAAATCCTAGAATGCTATTTACAGATCTGGTAAGACAACTAAGCATGTTTAAAGTCATTGTCAAATGAGATTTTGACTTTCAGACCTGCTTTTATGGTTAAAGAAGTAACAGTAAGGTCCTGAGCAGTAACACAACCAGTGTTTAATAAAGAGGTCCCCCTACTTTCTTCTATAGTAGATCCCTGACTCACTGTAAGCAGAGCTCCTAAACACATCAGCTTCTTCTCAAATTGATGACTGCATCATACTGGGGGCGGGGGGGGGGGGGGGGGGGGGTGGTGAAAATCAATTAACTATCTGTAAGAAAAGTCAGCTGCCTTAAGAGACATTTTTATACCCTAAACTGCATGCAGTTTTATCAAAATTAAGAGCTTCTCTTGCTTTCTTGACAAGAGCTGCAGTTGAGATTTTAGGGACGGTTAGTGTGGTGTTGCATTTTAGCTAAATGGTATGCTCTGTCTCACCCCTCGAAAATGTACGGTTCATTCCAAGCTGTGATCCTCCCCTGCAGTATCATGTATCTGTAATCCCATTGGCCCAAGTCTTATTCTGCGCCCACTTTGAATCTCCCTCTTAAGCTGTGCAGACGAGACCGAAATCTCTCTTGGCCCTTTTCTCCCTAGGCTCTCCCTCTCTCTCCCCCCCTTCCCTCCTTCTCCCTAAGAAACCATGCTGCTCCTGGGGATGGGACCCCCAATAACACCCTCAGAAGCCATGTGGAGTCTCCTTGCCTGCCTGCTGCTACCAACGAACATACAGCCTAGGAGGCCCCCAGGGACTCCCCAGGGGCCCCCTCAAACGAACTGCATCAGGTTAGGACTCACTGTATTACCTCTGAAAAGCAGGACTATTCAGATTTACAAGGAGCTTATTTTCTTTATACTTTTCCTGTATTCTCAGATTTCACAGTAGGTATCACTATGGCTCTTGTGGCTGTCCTCTGCATATGAAAGCACATTGCAATGAGTGTATGTGATGAAAGACTGAAGGAGAATGCTGTTAGGACAGCTCCATGAGAGGGAATACCTGCTTGCTAGGAACTTGCTTCTCCACACATCGCATTGTATAGACATGCGCTCCAACTGTTCCGACAACTGAGCCATATTCCGGCCCAGAACTTCGTTTTCTAGGATGAGCTGATTCTTCTCACGAGCCATCCGTTCAAAGTGATACTGCAGATCATCCCCAACAGAAGCAACAAGTAATTTCTTCAACTCCCGATTGACCTAGAATTAGATCAGACTCTCTTGTAACTATCAATAGAGAATAAACACTCTTAAGAATGCAGTGCAACTTATTGCAAATTGCTAACAGTAAATTGTCTTTCCAGAATGGGACGTATCCAGGCAAGCATAAACATTTCAGCCTAATGTTCATCCAACAAATTCTTGTTTAAATTCTAACAGTCAAAGAGGAAGAATGAAAGCCTACTGCACGAAACAAAGTTTCACTAGGATTCAACTCCTGAATCAGTAAGATAACAAGGATTAGACAAGACATCCACAGGTGTATGGAGTAGGAAGTTATAGTCAACTCTTCTATGGTTGGCATAACACTTTTCACTTAGCGATTAAGGAGCAAAGTCTTTCCTCATGAAAGATTCATTTCCCTGCAGCTATCTAATGTACTTCTCCTAGCTAAGTCTTTGACTCTTGCATCTATTGTCAGAGAAGCAGCACTGGAATACTTTGATGTACTTCTACTCTATATCTTAGCTGTTAAGTTCAAAAAGGAACTTATCTGTTTCAAGGCTAGAGTGTCATAGCAGTTCTCTTTTCTCACATTCACAAACTGCTTCTACAAACCAAAACAGTTCAGCTGTGGGAGAGAAAACACCTTTAACTTCTTACCTCAGTCTGTATACGCAGCTGATTAGAGAGACCTTCTTTATCTTGTAACAACCGCTTCTCTGAATTCTTTAGCTTTTCAATTGCATTTTTCAGCTCTATCTGTTCTTTCTTGGGATCTGTGGCTCCATCTGACTGATGGAATGTGTCTCCTTTACGTCCCACAGATTTAGCTACCTTAGCATTTTTAGTTGGAACAACATGGGTGATGGCTGCTTTGGGGACTAATATTCGAATAGCTTCAATCTCAACTGATTTATCTGCATGTACTTTCCCCAGCTGCAGAACTCCAGGACTCAGGGAAGAAGCTGTATTTTTATGGGGGCTGTGGTGGATGTGATGGCTTGCAGTGTTGGCTCCAGTGATTACTTCCACTGCTCCAGCTGTTTGCTCTGTTTCCATGCCATCTCCAGGCCCCCGAATGGGTGCTGAGGCATCATCAACTGAAATTTAGAAATTGTGGAGGAAAAGTTTACCACCTTGTACTTGGTTATAGCGTCACTGTAAGTCTTCCCTTAATTTCTGCCCTTCAAAGTTAGAGATTTTAATTGTACACTGCATGTGTCAAATAGTCCATTGCAACAGTGATTATCAAGCACGAGTCAGAAAATCATAGAACGATTTGGACTGGAAGGGACCTTCATGATCCTCTTGTTACAACACCCCTGCTGTAAGCAGGGACACCTTCCACTAGACCAGGTTGCTCAGGGCCCCATCCAACCCGTTCTTGAACACTTCCAGGGATGGGGCATCCACAACTTCCCTGGGAGCCTGTTCCAGTGTTTCACCTCTCTCACAGTAAGCCCTTACTCAAATGTGCATTGCTCATTAACAACAGCAGTACAAGACACAAACATTGATCTGAATTGCATTAATTTTAATTTCCTGCTGCCAAACAAGATTAAATGCAGACACATAAAAAAAAAAAAAAAAAGCTTTTCTGGAAAAAAAGAATTCTTGACAACATTACTTATGGGCTGAAAACAAAATCAGGTTTTGGGAGCTGGCAGAATCAGACCAGTTTAATTTAAAAAGCAAGAAGAAAATGAAAAACAGCTACTACTCAGACAGCTACTGACACCTTAAGAAGTTTAGCAGACTTTTAAGTACTAACAGATTTTGTTTGCCCAAGTAAAGGTTTAAGAAAAGCCAACAACCCAGTTCTGCTCCACTTCTGAACTACAGACTCCAGCATTCCCAGTAATGCTGCATTCTGCTCTGTAGTCCCCAATATGCACAACATTTACTGAAATTAATTTTATTTAAGTCCACTAAGTTTATAGTTTTACAATTTTTTTAGTTTTACAATTATTACTGTAGTACAGTTTCCTCACAATGGGTGAGAGATACAAAGTTTCTGAGGGCATGGCTACACATATTGCTTTTTTTCTCATACTGCAGGCAGTAATGTGAGCTTGTGTCTTCTATCCAAATATTAATAGATTTCAAAAATGCTGTAATAACACCATTAATTGCCTTACTTTCAAGTTTGTTGAATCAGTACCAACAGGTTCTAAATACCAGAGGAGGCTGTCAGACAAGTGTGCAGACAGATCACAGTACCAATGACAATCTTATTTTTCAAAATCAAGCTGGATTAGAAAAAACTACATTCAATTGCTGTTCCATCCAGGCAGCTCTGGTTTTCACTGCAATAATGATGTCACAGAACTACTTCTTCATAGCTACATAAAAGGAGTACGTTTAAATGAAAGGAGCCTGGTATACAGTGTAACTCTGATGTTTAGAATTCCAGTTAAAGTACTTTTTAATCCAGTCTGCTTAGATGTCATATGAACAACCTACCTTTTTCTAGAGACGTCATTTTCTCTTTAGCAGTCAGCTCTTCCTAATTAGGTAAGTCTGAGGAAGAAATAAGGAGGGGGGCAGAAAAAAATCTTTAGCAAGGTAACTGCAGCAGTTAATCTTGGATTATCCTGTTTTCTAGTAAAATCTCGAAACTCCAGTTCAGTAGCACAGTGAAAAAACCCACACCAAAACAAACGGGGAAAACACAAAATTATAAAAACTACACCAAAACCCATAGAATTAAAAGGAGAAGATTGTGAGTCTTCTGGCACTTGTGTCTTTTTTTCACCAAGAGCTGCACTTCAACTCCTTTGCATTCCTCCTCATCTTGTTCTAGTTCCCATTCCTCTTTTTTTTTTCTGGTCTCCCTCCCTCCTTTTTTCAGTGAGCCCCCATCTCATCCTTTCAAAGCCTGTAACATTCCCACAGTACAACTGCATAACCGTGCCAAGATAACCTAAAATAATCACAGAACCACAAGAAAAGGAAATCCCACACTGTGCTACAAACAGATGAAGAGGTGAGGAGGAAACAATGGCAGCTGCACAATTCCTTCAGTCCTGCTTGCTGAAACAACCTTTTTGATTGGGCCAATTCTCAGTCAAAGAAGGAGTCAGTGCCCTAAGTGGGTGCACATGGTTAGTTTAACTGACAACAAAAGCTGACCCCCAGTTTGGCCCAAACCACCATCCTGGCCATTTTCTCCCTTATCCACCAGAGGTATTGAGCATTGTCACATTCATCCACAGAGCCATCCACTCTCAATTATACAAGTCACTCATCCCTCTTTTCTAGGGTCTGACTAAGTTCCTTTGAGATCAGTATACTCCTATTTTGTTTGGCTGGCTTTTTTTTTCCCCCGAGTTCTCCCCATTATTCAAGGGAGATCCCCAGGGCCCTGGCTTCCTTTCCCTGTACCACTAACTGAAATGGTTTAACTACAGCTTTTTGACTTCCATTGCAGCAGCTCTCTGCCCTAAAAAGAAAATGGCAGCAGTGAGCACACTGCTACTTTTGGGTTTCTAGACTAAAGATTTGTTTTGTGTTAGGCAGGTTTATCTTTTGTGATTAACAGAAGACAAGAGAAACACCTTTTCGTCCTTGAGCTTTCTCAAACTACAGAGGCAGAGATGTCCCACCATTTGTTGCTTCTACAACTGGAGTTGTGTGTTTCCTTACTTAGTAGCATTAGCTGTTAATCACCACTGCTGTTCCTTCCTTTTGATTGAAGATCTCTATTTACTTGATAAGAACGAGGAGGATGAAAGCATAGCTGCTCAGGAAAAGGCAAGACTACTCAACAAAAGACTGATTAGGAGCATTTGGGCTTATCTGCTCCATCAGACACGACCTGCCGGTGATCCTGCTCCTTCGGAGTTCACGCTACAATCCCGGCCAGTTACGTGAGGCAGCACTGTAAGCCTCCCAACACGTCCCCCCCTCCTCCATCTCCCTCACTGCTTGCATCATTACCCACCGCACCTCTCAGGACGCCGAGCCCTGCAGGATCCAGGGCCTCGCGCAGCCACCGCCCGCCCAGCCCCAGCCCCGACAGAGCGGCCCGCAGCAGCGATGTCGCGATAGCCCCCACGGTTGTCACCTCGGCGGCTTCCGCGTCCGGCGGCGGGCGGGGAGCCTCGCGTGTCACGTCCGCTCCCGCCCAATCGCGGGACGGGCGCGGGGGTGGTGCTTCGGTTGCCGGGGCAGGGGCGGGCCGGGCATCGCCATCGCGGCCGTCATCATCCTCATCACCGTCGTCACCATGGTGAGCGGGGACACGGGTGCGGGGACGGCGGGCGCTCCGCGGGCAGAGCCCCTCCGGGCCGCGGGAGGGACGCGCCCGGCTCCGCCCGGCCCTGGGCCGGAGGCCCGCGGGGCGCAGCCGGGCGGTGTTTGAAGGGGCCGTTCGGGCTCGTTGGTGCCTGGCTGTTGGGACGCTGCCGCTGCTGCTGCCGCCACCCCGGGGCCGCCCTGAGTTGGCAATAGGCTGGGCCAGAAGCTCGGGAAACCGGGCGGGAAGGCAGTGGTGCGTTTGGAAGAAACAGTACGTTTCAGGTGCCTCAGTCTTAATTCTTGACTGGATCTGCTGTGTAGTAATGCAGGACAGACGACAGGATGTCATTGCAGGGGCAGTAATAAGAAAGAAAACCCAGTTTGCATTTTAATCTCGGGGAGGGTGGTTGGGCACTGGAACAGGCTCCCCAGAGAATTGGTCGGAGTTCAAGAACTGTTTGGGCAATGCTCTCAGACATAGGGTGTGAGTCTTGAGGCTGCCATGTGCAGGGCCTGGAGTTCGACTCGACAGTCCTTGTGGTTCCCTTCTATCACAGCATATTCTGTGGTGATAATGAAAATCAACTGTGTCCCCTTTGCCCAAGATGGTGTGCAAACCCCAATGTTATAGAGCTAATTTAAAAAATCAACAGTTTTGAGTTGTATTTTGTACTCAAACTCATATGCAAGCCACATGCAGTAGCCAGGCAGATGCACCTGTGGGTGGGTCCAACCTCACACACCTTTCCTCAGCACCTCAAATTTTCCCCAGCAGCTTATTTTGCACCTTGCTTTTGGAGCATAAACTTAAATAGAAATGTCATGGTTTGTTTTCAGATACAGGCGCTACAAGTGTTCTGTTTAATCTAGGTAAAACTGTAATTTTCAATTTCCACGTTAAATTTACTCGCGTTGGCAGAAGTCTTGCATTGTGAGTTGTACCTTATGTAAAGCACTTGCTTGGTTTATGTTGATTGTTACTGAGTTTGAAATGTTTTTAACCTCCTTTTATTTCTGAGGTGACACCAACTTCATCAAAACAGTTCAAATTCTTACAGCAACCTCTAACAAAATGTTTCATGGCATGTTTTTTTAATTTCTTTTGAAAAGTCTTCAGTGATAGGAACTACATGATCTGTTGACATAATTTCATTGCATGATGATTTTTATAGGTCACTGAGTTTTTTCCTATTATATTCTGTGCTGGAAATGATACCAGTGAATATTTTGTTCTTTGTGGGTTAAAAATATTCCATTTTGTCTTTTATTTGTAGAAGTATTTGAAGATTTTATATTTGCCCTTTCCTCATTTCACATTTTTCTTCAGTAAACAAATTTTGTTCTCTTAATATTTTTCTTCTGGTAACTGTGGTTTTAAAATTCAGTCATTTTCCACCCTGCCTGCAGTTTTCTCTAAATGTGGTGCTTAACCTGCAGGTTTCTTCCCAGCTGCATTGTGTTCTACTGCTGCTGAACAGAGCAAAATATTTGTTTCTTGTGTCTTAGATCTTCATATTGTCAAAGTTACCATTTTTTTTTTCCCTGAACAGTTTTGCACTCTCACTGAAACCTCAAATATATCAGATTTCCTGTGGTTTTGTTGTCTGGCCAATTTCTCCCCTTGTATTTGAATTTTTATTGTAATACTTTGCATTTGTTTCTGTAGAATTTTCATATTATCATGCTGATTTCTACTTCTAAGATGCGTGCAGTTTTTCCCACACCTTAGCTGTCAGCCCAGATTCTGGAAGTGTGCTTTCTCAGTTTCATTTTCAGAGTAGTAAGAAAAATCCGACATAAAGCAGGTGTGGCAGATCATTGTGGAACACCATCTGACTCCCAGTTGGCAAGGAAAGTATTCCTGATTACATCTTCACATGATGGATGTAACTGCTCTTTAGTTTAGGCCACAATGCCTTACTCAGCTTGTCAGATTCTTAGGTGTCAGATTAAAAGACTTTTATCAGTTGCCTGTTTGTCACAAGTGTGGCTTCTCCCTTGCTTACTGTGTCTGAAAAAGATTTGTTCTTGACAAATTTTTATTATGTTGTTGTTGTCTTAGATGTTCAGTAACCAGCTACGTAGTAACTCGTTCCATTATCTTCCCAAACACTGCCTCTCTTGCCCTTCTCCTGTGCCCTGGGACCTTTATTCTCTGGCCTTTCAAGTGTTACAGAGTCCTGCTTGTTTCTTTCATAC